>NC_041384.1:223884971-223950453 GCF_002162155.2 Triticum dicoccoides
TTTTTTTCCTTGAAGAGGAAAGGGTGATGCAACAAAGTAGCGTAAGTATTTCCATTAGTTTTTGAGAACCAAGGTATCAATCCAGTAGGAGACAACACACAAGTCACCTAGTACCGGCACAAACAATCAAGAACCTTGTAACCAACGCGATAAAGGGATTGTCAATCCCTTCACGGTCACTCGCAAAAGTGAGATCTAATAAAGATAGTAATGTAAATATTTTTGGTATTTTTGTTGTATAGATTGGAAAGTAAAGATTGCAAAATAGTAAACGAGATGCGATGTAAATAAAAGAGATGCAATATAATAAGAAAGAGACCCAAGGGCCATAGGTTTCACCAGTGGCTTCTTTCAAGATAGCATGTATTACAGTGGGTGAACGAATTACTGCCGAGCAATTGATAGAAAAGCGCATAGTTATGAACACATCTAAGGCAATGATCATGAATATAGGCATCACATCCGTTAAGTAGACTGAAACGATTCTGCATCTACTACTATTACTCCACACATCAACCGCTATCCAGCATGCACCTAGAGTATTAAGTTTATAAGAAGAGAGTAACGCTTTAAGCAAGATGACATGATGTAAAGGGATAAACTCAAGCAATATGATATAAACCCCATCTTTTTATCCTCGATGGCTACAATACAATACGTGCCTTGCTGCCCCAAATGTCACTGGGAAAGGACATCGCAAGATTGAACCCAAAGCTAAGCACTTCTCCCATTGCAAGAAAGATCAATCTAGTAAGCCAAACTAAACCGATAATTCGAAGAGACTTGCAAAGATATCAAATCATGCATATAAGAATTCAGAGAAGAACCAAATAATATTCATAGATAATCAAGTTCATAAATCCACAATTCATCAGATCTTCGCAAACACACCGCAAAAGAGTATTACATCGAATAGATCTCCAAGAACATCGAGGAGGACTTTGTATTGAAGATCAAAGAGAGAGAATAAGCCATCTAGCAAATAACTATGGACCCGAAGGTCTGTGGTAAACTACTCACGCTTCATAGGATAGGCCATGGTGTTGATGTAGAATCCCTCCGTGATTGATTCCCCTTCCGGTAGATCGCCGGAAAAGGCCCCAAGATGGGATCTCATGGGTACAGAAGGTTGCGGCGGTGGAAAAGTGGTTTCATGGCTTCCCCTGATGTTTCTAGGGTATAAGAGTATATATAGGCGAAAGAAGTACGTCGGTGGAGCTACGAGGGGCCCACGAGGGTGGGGGCTCGCCTACCCCCCCTGGGTGCGCCCTCCTGCCTCATGGGCGCCTCGCGGAGTTCCAGACATCAACTCCAAGTCTTCTGGATTGCTTTCGGTCCAAGAAAGATCATCGCGAAGGTTTCATTCCGTTTGGATTCCGTTTGGTATTCCTTTTCTGTGGAACTCTAAAATAGGCAAAAAAAATCGAAACTGGCACTGGGCCTCCGGTTAATAGGTTAGTCCCAAAAATAATATAAAAGAGCATATTAAAGCCCATTAAACATCCAAAACAGATAATATAATAGCATGGAACAATCAAAAATTATAGATTCGTTGGAGACATATCAAGCATCCCCAAAAGCTTAATTCATGCTCGTCCTCGAGTAGGTAAATGATAAAAACAGAATTTTTGATGTGGAATGCTACCTAACATATTTATCAATGTAATTTTCATTATTGTGGCATGAATGTTCAGATCCGAAATATTCAAGACAAGAGTTTAGTATTGATATAAAAATAATAATACTTCAAGCATACTAACAAAGTAATTATGTCTTCTCAAAATAACATGGCCAAAGAAAGTTCATCCCTACAAAATCATATAGTTTGGTTATGCTCCATCTTCGTCACACAAAATATTCAAATCATGCACAACCCCGATGACAAGCCAAGCAATTGTTTCATACTTTTGTATTCTCAAACTTTTTTCAACTTTCATGCAATAAATGAGCGTGAGCCATGGACATAGCACTATAGGTAGAACAGAGTTGTGGTTGTGGAGAAGACAAAAAGGAGGAAGATGGTCTCACATCAACTAGGCATATCAATGTGAGTGAGTAGGGATTGCCATGCAACAGATGCAGTAGAGTTATAAATGTATGAAAGCTCAACAAAAGAAACTAAGTGGGTGTGCATCCAACTTGCTTTCTCATGAAGACCTAGGGCATTTGAGGAAGCCCATCGTTGGAATATACATGCCAAGTTCTATAATGAAAACTTCCCACTAAAATATGAAAGTGACAAAATAAGAGACTCTCTATCATGAAGATCATGGTGCTACTTTGAAGCACAAGTGTGGAAAAAGGATAGTAGCATTGTCCCTTCTCTCTTGTTCTCTCTTTTTTTGGCTTCTTTGGCCTCCTTTTCTCTTTTTTCCTCACATGGGACAATGATCTAATAATGATGATCATCACACTTCTATTTATTTACAACTCAAAGATTACAACTTGATACTTAGAACAAAAATATGGCTCTATATGCGTGCCTCCGGCGGTGTACCGGGATGTGCAATGAATCAAGAGTGACATTTATGAAAAAATTATGAATGGTGGCTTTGCCAGAAATATGATGTCAACTACATGATCATGCAAGGCAACATGACAATGATGGAGCGTGCCATAATAAATAGAACGGTGGAAGGTTGCATGGCAATATATCTCGGAATGGCTATGGAAATGCCATAATAGGTAGGTATGGTGGATGTTTTGAGTAAGGTAAATGGTGGGTTTATGGTACCGGCGAAAGTTGCGCGGTACTAGAGAGGCTAGCAATGGTGGAAGGGTGAGAGTGCGTATAATCCATGGACTCAACATTAGTCATAAAGAACTCAAATACTTATTGCAAAAATCTACAAGTCATCAAAAACCAAGCACTACGCGCATGCTCCTAGGGGGATAGATTGGTAGGAAAAGACCATCGCTCGTCCCCGGCCGCCACTCATAAGGTAGACAATCAAAGAAATACCTCATGCTTCAAATTTGTTACACAACGGTTACCATACGTGCATGCTGCGGGACTTGAAAACCTCCACACAAGTATTTCTCAAATTCACAATTAATTTACTAGCATGACTCTAATATCACCATCCTCATGTCTCAAAACAATCATCAAGCATCAAACTTCTCATAGTATTCAATGCACTTTATATGAAAGTTTTTATTATACCCATCTTGGATGCCATCATATTAGGACTAGTTTTATAGCCAAAGCAAATTACCATGCTATTCTAAAACACTCTCAAAATAATATATGTGAAGCATGAGAGATCAATAATTTCTATAAAATAAAACCACCACCGTGCTCTAAAAAGATATAAATGAAGCACTAGAGCAAAATTGTATAGCTCAAAAGATATAAGTGAAGCACATAGAATATTCTAATAAATTCCGGTTCATGCATGTCTCTCCCAAAAGGTGTGTACAGCAAGGATGATTGTGTTAAACTAAAAAGCAAAGACTCAAATCATACAAGACGCTCCAAGCAAAACACATATCACGTGGTGAATAAAAATATAGCATCAAGTAAAGTTACCGATAGACGAAGACAAAAGAGGGGATGCATTCCGGGGCATCCCCAAGCTTAGGCTTTTGGTTGTCCTTGAATTTTACCTTGGGGAGCCTTGTGAATCCCCAATATTAGACTCTTGCCACTCCTTATTCCAGAATCCATCAAATCTTTACCCAAAAACTTGAAAACTTCACAACACAAAACTTCAACAGAAATTCTCATGAGCTTCGTTAGTATAAGAAAATAAACCACCACCTTAAGGTACTGTAATGAACTCATTATTTATTTATATTGGTGTTAAACCTACTGTATTCCAACTTCTCTATGGTTCATACCCCCGATACTACTCATAGATTCATCAAAATAAGCAAACAACACACGAAAAACAGAATTTGTCAAAACAGAACAGTTTGTAGCAATCTGGATGTTTAGAATACTTCTGTAACTCCAAAAATTCTGAAAAATTAGGAAGACTAGGAAAAAAATTTATATTGATCTACTGTAGTTGGAATTGGTATTTATCGCTCTCTGATAAAAAATGAAAATTATTTTCGTGAGCGCATACTTTCTGTTTGTATTAGCAAGATCAAACAATAATCACCCAAGAAGATCCTAAAGGCTTTGCTTGTCACAAACACTAATTAAAACATAGAACACACAATCATAACAGAGGCTAGGTGAGTTTTTTATTACTAAACAGGAACATAAAGTAAGGAATAAAAATAAAATTGGGTTGCCTCCCAACAAGCGCTATCGTTTAATGCCCCTAGCTAGGCATAAAAATAAGAATAGATCTAGGTATTGTCATCTTTGGCATGCAATTCGTCAATGGAACACACATAACCCCTAGGAGGTTCCTTGTTTTTGCTAATGATCAAACTCCTAGGTAGAAAATCAAGAAATACATTTGTAGCAAAAGGTTCCTTAATGATATCAAAAAAGTTGGGGTGAACACTTATTGATTTGAGGTCTTCATTTTTCTTACTGGAAGATTCACCCTTATTTTTAGGAACATATATAAACTTGGCAACTTTGGTAGGAGGAGGATTTGAGGTATTTTTAACGGCGGAGAAAGCGGATTCCAAGTTGGTAATAATATCTTCTGAGTTAATCAATTCTATTGGAATCTTGATCTATCTTCTTATTAACTATGGGTTCCTTTTCCAAGATTTTTCAGAGTAACTCCTACCTTAGATCCATATTGAGTAATTTGGTTGTGGATATTTTTATCAAAATTTTCGATTAACTCTACAGTGGCAATTTTATTTTCAATAATATCAAGCCTTTGCATCACATGTTCCAAAGTTAAAATAGTTCCATTGACCAAAAGAGGTGGTGGGCCTAACAAATATACCATAGCATTATAAGAATCAAAAGTATGGCTTCCCAAGAAATTCCCTCCAGTAATGGTGTCAAGAACATATCTATACCAAGGAGTGATGCCTACGTAAAAATTGCAAAGAAGAACAGAAGTAGATTGCTTTCTAGTAGATCTATTTTGAGCATTGCAAATTCTATACCAAGCATCTTTTAGGTTTTCTCCCTCCATTTGCTTAAAATTAAGAACTTCATTATTGGGAGTATTAACAATGATAGGAGAACTATCCATGAAGGCAAACAAATGATCTAACACACAGACGCACAAGAGGCAAGTGAAAAGAGACGAATGGAAAAGGGGTGAATAAAAGGCAAAGGTTTTCGAAAATCATTTTAGAAGTGGGGGAGTGGAAAACGAGAGGTGAATGGCAAATAATATAATGCGAGGGAGAAGAGTTTATGATGGGTACTTGGTATGTCTTGACTTGGCGTAGATCTCCCTGGCAACGGCGCCAGAAATCCTTCTTGCTACCTCTTGAGCATGTGTTGGTTTTCCCTTGAAGAGGAAAGGGTGATGTAACAAAGTAGCGTAAGTATTTTCCTCAGTTTTTGAGAACCAAGGTATCAATCCAGAAGGAGACAACACACAAGTCACTTAGTAGCTACACAAACAATCAAGAACCTTGCAACCAACGTGATAAAGGGGTTGTCAATCCCTTCACGGTCACTCACAAAAGTGAGATCTAATAAAGATAGTAAAGTAAATATTTTTGGTATTTTTGTTGTATAGATTGGAAAGTAAAGACTACAAAATAGTAAATGAGATGCGATGTAAATAAAAGAGATGCAATATAATAAGAAAGAGACCCGGGGGCCATAGGTTTCACTAGTGGCTTCTCTCAAGATAGCATGTATGGTGGGTGAACAAATTACTGTCGAGCAATTGATAGAAAAGCGCATAGTTATGAAGATATCTATGACAATGATCATGAATATAGGCGTCACGTCCATGTCAAGTAGACCGAAACAATTCTGCATCTACTACTATTACTCTACACATCGACCGCTATCCAGCATGCATCTAGAGTATTAAGTTCATAAGAAGAGAGTAACGCTTTAAGCAAGATGACATGATGTAGAGGGATAAACTCAAGCAATATGATATAAACTCCATCTTTTTATCCTCGATGGCAACAATACATACGTGCCTTGCTGCCCCTAATGTCACTAGGAAAGGACACCGGAAGATTGAACACAAAGCTAATCAATTCCCCCATTGCAAAAGATCAATCTAGTAGGCCAAACTAAACTGACAATTCGAAGACTTGCAAAGATATCAAATCATGCATATAAGAATTCAAAGAAGAACCAAATGATATTCATAGATAATCAAGTTCTTAAATCCACAATTCATCGGATCTCGGCAAACGCACCACAAAAGAGTATTACATCGAATAGATCTCCAAGAACATCGAGGAGAACTTTGTATTGAAGATCAAAGAGAGAGAAGAAGCCATCTAGCTAATAACTATGGACCCGAAGGTCTGTGGTAAACTATTCACGCTTCATTGGAGAGGCTATGGTGTTGATGTAGAAGCCCTCCGTGATCGATTCCCCTTCCAGAAGATCACCGGAAAGGCCCCAAGATGGGATCTCATGGGTACAGAAGGTTGCGGTGGTGGAAAAGTGGTTTCGTGGCTCCCCCTGATGTTTGTAGGGTATAAGAGTATATATAGGCGAAAGAAGTATGTCGGTGGAGCTACGAGGGGCCCACGAGGGTGGGGGTGCGCCCTCCTGCCTCGTGGCCGCCTCGCGGAGTTCCAGACTTCAACTCCAAGTCTTGTGGATTGCTTTCGGTCCAAGAAAGATCATCGCGAAGGTTTCATTCCATTTAGATTCTGTTTGGTATTCCTTTTCTGCGAAACTCTAAAATAGGCACAAAAAACTGGCACTGGGCCTTCGGTTAATAGGTTTGTCCCAAAAATAATATAAAAGAGCATATTAAAACCCATTAAACATCCAAAACAGATAATATAATAGCATGGAACAATCAAAAATTATAGATACGTTGGAGACATATCACCAACCCCCGCCTCTGCCGCGACTCACCGCCAGCAACCGGATCTAGCCCCTCTGTCGCCATCCCCTCTACCACCGTCGCCGACCGGATCCAGCTCCGCCCCCTCTGTCGCCACCTCCTGTCCTCTAATCGGCACGGGCGAGCGAGCGACGGTGGACGCCGTCGCGAGGGAGCCCGCGTCGCCCGGAGGCGGCGAAGCCGCTGGACCTTCTGCGATGAACCGCCACCATGGACTTTCGGAAGCCTCCTCCTCCTCCTAACATCCTCACCTCGTGACGGCATGGCAGAGTTGATGACGGCCAAGGCACAAGGTAGGGCGAACAGCGCGGCCAAGCGAGCATCTCAGGGGCGGCACCTTCAAATTTAGCAACGGATGCGGCACAACAGGTAGATGAACTTCCTTCCTCTTCTTGCCTCCTCCTTCAATTTGCCTTACCTAACCTTCTTGCTTCGTGCAGATGAACTTCTCTCCCTCTACAAGACATGGATTGCCATGGGATTCCTATCCCAACTCTCTGACAAATTGCTCTCAAGGTGGCCTATCTACTGCTAGAAAATGGTTGGCCGGACTTCTATCGAAGGTATGGTTGAACTTCCTGTTGTCTATTATTTTCTCTCAACCATGTGAAAGTTCAGGTGGTGTTTGAACCTCAGTCCAGGCTACAAAAATTAAAAAAGTTGCTTGCATTCTTATGTAAAAAAAGCATGTGAAGTTCAACTATTAAGTGGGCCAGAGTTCAGGTTGCTATGTATCCAGTTGTGTGCACAAAAAAGGAAAATAAAACAAACATGTGATCACATGAAGGTCAGGTTGGTATGCACTAGTAAGTTCAACCATTCAAACTCATGAAGGTCAGCTTTTTAACTATGGACAGTATTACCCCTTTGCAAACCAGAAGTTCAGTCTGTGGACAGTGCTTAGTTCAAGTACAGAAAAAATCAAAGTAGTGTAGAATTCAGAATGTGAGGTTCATTCTCTGAAGAGTGCCGAGTTCAGGTACACAAGTATGGGCAGATGCTCAGCTCGGCTCAGAGTGTGATCCTGTCCTAGGGAAAAATATGTACATGAACAACACTTTCATATGAGAAGTTCAGGTTGTGAATAATGCTCAGTTCAGTTACATAGGAATAGGCAGATGTAACTTGTGTGCTAACACATTCTTTTTATGCTAGCAAGATGAGAGACGCGGAAAGAAGCTTAGAAGTTCCCAGCAGCAAGTACACAATCCTAAGCCTATACGCGTTGCGCCACCACCTCAATGGGTCACACCTCAAACGCACCAACAACATTACCAACCTCCTCCACACCAAAATTGGATGACACCTGAAACACATGCAGACTTCCAAGATGCTGGGTCATAGCCCTATCTGCACCACTTTGCGCCTCCACCTAACTGGGTGACGCCCAAAATCCCCCGCGGATTATTTGTATCCACCAGCAGACTTCCAAGCACACCGATGGAGGAGGGTGTTAGCTCAAGTCCTAGTGTAACTATGGAGGTTATCCTGGTGTGACTCGTCAATGCCAAAGGGCAGCAAATAAACCGGATCTGTGGACAAATCCAACAGGAACACACACAGAGGAGAGTGCTCTAGACACTGCCGCTGTTGGATGCTGCTGCTGCTACTACAACTCAAGATTGTACGTGACATAAGGTAGATGGATTGTTTCACAGAACAAAAGAGCAAACCAAAACCAGGATCACAATACCTCCGCAACCACCACAAGCAGAAAGGACGCAAACAAGAGAGAGACCATCTTCAGCCCTCCTTCCTCCTTGTGATCCACTCCTGCATCCTGCTATGATAACTCCATCCCGCCCCATCCCAGAGGGCCAGCAGCAGACTCCGGTGGAGTTGCGATCATACACGCACGTAAGTGAACAAAATTTAAGTAATATGCATCTTTATGATCTGCAATTTTTCCGCTCCCTCCAGGATAACAAATTTATAAACTGCATTTTAACGTGTCATTTGGATTATTTTTTTCTTTTTTGCAGATGCCGGATCTCCCAGATTATCTAATACCAAGACTAAAGATGTGATTCCAGAATGTAGATAAAGCAAGGGAATTTTACAAAAGATATGCCAAACATGCTGGTTTTGGAATCAGGAAGACAGGAGGGAATGACAATCACAAGTATTTTGTTTGCGCGTTCCAAGGGAAACACACAACTTCTATTTTAGAGGCTGGCAGGAAGCAAAACGAAACATCACACAGGACAGGCTGCAATGCAAGAATGAGGGTGAAGGTGGAGGAGGATAACACATGTGTGGTAGTGGACATTGAGAACAATCATAATCACCACCTCATGCAAACTGATGACATGGTGGTATTCTTGGACTCACACAAGAATTATGACCCCACTATTTTGGAGTACGTAAAGCTCCTGCAGTACCATGATGTCAAGCATACAACAATCATGTCCATGCTATCCAAAAATGAAGATGGAAGCTCCTTCCTAAGCATGACCGGATGAGACCTACTAAACCAGTAAGTATTAAAAAATGCACATACTGCAATGTACATAGCATCCTAAGTAACCACCATTTGCTAGCAAAAATAACAAATGCATGTTTGCATAAAATTTGCAGGAAAGACATGAATGCAAGGAAAGATGATTTGGATGATGTATTGAAACTTGTATCTTTCTTTAAAGACATGAAGACAATCAATGATGATTTTTTCTATGACATACAAGTAGACAGTGACAAATCAATTAAAAACATTTTCTGGTCCAATGCAAGCTGTCGAGGAGCGTACCAAGACTTTGGCGATTGCATAACATTCGACACAACTTACAAGACCAACAGATTTCATATGCCTCTGGGAGTGTTTGTTGGAATAAATCATTATTTGCAGTCAATGATATTTGTTGTTGCCCTGATTAGAGACGAAGATGCAAAGTCATTCAAGTGGCTGTTTGATACATTTGTACGGTGCATGAACAACAAACATCCAACTTGCATTCTAACAGGTAAGTTCAAGAAAAAACTCTACAAGTTTCATCATCTTTTCAGTCTCTGGGTTTATATTGGGTACACTGGTTTTATCTAAAAATAATGTAAACCAAGCAGTTCAACCACTGTTAGCACAGAAGTCCAACAAAACAGTACAAGAAGCAAAATTATATGTCACATGTTTAGAAAAAATATAGTTCTGGATGTGAAGTTCAAATACATGAATCATAGGAGTTCAAGGTCACTGCTATAAGAAAAACTATATGTAACATGTTCAGAAAAATATAGTTATGTATGTGAAGTTCAAGCACTGGTACCACAGAAGTTCAACAACACTGCTATAGGAAAAAATTGTGTTATATTATTAGATAATCCTACTGCTACTTGTGAAGTTCAAGTACTTGTATCACATAAGTTCAACAACACTGCTGTAAGGAAAATATATGCGACATTATTAGATAGTCCTACTGGTACCTGTGAAGTTCAAGTACTTGTACAACATAAGTTCACCATCAGTGCAAGAAGCAAGTTTCATTTTTTAATTCATGTAGACCAGTGCCCGTCGATGGCGAAAGCTATACCACAATCATTCCCAAACATAGTCCACAAGCTATGCCGTTGGCACATCCTGAAGAAGTTCAAGGAATACCTTGTGTTGCTGTACAAAAAGTATAAAACATTCAAAGATGAGTCCACAACTATCTTAAACTGGTCGCTAATGCCAATGGAGTTTGAAGCTGCCTGGGATGCACTCGTGCAGAAGTACAACATGCAGAACAACCAGGTGATGAAGCAGTTGTGGAGTGATAGGAAAATGTGGATACCATCATATTATAAGAACATCTTCTGTGCTAGAATGATTTCTACACAACAAAGCGAGAGCATGAATCATGTGCTCAAGAGAGGGTTTGTCAAAGGGACCCAGAACCTACACAAGTTTGCTAGGCGGGTAAATGCTTGCATGCAAACTCGGATGCAGAAGGAGAACGAGCAAAAAATGGCCAGCATGGTATTAAGACAAAAAACGCCCCCATATTCTGACTTCCTTGAACATGTGCACTTGGTATTTAAAAAATGAGACCCATGACTCTGCTTTGACTAATATCTTATTTTTTGACATGTGCAGAGCAATCCTGTGACAAAAACAACTTACGGCTACGAGGAAGACATGGCTATCAAGTACACAAGAGCTGTTTACAGTGAGATGAGAACTAGGATGAGAAAAGCCACCCTATTTAGCACAAAGCCTACAACAGATCCCACTAAGTACCGTGTGTACTACCACAACAAGGCTGGCCATGATGATGAAGAAAGATTTGCATGGTCAAACCATGAATTCCAGGTTGTAGCTGACCCAGAGAATGAAATATATGAGTGTGAATGCAAGCTATGGACACACACAGGTGAGCGGAAAAACAAACTCATTAAATAGCTAAACTAGTAGTATCATATAAATATAACAAACTCATTGCTGGCTCTTAAACTATGTATTATGCATTCATCACTAAATGCTGGTATGTTCTGCCTTCACATCATGAACATACCGGACTACCTAAAGCCTGAGAAATTTCCAGACAAGTATATCCTCAAACAGTACACAAAGATTGCAAAATCACAACCAACATTTGATACAAGGGACTACAACACAACTGCATCGGATGGCAGCTCAAGACTATCCAAGCAAAACATCCCGGTGCAGCTAAATTTGATGGTTAACAAGAAAGATATGAGATGTGACCAGCAATATGACAGAGCATTCTGTGTTCTCAAGAGGCTCGTGGAAGAACTTGATGCAATACATTCAGCAAATCGAGCAGATGTTGACAAAAGGATGGCTGAAGAGGATGCTGAAATTGAAGATGACCTTCATTATTATGAAGCTGAAATGCTCCAGACCGCTGCTCAAGCCGACCGATGCAAGCAGGATGTTGACCAATTAATGCAGCAGTAGAAAGAGACGATAAAATTGCCACTGTACTCTGAAACAAAGGGTAGAAAGAAATTTCCGCAGCAAAGAAAAGAGACCAGATAGCTCAAATAAAGGCACCATCTGCTGATAGAGTCATCGTGCTGGATGAGAATGGAGTGCCACTTGGACACAGGCAATGTAGTGTGTGCAAAAAGGTTGCAAGACACAACAAACTCACTTGTCCAACACTCTTAGAAAGAAACGATGCCGAGGAGGTTAGCCAACCCAAAGTCCAAAAATAGCAGCCCAAAGTTATAGAAAAAAACAAGGACCACACCCACAAAAAGCTAGCAGCAGGCTTTGCAGCATAAACAATGAGTATGAACCACACAATGCAAGAACATGCCCGAAGTGCGCAGATGCTGAAAAAGACAAGCCAAAAGCCGGAAAAGAAATAGAAAGCAAAACCTAAACCCAACAACAAGAAAGTGGTGGAAGATGAAGAGGAGGATGAGGAACACAAAGATGAAGACATCATCGAAGAAGAGGAAGAGGAAGAGGAAGATGAAGATGAAGAGGAAGAGGAAGAGGAAGAGGTACATGTCAAACAAAAACCACTACAAGCAAAGCCTAGGAGGAGCGCAAGGCTGATGAGCAATTAGACTAGGTCGATTAAACAAAGCAAACTTATGTCATGTCAGTGTGCAGAATGTTATTCCACTGTTGAACAATATTTTAGGAGAAGCTTACTTGAACTTCTATTGTTGAAGTTTCAAAGAAATTATACAATAGAAGTTCAAGTAAGCTTACTGTAGAAGTCCTGATATAGTATGAGACGAGGTGCTGGTGATGTAATGAATGAAAGAGAAAGCAGTTATAAAATGAAATATACATTGTGAAGTTCAAGTAAGCTTACCGTAGAAGTCCTGGTATATTATGAGAGGAAGTGATGTGCTGGTGATGTATTCCATAAAAGTGCAAGTAGGAATAAAATGAAAATATACACTATGAAGTTCAAGTATGCTTAAAGTAGAAGTTCTGGTAAATTATGAGAGGAGGTGTTGGTGTTGTATTCCATAAAATAGTAAGCAGCAATAAAATGAAAAATATACAGTATGAAGTTCAAGTCAGCTTACAGAAGAAGTTCTGCTATATAAATCGATGTAGGAAAAAATATGCTTGACAAATTAGTATTGCCGTATAAACTAAGCTTAGTAAGCTTAAGACAATGCATTCAGATATCAAGTTCTGTTCGGATACGTGGAGAAGTTCATGTAGAATGCCAACAAAAGATAAAGAAACGTAAAGGAGTGTATGATAATATTTTTACATGAAGTTATAGTTGAAAACCATTCATAGTTAAAAAAATCACAAAAGAGCACATATAGATTCTATGCAAAAGGCTACATCTTGGTTGAGTTGAAAAATAATAATACATTGCACAACACAAAAATTCTCTCCATCTGAAACCAGCAGCCCAGCCAGATCTCAAGCAGAAGTTCAAGTCAAAGATCATATGTTGGGGCCAAAAATTAAACAACACAAAAAACCTAGCAGTTCAACCATAACCCAGTCAGAAGTTCAAGTACGTATGCTGGGGAAAAACATAAAACACTGGAATACTAAAAATGATGCAATACATTGAAATTCACAAGCCAATCATTCATCATACCAGATACATTTGTCCTCAATAACATAAATAACAGTGTTGCAGCTATAGATACACAAATTACTAAACCATTCTTACAACCAAATCTTTACGAAATTGTTCCAATCATTATCAAACCTAAATCTTTACGAAATCAAATCTAAACTAAAACTAATGCTTCAAATTCACGGGCCCAAGTACTGGATCGCGGTAGGAAGCTCTCCACGCACAATTTCATTCTTCTTGCTAAAGACTAGAGTGTGCATGAACTCAGCCTTCCAGTCATCTACAGCAGCCTGCAAACAAAGATAGAAGGATGGTTTAGTAAAGGATAACCAAAACCACAGCAGGAGCGTCTCATCAAAAAACACAGAAGAAAAATGAAAGGATGATGAGACAAGAACAAGGACAAAACATACTTCCACATCACCAAAATCTTCAACAAGCTCATCGCCATCATATGTAGAGCAGAACTTCACGAAGAAGAAACCACAATCACTATTCACTTGCTTTGGAACATCAATAAAAGTCGGCCTCTTTGCAATATTCATCCAATTAGGCTGCTTGCTTGCTTTGTACGCAGCCTTGCCGTACATCTCCTCGAGCAACCCAACAAATCTCTCGATCTGCCAGAAATGACAAATAAGATGAAATCAAAAACATCTTAACCAAAAAATAGTTAAGTGCAAGTACATAAAGCGACACTTTCATAAAATCCAGCTAAACGATACCTGAAGTTCAACTGTCAAATAATAGTCAGTTCAAGCAGTATTACCAAACAAAGACAAAAAATATTTTGTCAATAGAAGGCAGAAATAAACTTCATGTCAAAAAGAGAATATGACGGGAGGTTCAGGCTAAGAAACACTAACGATATTTTGGCAGTCTCCATGGAAACTTGTTCGTGAAATTCCCTTATTAGAGTAAGGAAGTGAATCAAGGATGTCAATTCTCCCACGATATCTATTCAGCACATACACACTGTAGTGTGCTATTTTGTTAATTGGCTTGAAAAGTATCAAAAAACATGCCAAGATTGAAAGAAATGGTGAACACAAGCTATAAAGCATAAGTATTGAACAACTGAGATGAACAAAAACTTCTTGACAAACTCAGCAAAAGGATCTACATAAAACTAAAAAAAGCAAGAGTTATGAAAACCTAACCAGCTTTGTGTTAAGAAGGTCTTCTTCCTTGTGAACAAACATTGGGAGGAGTTTAGCCGATTTTTTTGGATCGAATTTTGGAACCGATGCAGTGAAAAAATCATACTCCAGGCAGTACTGCATTCACAAAACAGAATTAGAACACCTCCCAGTGTCACTACACCAAAACTAGAGCAAAAAAGTGAGATAGGGTTACTAGAACAAAAACCTATATGAAGTAGGGACTCAGTACAACCCTATCAGCACAAGAGAAGATCTTGGAGGTCTCTAGCTTATCCCTCCACAAGTTTATGAGATAATCCATTACGTCTCCTTCCATCTGCTGCCCTTCATCGAAAAGAGTATAAAGGACACGTCCTATGAGGTCAATCACATTCCCAGGGATGGTACACATGAAGTAGCTTGTGCTGCAGATTTAAAGGATGGAAAAAATATTAGAAACGCAACTCCAAGACAAGGAGAATGAATAGAAGTTCAGATACTATAACATCATAAGTTCACCTAAAGGTAGCATGTCTGGTAGCAACATAAGAAGAAATAATCACTCAGAATACTTGTTCAGACCATCTTCACTAAGCACATACTGTTTCAACCTCCAGGCCCCAGATAGATGAGGGTAACTGTATTTATTTAGGGGAGCGACAGCAGAACGCCACTTCAAATGCAATCTTGCTGCTCTCTTCGAGGAAGTTATGTTGCCAGACTCAACTGCCAGTTTCCTCCTGGTGATAACAGCATTCTTCCCACCTCTCCCAACAACAGTACCAGCAGCAGATTTACCCTTCTTCGGGTAAGCAATCTTCTCAAAATCATCATCCGACGAAATCACCTCTGCTTCGACTGCACCAACCTTCCTGGAGCAAGGGGTATTTGGAGCAGCACAAATACCGACAGCTTGCTTCCCCAACTTGGAAGGAATAAGGGTTCGAGAGCTATCATCTTCTCTCGGAGTTGTACTCATCGACTCCTCCCTAGGCTGGTATTCCTGTGACCCGAGGAATGAGTAGTGGTAATCGATCAAGTCCAACGGCTCCGCTGTCAAGAAAAGAAAAAAAAGACCATTAAATATAACTAAACTTCAGGTACAACACAATGTACAGTCCAACAAATATAGATGACATGGTTACTACTCAAGTTGACCTAAAAAAACATGTTGCATTTAAAAACTAATGAAGTTCAAGCAGAACCCAAGGCACAGTTCAAGATAAACGGATGAAATGGAAAACATTCAACTACAGCTAACAAAAGCATAAAAAGGTATCTTCTCTAAAGTTCATGTAGAAAAATGCTGATGTCCAAGTTAGCAATGAAAGGGAAAAAATACTGAAACAAAATACACAAGCAAAATAAAAAGATAAAATGAAGTTCATGTAGAATAAAAGATGAAGTCCAAGTAAGCAGTTCAAGTTTCAAGACTTACATGTATAGTATCCAAACAGACCATGGAAGTCTGTGTCAAACAAGTTAGAAGATGCAATTGAGTACAACCATGTCTTCCTGATATCCACGATATTATCATGGGAATAGTTTGCAAGAACCCCTTCATGAAAAGAATTAACATTCGTAAGCATGAAGAATCCACAGTCGATATTGTCATCAAACAAAAAAAGAACGATGTTAAAACAAAAATAAAGCCAAAGAATAAAAGACGTTGCAGCTTACGTACAACTACAATTAAACAGACGTGATAGAGAGAAAAAGAAAGCCAAAGTCTGCTGGGGGACATCAATCCAATCCAAAGGGAAATGGTCAATAGAAAGAGGACTAAAGGGTGTCTCCCTATCATTGCTGGCATCATTACCAAGCTTCTTGATGTTATCAGTCATCCACCGAAACAGGCGTACCGGACAGTCATCATTTAGTCCATAGTAGGAGTCGAGAAGCTGGAACCTTGAATTCTTCAGGTCAAGAAATATCGAAACCCAATGACCAACACCACCCAGTGAGCAGGAATTTCAGGTGGGTCAAAAGTGGGGAAAACAACCTGAAGTAAGATAAACACACAAATCATTAACAACTGAAAATTAATATCAACGGTACAAGAAAAATAAAACAATATAAACAGAGCGGATCAAGTGGAAACTAATACAGAGACAAAGAACAAGGTATTACTTACAGAATCATGCCATCCATGCTATCTGGACCAGTCGCCAAGAAGTACTTCCTCACATGGGAATCAAACTGACCTATGAAAATCTTATGCTAAAATAATGCAGACAACGACAACATATGAAATACAATGAGACCAACAAGTTTTAACTAATATGGTAAAGAACAAAACAAAAAATAAATTACTATAGGGTTGACTTACACAAACCCAATACGGCAGGATGAGTTTATCTGATCCCTGGTATATGGCACGTAGACAATATAGTGCAACTTCAGCTACATTAGATTGAAGCATTCCACGAGGAGAAAAAGATATTGCGACATCTTCAACAGTAGCTTCACACTCATTATTTTGGAACATAATCTGTGATCTAAAACAAGCAACATAAACTAAAAGAAGTTTAACATCAGGAACTCAAGAAGTTCATCACATATAAAAGCACAGAAGTTCAGCTACATCACAACAGGCAGTACAAAAATCTAGAAGTTCAGCACCAGAGAAGTAAAAGAAGTTCAGCAACAGAGAGTAAAGAAGTTCAGGTATTAAACCACAGGTAGTTCATAAGGTAGATGGATATAAATTCTGACCAGCTGCACTCACCTTTTAGAACGATCATTCTTAAGCCTAGTTACACTGAAATAAAAGTCATCAACCTTCTTTCGGACGACAGCAAGTTCACTGTCTCCTCAGCAAAAGAATAGAAATTAAGAGCAACATACAAACACATAGATCATGACAGGAGCAACAAACAAACACAAGCACATCTCAGTTGCTACACCACAAAGATAAAACCACATGATTATAAACATCATAACCCATGCATTACAAACCTTCCCCCACATAAAAACAGGCTCACTTCACTTTATTTACAAACCACATGACAAAGCACAAACCAGAAGTTCAACTTGCACCACACAGATAGTACATAGGGATATCATGGACTAAAACCAACAACAAAAGGGATGGGGATGGGGAAAGAAGAGAGAAGCATGCTCCTCTCTTTATGGATTCTGGCTTAGACCAGTTGCAGCACTGGAATGATCAACCTCCTTTCCCAAGCTATCGCTTTTAGTGTCTTCATCGTCATCTCCAGCAGACATTGCAGTGTCGTCGACAAGGACACCAGCAGCAGCTGGAGCCGCTGGAGAATCTAAAAGAACAAAAACTATTGGTTGTGCTGTAGTAGGAAGAGTTGGAGAACCAGCATCAACAGCAACTGATGGCTCTGCTGTAGGAGACTTCTCCGTGCCTACAGTAGCACTACCAGTCTCAACAGCAGCCCCGATGGGATCTTTCTCTGAAATGATATCTCTAGATGTCTTGCCCTGCTCAGCATCAGAAACCCCAACACCGATGGATGACTGAGCTTCAGTTGGGTCCACCCCATCGGAGCAGTCGGTGCCTGACACAGCCTTGTCTGCAACCTTCTCTAAAGGAACACTAGCATCATCATTCTGCAGCAAGAATAAAAAGTCATTAAAAATGGGCACATAGTGATAAAATTTACAAGAAGTAAAATAAAAATGAAACAAATGGACAAGAAAAATGGTACTTTATGATCACTGCCATGAACCTCATCAACAAATATATCACTTGCGGGAGTAGGGTCATGCAGAGGGACAGTTGCACTTTCAGGTAAAACATCCTCCTCAACCCTAGCACCATCATCAATAGTCTACAAAAAAATCAAATAGAACACAATGTCTAATCAGCAGAAGTTCACATTACATAATTAAAGAAGGTCAGCTATGACCACTGACACATAGAGGAAGTCCAAAGACAGTAAACATAGAAGGTCAGATATCAAACTACTATAATACAAAAGGGAACAAAAGGGCCAGTTATGGAAAGCTTAGAAGTTCAAATACTGTAGTCTTTGAAGTTCAGGTACTGTAAACAGAGAAGGTCACATACGAAAGACTAATACTAAAAAGAAGTTTAGAACACATGAAATCAAGAAGGGTCACCTATGACAAAAAACAATAAGAACTGAAAGCTAACAATGAACATTAATGCAAAGAAATATAAAAAGGCAACATAAACAAACATCTTCCGTATGCTCCTCGTGGCCTCCTTAACGATCCAAATGAACAAAATCTTCCCTCTGAATCTGTCTGAAAACAACACTAGCCTCATCTTCAAAAGGCTTGCAACGAGCATCCTGCATTTCCTTGAACAACTGAAAGCTAGTCCGAAGGTGGGGAGTGCTCTGGCGAAGCTCAGCAAGAAATCTAGCTTCAATTGACAAAACCTCCTTCGAAGACTCAGCATCAAAACCAAGGCCGGGAGGAAGAATCCCATCGATGCGACTAAGACGCTCAATAGTTGTCGGAACACGGGCCATCTCCCCACAAACAGTTTCCAGAAGACCATCAACCCTAACTAGGGAAAGATTGGCAGCATCAAACAAACCCTCAAAAGACACGCCACCTGCAGCACTCACACGGGCAGAAGAACCTCCTAGATCTACAGGGGGCACCAGTATTGACATACCGGGTGAATTCAAATCCTGGGGAAGTTCCACTCCCTAGGCCGGTGGCACAAGGCATAGTAAGAACAGGACGTTCAATACGCCTAAAGAACACAACCTCGGCATGTGTCTTCCACTGCATACAAAACAAAAGTCAACACATCAGAAAACAAATGAAGGAACATGGAAACAAACTATAGAAGATAGTATCATAAGTTCAAGTTAAACTACACATGAACTAATGATGCATAGAAACACTCACAGGCAGTTTCCCAAACAGGTAGTTGGTCAGGTCATCATCACCCTTCTTAACCAAGTCAGTCGTAGCAAGCTTAAAAAGCTTGGCCCGATCCATGAAATTTATGCGAGGAGTCCTCAAGTCAGGATTAGGCGTCTTGCCAATGATAAGGCAGTCCAAATACATAAGAAGCGGCGTGATGGCACAACCTGTGACAACTTTTCCTCTGCTAGTCCCTTGCTGATACCTAGTAACAGCCCTTCGAATATCATCAACAACCAACTGGCAATAGTCCATATTTGCCATATCTTCAAAGACAATATTCTCACCCATTGCTGCCTCCCCGGACACTCATGTAGACGTACCAGGAATAACAACCTTCATGAAAAGAATTAGGTAAAACACCTGCAGAGCCAGATCATCCTTCATCTCATCCTTCACAAGTTCCCCAAGGATATTCCGCAGATCCTTTGTCTTGGTGTCATCACTCCTCTTGTAGCCAAGTTTCGCCTTCAGCCTCATAACAGCATTATCAAAACCATCCTCCGAGGGCCTAGGAGGGGTACGATCACCTTGAGGGAATAAAAAAAGATGGTGAACAGCATCACTTGTAATATGCAAAACCTTGCTCGCCTCACCCATGTCCAGAATCATAGTTGTAGGGTCAATCCTCATGTAGATGTGGCCCACCAAAGGATGAGAAATGTTGGAATCAACCTTCAAGTCAGACACACAACCAAAACCAGCCTTGATAACCCTCGCTTTGTGCCTAAGTTGTAGCAATTTTGCGGACAACTTGACCTCTTTCACTGAGCAGTGAACCGTCTTGTTAAAACGTTCCGCATCATCTCCTCCTTCATCACCTTCTTCATCTGCTTTGCCTCCTCTCTTCCTCTTCTCAGTCCGCTCCACAAGCTGATACTGCAAAAAAATACAATGACAAAGAAAAAAGGTAGAACAATGAGATAAACAAACTACACCAAAATTTCACTAATGCTGAATTGGAAAAACTGCATAAGCAAATATAGCATGAACAAAAAATTATATATAGCAGAAGTTCAACCATTCAAAAAAAGAAAGTACATCTGCTTTCTAAATGTTAGCACTGTACATTTCAGAAGTTCAACTATGTCTACATAGGCAGTACAACCATGTATGACCAGAAGTTAAGATGCTTTCTAAATGTTAGAAATTTACAGAGCAGAAGTTCAACCATGTACACCAAGGCATTAAAAACCATGTATACTAAGAAGTTAAGCTAATTTCTTCATGTATATATCCAAAAGTTCACCTATGTACACAAAGGCAGTAAATACCATATAAGCCAAGCAGATCAGCTAGTTTATTCGTGTATATGAAGCAGAAGGTCAGCTATGTACACCAAGGCAGTACTACAAACACAAATATAACAACAAACCTAGAAATGGTCTCCAAAGCAGTAAACATGAGAGATTCATATCTGATCAGCAACAGCATCATCATCGTCGTCGTGCTCATCATCTGTGTTGAAATCAGCATCATCCTTGTCCTCTGGATTAACACGAGAACGCTTCTTGCAACCCTTGTTAACCTTTTACGGTGCAACCTTGCGCTTAATGCCGCATTTCCTGCCCTTACCAGATGCACCAGCACCACATGGAGAAGGTGTAGGCGCCGCAGTGGCAAGCACATGAGGTCTACGACGTGGCGTACCACCGAGGGCTTGCCCTTCCTCTTCAGCAAGTTCTGCGGCCCTTGAAACACGTGGGCTCCTCCGGGGAGTAACTTCACCAACTAAATGCTTCCTCGTCGTGGCCTTCTTGATTTTCTTCTTCACAGGGACAACCATGCTATCAGTGGCACACGACACGTCTTCTTCAGCAATAGAGCAATGCCCAACCGTGAGCTCAGCAACATCACCAGATTTAGGAACATCAGAACCTTTCTGAAGGTGGGCCGCCATCTTTTGGTAAAAATCTTCTTGCTTCTTCCTCTTACGTTGATCCTCTAGAAGAAGCTGAAGGGGCACATCCTTAGTTTGCGTGACAGGTTCAGTGCCATCAACAGACTGGGATTGCATTTCTGACATCTGAAGAGAGCACCAAGGCTCCGGAACGGAATCACAACCTTCAACTGATGGAGCCCCCTGCTCGGCCGCAGCAGTATTTTCTGCCACACCCAACTAGATATAACATCGTTGATGGTGTTCACATCTTCCTCCTATGTGGATACATCTACAAGAACACAAAAAACATAGCAAAAAGGAAAATAGTCAGCAACAAATACAAAAACAGACGATGGGAACAAGTTCAAAAACCATGGCTCAAGAATTTAAAATAAAAAGAAAAGGAGTTGCACATACTAGGTGAAGGAAGAGCTACAGAAGCAAGATCCTCGAGGCTTAAATTTTTCTCAAGGCTCGAAGCAACCTCAGCAATCACAGTCAAAGAAATAATAGGTGTTTTAGCCGCATCAGATCTTGGAGCATCGGTATTAACTTCTGAAGCTCCATCTTGATCACAGGCATTTTTTCAGAACTATTCAATTCATCACCAACTACAAAAAATGGAAGTAAAAAAGGAAGTTGAGTTCTATTCCACAAACCTACACCAAAGGAAGTTCTACTTATACATGAATGTCCAATATCCAGAAGTTCAACATTACCTAACAAAGCAGTAAAACAATGAACATTCTACAATTTACATACTAAAGATAGAACAATCTACACCAGCGGGAGTACTACATATAGATGAATGTCCACAAGTTCAACAATACATAACGAAGTAGTAAAACAAATGCGCAAAACATAAGTTCAACCAAATTTCATTATAAACAACAATAATTAAAACCAGAAGTTCAACTATGTGACCCAAGCAAGTAGTACATAAAAATGTAGCATGAGCAGAAATACTATTTCACAACCAAACTAATTATCAATACCATGAAGATGATCACAAAAGTACAAAGATATACACTATAAATATGAAACATTTGGGAAGTCCAAGAACACTTGGTGACATAGTTCACCAGCAATTCATCAAATAAAAATTAAGCAACACTCTACTAACTTAAACTAAGGGTAAAATGCATACACATCACCTTTGTTAGAAGTTCACACTTTTAAGAATGGGCAGTCCAACAAGACAACCAAGTGAAGATATGAGCAGACATATAAAAGAAAACTGCTATTTAAAATACAAGATGCATATACAATGAAATACCTGGAGAAGGTTTTGACGCCATGACAACACAACACCCTTGATGAATGGAACTCCAAACCCTATAACAACCTACAAAAAACAGGGGAGAAATTGCATATAATTAGCAAGTAGAAAATCATACAACAAATACAAAAAGCAACTAAATCAAACCCTAGGATGAAACAACTAAAACACATCAACAATCATGAAAGATGTACAGTAGCACATCTAGGCGAGCACGGCAAAAACAATACTCATAAACTAACTAGCATGTGACAGAAACAATCTAGACCACGAAATCAATAACCATAATGCATTTAGATACAACAGATCCAACAGCAACCACCACACCACACCCTTCTTTCATGCATCTCACTCGTGAAATTACAAAAAGGGGCAATCAAATCCACACAAGTATGACGGGTGAAATAGCACACACAAGCATCCCAGAGATAAAAAATGGCCATGGGGGAATCGAATCCACCCACCACACACACACAAGAACTCTACCTAATCTCGCATCCAACCATCAGAAGAAAAGGCAAGAGGCGGATGCAAGAGCACATAGAGGAAATACAGAGAGCTCGTCAGATCTGGCGAGTACTAAGGGCAAGCATGGGCGAAGGTAGCATTTGTACTTCTCCAAATGACCCCGACGAATGAATCCGCGGTGCTTCCACCCCACTACGCCATGCACACCTTGGAACCGCGCGGGCAGTTGTGGCTTCACTTTAGAGGAGAAGAGAGCGGGCTGGGCGAGGGAGAGCGGGGCGTGGTGCAGAAATAGGAGCGCGGAGGGCGGCGGTTACTCCACTCACGAGCGTAGGAGACAATGGCGAAGAAGCCGGGCGAGGTTGGAGGCTACGAAGGGAGCGGAGCGTTAGAGAGGGAGAAGAGAGCGAGCGACTGCGCGGGCGAGGGGGGGGGGTCCTAACAGGTGGTCGCGTGCGAGATGGCCAGTTAATGCCTCTTCGTAGTGGGTCTTGGAGCGCCGCATAATTATAGTTTTACCCCCAAAACAACTAAAAAGTAAATGCATCTCTCGAAAAATGAATGCAGCATTTAACCATTTGAATGCATATGTTTTAAAAAGTTAAGATCAAATAACAAATCTGCTAGTATCCTTAAAACAAAAAATTGATGGCAAACAAAACGTCAAGTACACTACCAAAGGGAAATAAAAATACATACACAAAGTAAGCAATTACAAAAAAAAGAAGTTCAAAAAATACATAACAGAAGTTCAATTACACTATCAAGCGAAGTAAGGGATATGAATAAATAAACACTAAGAAACAAAAAAGAAGAAGTTCAAATACTAAAACATATATGAAGTCCATATCTAACTAAAATAAGCAGCTTACAAACAATATAAAAGTTCAAAATTCACCTACACACAAAGTACACATACGGCTCGGTCTCGCGCTACCGCATTGCTGCGCTCTAGGTTTTGACAGGACACAATGCAGTTATTCTGTTTCCACCCCCACCGCACGCACCCCAAACCCTAAACCCTAAGATAGATAGTGGGGTCACGGATGTGACAGACTCGCCTCCGCATGCGACGACGTGGCACACTCGTTCCTGTCTTGGCCTCGCAGGGGGAGGGGGGTCCCAACCCCTCCCCCCCGGCTTGGCCTCTCGGTACCGCATTGCTGCGCGCGCTATGTTTTGACAGGCGCAATGCGGTTATTCTGTTTCCACCCCCAACGCACGCACCCCAGAGCCACACCCCTAAGATAGATAGTGGGGTCACGGATGTGACGGACTCGCCTCCACATGCGACAATGCGGCACACTGTGTCGTCGCCTCCTCCGGCTCGTTCATGTCTCAGCCTCGCATGGGGGAGGACCCCCTCCCCCCAGGCCGGCCTCCCGCTACCGCATTGCTGCGCGCTATGTTTTGATAGGCGCAATGCGGTTATTCTGTTTCCACCACCACTGCACGCACCCATGAGCCACACCCCTAAGATTGATAGTGGGGTCACGGATGTGACGGACTCGCCTCCGCATGCGACGACGCGACACGCCGCGTCCTCGCCTGCTCCGGCTCGTTCCTGTCTCGGCCTCGCAGGGGGAGGAGAGGGGGGGTTGATACGTCTCCAACGTATCTATAATTTTTGATTGTTCCATGCTATTATATTATCTGTTTTGGATGTTTAATGGGATTTATTATACACTTTTATACTCCCTCCGTTCCTAGATATAGGGTGTATAGTTTTTGGCACGGAAATTAAAGAACGCACGTGAAGGGAAAATTTCACAAGTTTTGAGTGAGATTACAGATGACTAATTGACATGAGAAAATAGAGGAGCTTACATGATATAAGGAAATGTAATCAAATCCCTAAAGAAATTATCCAAACGAGTGGTGCAACGCAATACACCTTATATTTTGGACTTTTTCTCAAAAATCTATACACCTTATATCAAGGAACGGAGGGAGTATTATTTTTGGGACTAACCTACTAACCAAAGGCCCAGTGCAAATTGCTGTTTTTTTTGCCTATTTTAGTGTTTCGCAGAAAAGGAATATCAAACGGAACACAAACGGAATGAAACCTTCAGCAGAGTGATTTTTGGAACAAACGCAATCTAGGAGACTTGGAGTGGACGTCAAGGAAGCATCGAGGAGGCCACGAGGCAGGGAGGCGCGCCCCCACCCTCGTGGGCCCCTCGTGGCTTGTAACATCCCAAATTTTCAATTTGGAATGTTACACACTAGATCATCATTGCTTATCATATTTTATTGCATTTTGGTTGATCCTAGAAATTCTACGCAACTCAAGGACCCTCGGACAGAGTTGGGGATTTCGTTATTTTCATATTTGAGTTCTCTCAAATTTTGAAAATAGGATCATTTGATTTTATTTATTTTATCTTCAATTATTTCTATTACAAAAATATGAGAGAGGGAATAAAATGAATTTCCCAAAATAAAGAAATATTAAGGATTTAATAAAAAAAATCAAATAAGATTTTACTTTGGTTTTATTTGCTTTTTTATTTGAATTTAGGAAAAATGCGCGTTTTTCAAAATTGCATTTAGGCCCCAAATAAATGTTCATCCTATGTGGCTTGATTTTAGAAGCCGGGGAAAATTTATTTCGAGATTTTTGGAGTCCGTTTAGCATTCCTTTTGTTTTTTTTCTGAGCGTAACTATTTAAAAAAACGCGAACCAACCTATCGGGCCGTGTCCGACCCGGACACCTGGCCCGGCCGGCCTTATAAGCCGGGGGGAGCCCAACCGAGCCACCCCCAAACCCTAACGCGCCCCGCCGCGCCGCCGCCGCCTCGCGCCTCGCCCCGCGCCGCCGCCCACCGACCTCGCCGCCCGCCGGAGCCGCCGCCTCGCCGGAGGTTGACCCATCCCCGCTGCCGGTTTTTCTCAAAAACCGTTTGGTTTTCCGTCGGTTTTATTTTTGCTTTTTTAGATTCATTTTTTTAATAGATCAATTTTCCCGGTTTATTTAATTAGCAAGTGTTCGCTCGTTCGTTCATTTTAACGAATGCGTTCATCGTTTAGATCCAGATAACGGACGTTCGTTCATTAATCTGTTCGTCGTTTTCTTTTTCTCGGATTAAATCCGTGATTTTTCTGATCGCGATTTCTGATCCGATTTTCGTTCTAGTTAACTTTTCGCTCGTTTATGGGAATCAGGTGATTCAAGCGCCTGGAGTTTCTTCTCTAAACCCTATTTCCATTTAACCAACTCAAACAAGTTTTTCCCTGTGTAAAAATTGCCCTAGATCCAGAATAGTAAACGAAGCATGTTTCTTTTACTGTTTGTCTTTCGTTGCTTTGTTCGATTTTGTTCTTTTTGCCAACCGGAGTTCTTAAGTTGAACTATCTGGTTAGATCTCTTATTCGAGTTTTACCTGTGCATTAGTAGAGTACTTATTGTATGCTTGTTTGTTTGCGATAGAGTACCCGGAGTGCGCCGCTTGCTACTTCGAATCGCTAGGTTTCGTGGATCATCAGCAAGGCAAGTAACACTTTGATCATACCTCCTACTACCCATGTTTTTACTGCATTAGATCAATCCTCACACATTGCATGATTAGGATCTAATTAAATTATGGGTTTGGGAAGTAATTGAGGTAGTACCTATTACCTGTTTATTATCAAACCTTTGGGAGTTACTTCTATGTTTGCTTATTATGCCATGCTATGCTAGTAGACGTGGATTGGGTGAGTGAAATCCATGACAGATGTGAGATTGTTAAATTAATGGTTTATCTAAGGTGGCAACTTGAATACACATATGGGGGGATTGAGGCACCTGGGTATTCCAGCGATTGCCTGTTTTCTTTTGGACCGCCACCCAGGCTCAAAGGGATCATGAGATTATTCATGCTAGAAACTTCCGTGTGCAGCCACAAGCTACTATGGGCTCTAGCATAGTTGACTAAGTTGTGTGAACTCTTATAGTGGTAAACTAGCAGATGTAGGGGAAAGTAGGTGTAATGGTCTACCCGATAGTAAGGTGCTAGCGCTTCTGAAAGACTAAGTCTCGGTCATCCGTTTCTCAAACACCATGTAGTGCGAGAATCCCAACGGAGGAGATCTAGTCTTGTGGGGAAAAGTGCGCAAACCTCTGCAGAGTGTATAAACTAATCATGGTTAGTCGTGTCCCCGGTTATGGACTTCTTGAGTATCTAGTACTTGGATTAGCAAGTGAATGTCATCATGTTACTCTAATTAATTTTGTTGGGTTTTAATGATGATGCTTAATTGGGATTGAGCGGGTGTCTACACTCTTAGTGTTTAACAACTACCATGATAGTTAAATAAAATTTATTCCTTTGCATTAGGGAAAATTTGGCTTTAGGCAAAACTGTAACCATAGAGCTTTCCACCAGCCAAATATGCATATAGTATATCCTATATCTTTCATTGCTCTCTATGTGTTACATTGCCAGCATATTCCATGTGCTGACCCGTTTCGGGCTGCAACGTTCATGTCACAGACTTTTCAGACGATGAGTAAGGTGCTTTTAGGTCGTGGTTCTATACTTAGTGATGCCGTTGGAGTTGATGGACTCACTTATCTTCCAAGCCTTCCACTGTTATCGTTATTAGATGGCCTTAAGCCATATTTATTGTAATAAGTTCTCTTTTGAGACACTCGATGTAATAAGTGTGTGATTGCTACTCTGTTATAAATCCTTCAAGTACTGTGTGGTGTTAGCATTACTGATCCAGTGATGACACCTGAGCACAGAGATTGGACCATTTGAGGTCTGGTCGCTACAAGATGGTATCAGAGCACACACTGACTGTAGGACACAACCACTAAGCTAAAGCCCTAGATCACTACTTACTCTCTTCTCATTCTGACCTCTCATCTTTTCTACTCTTTTAGGATGGCAGATGCAAGGAACAAGTTCACGCAACCGGATGAAGATACACCCTTTGGACGTCACTTGAAGGAAGTCACTAGATACCTGAACATAGGAGTACCAAGCTTCATCGGAACCTACAACGCCACTTTACCTAAAGAGGAGCGCTGGATGATTCAAGTTCAAGTTCTAGGAAGGACATTCATGCGAGTCACTGAGCCCATAGAGTTTTCCTTTGATGCACCAACTTGGAATCTAGGAAAGAGCATGGCAGCTCACATCGCCATGGGACGCATTGGAGAAGTTTACCGCAATGATCTCAAGGATACTATTTACCGGATTTGTGGGTGCCGAGATGAGCACTGGGAGATGGTCAACACCAGGAAGGATAGATCAGTTATAGCTTTTATCCAGGAGTTAAACCAGCATATTCGACGTTAGGAGAACCAGATGTGCACTAACATGATAGATCTGAAGAAGGCGAGGACAAGAATCAAGGAACTGGAGGAAGAACTCAAGGCTACACGTGAAGATTATGAAGAGGAAATCGAAGTACTAGTGGATAAGAATGCCGACCTAACAATGAAGATCGGAATATTTATGGGAGGCCCTACACCAGTAGAAGAAGACGAAGAACCCAAGGAGATTCCCCCAGAAGAATACATCATCATCGACGACACCGACTCGGATCCAGATGATAGCGATGATGACTATGTGGATGAAGCTGGAGCAGATATCATGGAGTCTGCAACCGAAGAATATTTCTAGTAGACCACCCCAACAGTAGTAGTAGTCCACCATGTAAATACAGTAGTCCGAGCACTTTTGCGATAGTTAGATCGATTGTATGCCCTTGTTTGATTGAATGAAATGAATTTTTGCTTTTGCCTCTTGTGCATATGGGTAGTGTTTTCTCTCTAGACCCCTCTCTATTCTTAAATCTCATCTTTTCTAAACCCTCAGATGCCTCCGAGACGTGACCCCGGATTTACCTTCCCACCGGAGCTCACCCAGTTGATCCAGCAGCAGAACACATTGATGCAGTTGCTAGTCCAGAATCAGAATCAGGGGAACAACAACAAAAATCCACCACCACCACCACCACCTGTCGATCACTTAGCCCGTTTTCTTAGGCTGAATCCGCCGGTGTTTTCCAGTAGCACCAAGCCGATAGTAGCAGACGATTGGCTCTGCAAGACAGCAAGGGAGTTGACCACGGCAGGATGCATAGATGCGGAAAAGGTGAAGTTTGCTGCACATCAGCTTGAAGGACCCGCAGCATCATGGTGGGAGAATTTCACCGCCACTTTCCCTGTCGACACTGTCACATGGGACCAGTTTCAGCAGGCTTTTCATACTGGCCATGTTTCAGCAGGAGCTATGGCCATGAAGAAGCGAGAGTTTCGCAACTTGCGGCAAGGAGGACGGATAGTTGGCCAGTATGTGGAGGACTTTAGTAAGCTAGCACGTTATGCCCCAGATGATGTTGCTACGGATGCAGCTAAGCAGGAGAAGTTTCTGGAAGGACTGAATGATGAGCTGAGCATGCAGTTGATGGTAACAACCTTCAACAACTACCAGGAGTTGGTAGATCGTGCTCTCATGATTGAAGGGAAGCAGCAGCAGATTGAGAACCGCAAGAGGAAGTATGGACAAGGGAAGTACAATTCAGGAGCTCAGCAGAAGCCATGTTTTACCCCTATACCGGGAGGACATTTTCAGCATACCCATGGAGGAGGTAGCTCGCACAATCACAATGGCACCAAGAATGGTAATGGGAATGGAGGAAGCAACGGCCAGAACCGCACCAACCCATCAACCCCAGCCAAGAGAGACCTGAGCCAAGTCACTTGTTTCAAGTGCCAGAAGACCGGACATTATGCCAATGAATGTCCTGAATCCCAGAATGGAAATGGCAATGGAAGCTCTGGGAAGAAGCCGAACCCTTTCAATAGGGGGCAGGTGAACCACATTAACGTGGAGGAGGTTGAAGAGCAGCCGGATGCAGTAATCAGTAAGTTTTTGGTTAAGTCATTTACTGAACTCATTCTTTTTGGTACTGTTGCATCGCATTCATACATATCAAGGGGATTTGTGGATAAGTATAATCTGCCCACCAAATTTCTTAGAACACCTATGTTAGTAAGTTCACCAGGAGCAGAGTATATGGCTAGCAAGGGATGTTTTCAAGTGCCATTGAGTATAGGTAGGCATGTGTTTCCCTCGAATTTGATCATTTTGGAATCACAAGGTTTGGATGTAATCCTGGGTATGGATTGGCTATCGATGTATGGAGGAAACATCGATTGCGCCAGTAAGTCAATTTTGCTTAACACCCCAGAAGGGAGAAGGATCAAGTATGTATCCCGGCATGTGCCAAAGAGGACTCAAGTAAATTGCTTAACAGGAGTTGTGCAGGAGGAAGTACCAGTAGTGAAGGATTTCCCTGATGTATTTCCGGAGGAGTTGCCAGGCATGCCACCGGATAGAGATATTGAGTTTTTGATTGAGATTTTGCCAGGCACAGGGCCAATATCTAAGAGACCATATAGGATGCCCGCAAACGATTTGGTGGAGATTAAGAAGCATATTAAGGAGTTACTGGATAAAGGTTATATTCGCCCAAGTTCTTCACCTTGGGGATCGCCAGTACTTCTAGTGGATAAGAAGGATGGATCGTTAAGGATGGTTGTTGATTATCGAGGATTGAATGAAGTAACCATCAAGAACAAGTACCCAATACCGATGATCAATGATCTGTTTGATCGATTGCAAGGAGCTAAGGTATTTTCCAAGATCGATCTGCGATCAGGATACCATCAGTTGAAGATTCGAGAACATGATATACCTAAGATGGCTTTTACCACCAGGTATGGGCTGTACGAATATACCGTTATGTCATTTGGTCTGACTAACGCACCTGCATATTTCATGAACATGATGAACAAAGTGTTTATGGAGTTTTTGGATAAGTTCGTCGTGGTGTTCATTGATGATATCCTAGTATACTCAAAGAATGAAGAGGAGCATAAGGAGTATTTGCGTTTGGTACTTGGTAAGCTCAGAGAACATCAGTTATATGCCAAGTTTAGCAAATGTGAGTTTTGGTTGAAGGAAGTTGGATTTCTCGGACACGTTATAACTGGAGAAGGTATAGCAGTAGATCCCACCAAGGTTGACACTGTGACAAATTGGGAAGCCCCAACAACAGTTGGAGAGATCCAGAGTTTTCTTGGACTCGCAGGATACTACCGGAGGTTTATTGAGAATTTCTCAAAGATTGCGAAGCCTATGACGGAGTTGTTGAAGAAGGATACCAAGTTCATAGGGACCGAGGAATGTGAGGCCGGTTTCCAGGAGTTGAAGAAACGTTTGGTTACATCACCTGTGTTAATTTTGCCAGTTCAGACCAAGGTTTATGAGGTGTATTGTGACGCTTCACGTCGAGGACTTGGAGCATTGCTTATGCAGGAAGGAAGAGATGTTTCGTATGACTCACGACATCTTAAGCCTCATGAGTTAAATTATGCCATGCATGATTTGGAGTCAGCAGCCGTAGTGCATGCATTGAAGACTTGGAGACAGTTTCTCATTGGAAATCATTGTGAGGTGTACATAGATCACAAGAGTTTGAAGTATATTTTCACGCAGAAGGAGTTGAATCTCAGAAAAAGGAGATGGTTGGAGCTCATCAAGGATTATGATATGAGATTGCATTATCACCCCGGAAAGGCTAACGTAGTAGCCGATGCGCTGAGTCGTAAGAGCCATGTCAACACACTAATGACGGGGATTTACCAAGGGAGTTAGCCAAGAATCTTTGTGAGCTATGTCTGGAGATAGTTCCGAGAGGCTATGTAGCAGCATTGGAGATTCAGTCTACGTTGATGGATAAGATCAGAGAAGCCCAGAAAACTGACAAGGAGATCGCTTCTATTAAGGAGAAAATAAGCAAGGGAAAAGCTAAATGATTTCGTGAGGATGAGCACGATACCTTATGGTTTCAAGACCGTGTTTATGTGCCTAATGACTCGGAGATCAGGAAGTTAATTCTGCAAGAAGCCCATGATTCACCATATTCGATTCACCCAGGAAATACCAAGATGTATTTGGATTTGAAGGATATTTTCTGGTGGACCGGAATGAACAAGGATATTGTGGAGTATGTAGCAGTCTGTGATGTATGTCAGAGAGTAAAGGAAGAGCATCAGAAGCCAGCGGGATTGCTACAGCCATTGCCGATACCCGAATGGAAGTGGGATAAGTTAGGCATGGATTTTATTATGGGATTGCCCAGGACTCATTCAAGCTATGACTCGATTTGGGTTGTAGTCGATCGTTTGACAAAGGTAGCTCATTTCATTCCAGTGAAGACTACCTATACCAGTGCAAAGTTAGCAAAGATATACATGACCAGGATCGTATGTCTGCATGGAGTTCCAAGGAGCATTGTATCAGATAGAGGAACCCAATTTACCTCAAAGTTCTAGAATCAGTTGCATGAAACTTTGGGTACCAGGCTGGAGTTTAGTACAGCTTTCCATCCGCAGACAGATGGACAAACCGAGAGAGTCAATCAGATTTTGGAGGATATGCTAAGAGCATGTGCGCTAGATTACGGATCTAGTTGGGACGAGAATTTGCCATATGAAGAGTTCTCTTATAACAATAGTTATCAATCTAGTTTGAAGATGGCCCCTTTCGAAGCCTTGTACGGAAGGAGGTGCAGGACCCCATTGTCATGGGATGAGGTTGGAGACCGCCAGTTGTTTGGACCGGATCTGATTAAGGAGTCTGAATAGAAAGTAAAATTGATTCGCGATAGGCTCAAGGTAGCCCAATCCAGGAAGAAGAGCTACGCAGATTCAAAACGCAAGGAGACAGTTTACAAAGTCGGAGATTGAGTTTATCTTTGAGTATCTCCACTCCGTGGAGTTAAGCGCTTTGGAGTTAAGGGAAAGTTAGCGCCACATTTTGTAGGACCATACAAGGTTTTGGAGCGTATGGGAGAAGTAGCCTACAAGTTGGAGTTGCCCGAAGGATTGCCAGGAGTTCATGACGTGTTCCATGTTTCCCAATTGAAGAAGTGCCACGCAGAGATGGCTGATATACCGCTGAGAGACACAGTGCCGCTGGAAGCGATTCAGTTGGACAGTGATTTGACCTATGAGGAGAAGCCAGTCAAGATTCTTGAGTATGTCAGCCGAGTCACCTGCAGCAAGGTTATTAAGGTTTGCAAAGTTCAGTGGAGCCACCACACGGAGGATGAAGCCACCTGGGAATGAGAGGAAGATTTGCTGAAGGACCACCCTCACCTATTTTCTAGCCAACCCGAATCTCGAGGGCGAGATTCATCTTAAGGGGGGTAGGTTTGTAACATCCCAAATTTTCAATTTGGAATGTTATACACTAGATCATCATTGCATATCATATTTTATTGCATTTTGGTTGATCCTATAAATTCTACGCAACTCAAGGACCCTCGGAGAGAGTTGGGGATTTTGTTATTTTCATATTTGAGTTCTCTCAAATTTTAAAAATAGGATCATTTGATTTTATTTATTTTATCTTCAATTACTTCTATTACAAAAATATGAGAGAGGGAATAAAATGACTTGCCCAAAATAAAGAAATATTGAGGATTTAATAAAAAAATCAAATAAGATTTTATTTTTGGTTTTATTTGCTTTTTTATTTGAATTTAGGAAAAATGCGCGTTTTTCAAATTTGTATTTAGGCCCCAAATAAATGTTCACCCTGTGCTGCATGATTTTAGAAGCCGGGGGAAATTTATTACGGGATTTTTGGAGTCCGTTTAGCATTCCTTTTGTTTTTTCTGAGCGTAACTATAAAAAAAACGCGAACCGACCTATCGGGCCGTGTCCGACCCGGGCACCTGGCCCGGCCGGCCTTATAAGCCGGGGGGAGCCCAGCCGAGCCACCCACAAACCCTAGTGCGCCCCACCGCGCCGCCGCCCGCCGACCTCGCCGCCCGCCGTAGCCGCCGCGTTGCTGAAGGTTGACCCCGCCCCGCCGCCGGTTTTTCTCGAAAAACCGTTTGGTTTTCCGTTCGGTTTTTCGTCGGTTTTTTGTTCGGTTTTTTTAGATTCATTTTTTTAATAGATAGGTTTTCCCATTTATTTAATTAGCGAGTGTTCGCTCATTCGTTCGCTTTAATGAACGTGTTCATCGTTTAGATCCAGATAACGGACGGTTCATCGTTTTCTTTTTCTCAGATTAAATCCGCTATTTTTCTGATCGTGATTTCTGATCCGATTTTCGTTCTAATTTAACTTTTCGCTCGTTTATCGGAATCAGGCGATTCAAGCGCCTGGAGTTTCATCTCGAAACCCTCTTTCCATTTAACCAACTCAACCAAGTTTTTGCCTCTGTAAAAATTGCCCTAGATCAAGAATAGTAAATGAAGCCTGTTTCTTTTGCCGTTTGTCTTTCGTTGCTTTGTTCGATTTGGTTCTTTTTGCCAACCGGAGTTCTGAAGTTGAACTATGTGGTTAGATCTCTTATTCGAGTTTTAGCTGTGCATTAGTCGAGTACTTATTGTATGCTTGTTTATTTGCGATAGAGTACCCGGAGTGCGCCGCTTGCTACTTCAAATCGCTAGGTTTCGCGGATCATCAGCAAGGCAAGTAACACTTTGATCATACCTCCTACTACCCATGTTTTTACTGCATTAGATCAATTCTCACACATTGCATGATTAGGATCTAATTAAATTGTGGGTTTGGGAAGTAGTTGAGGTAGTACCTATTACCTGTTTATTATCAAACCTTTGGGAGTTACTTCTACGTTTGCTTATTATGCCATGCTATGCTAGTAGATGTGGATTGGGTGAGTGAAATCCATGGCAGATGTGAGATTGTTAAATTAATGGTTTATCTAAGGTGGCAACTTAAATACACATCTGGGGGATTGAGGCACCCGGGTATTCCAGCGATTGCGTGTTTTCTTTTGGACCGCCACCCAGGCTCAAAGGGATCATGAGATTATTCATGCTAGAAACTTCCGTGTGCAGTCACAAGCTACTATGGGCTCTAGCATAGTTGACTAAGTTGTGTGAACTCTTACAGTGGTAGACTAGCAGATGTAGGGGAAAGTAGGTGTAACGGTCTACCCGATAGTAAGGTGCTAGCGCTTCTGAAAGACTATGTCTCGGTCATCCGTTTCTCAAACACCATGTAGTGCGAGAATCCCAACGGAGGAGATCGAGTCTTGTGGGGAAAAGTGCGCAAACCTCTGCAGAGTGTATAAACTAATCATGGTTAGCCGTGTCCCCAGTTATGGACATCTTGAGTATCTAGTACTAGGATTATCAAGTGAATCTCATCATGTTACTCTAATTAATTTTGTTGGGTTTTAATGATGATGCTTAATTGGGATTGAGAGGGTGTCTACACTCTCAATGTTTAACAACTACCATGATAGTTAAATAAAATTTATTCCTTTGCAGTAGGGAAAAATTGGCTTTACGCAAAACTGTAACCATAGAGCTTTCCACCAGCCAAATATGCATATAGTATAGCCTATATCTTTCATTGCTCTCTATGTGTTACATTGCCAGCATATTCCATGTGCTGACCCATTTCGGGCTGCAACATTCATGTTGCAGACTTTTCAGACGATGAGTAAGGTGCTTTTAGGTCGTGGTTCTATACTCAATGATGCCGTTGGAGTTGATGGACTCACTTATCTTCCAAGCCTTCCACTGTTATCGTTATTAGATGGCCTTAAGCCATATTTATTGTAATAAGTTCTCTTTTGAGACACTCGATGTAATAAGTGTGTGATTGCTACTCTGTTATAAATCCTTCAAGTACTGTGTGGTGTCAGCATTACTGATCCAGGGATGACACCTGAGCACACACATTGGACCGTTTGAGGTCTGGTCGCTACATGGCTCCCCTGACCGACTTCTTTCGCCTATATATACTCATATACCCCGAAAACATCCGAGAGCACCACGAAACCCTATTTCCACCACCCCAACCTTCTGTACCCAAGAGATCCCATCTTGGGGCCTTTTCCGGAGCTTCGCGGGAGGGGGGATCGATCACGGAGGGCTTCTACATCAGCACCATAGCCTCTCTGATGATGTGTGAGTAGTTTACCACAGACCTTCGGGTCCATAGTTATTAGCTAGATGGCTTGTTCTCTCTCTTTGGATCTCAATACAAAGTTCTCGTCTATTCTCTTGGAGATACATTCGATGTAATTCTTTTTGTTGTGTGTTTGTCGAGATCCGATGAATTGTGGGTTCATGATCAAGATTATCTATGAACAATATTTGGTTCTTCTCTGAATTCTTCTATGTATGATTTGTTATCTTTGCAACTCTCTTCAGATTATCAGTTTGGTTTGGCCTACTAGATTGATCTTTCTTGCAAAGGGAGAAGTGCTTAGCTTTGGGTTCAATCTTGTGGTGTCCTTTCCCAGTGACAGCAGGGGCAGCAAGGCACGCATTGCATTGCCATTGAGGATAAAAAGATGGGTTTTATATCATATTGCTTGAGTTTATCCCTCTACATCATGTCATCTTGCCTAATGCGTTACTCTCTTCTTATGAACTTAATACTCTAGATGCATGCTGGATAGCAGTCAATGTGTGGAGTAATAGTAGTAGATGCAGAATCATTTCAGTCTACTTGTCGCGGACGTGATGCCTATATACATGATCATGCCTAGATATTCTCATAATTATGCACTTTTCAATCAATTGCTCGATAGTAGTTGTTTACCCACCATAATACTTATGCTAGTTTGAGAGAAGCCACTGGTGAAACCTATGGCCCTCGGGTCTATTTTCCATCATATAAGTTTCCAATCTATTTTACTTTGCAATATTTACTTTCAATCTATATCATAAAAATACCAAAAATATTTATCTTATTATCTCTATCAGATCTCACTTTTGCAAGTGGCCATGAAGGGATTGACAACCCCTTTATCGCGTTGGTTGCAAGGTTCTTATTTGTTTGTGTAGGTGCGAGGCGACTTGCGTGTAGTCTCCTACTGGATTGATACCTTGTTTCTCAAAAACTGAGAGAAATACTTACGCTACTTTGCTGCATCACCCTTTCCTCTTCAAGGGAAAACCAACACAGCGCTCAAGAGGTAGCAAGAAGGGTTTCTGGCGCCGTTGCCGGGGAGATCTATGCCAAGTTAAGTCAAGTCAAGACATACCAACTACTATCTTTTTGGCACATGAGTTCAGATTTATTATGAAAGAAGCCAAGGAAGTTTTTACGCACTATAGGGTGGATGCCGGCCATCCACCCACATAGGATATCCTTTTTAATCAGGAAGGTATTATGCTTTTACAATCTTTAGATCATGTTGCTTATAATGAAAACCTTAGGAAGAAGGTTCCTACCGATGTTCTAGTCGATAAAATTTCTGAGCTTAATGATAATTTTGCTATTTAGAACAACGGGCTAGGATTTTCTCATGAAAAAGGCTCATGACTTATTGCCAAAAGAATGCTTATAATGATGAATTGGTTGTGCAATATAAGGGGCCAATGGAGGAATCCATACCTCCCGATCTTGATCTTGGGGACTTTTGTCCCATTAAATTTAGCCCTTTTGACTACTTTTTGTTGCCACAAAGAAAACTTGCTGCTGAATGTAGGGAGTATGAGATGAGCTTTCGCAATTTTCCCTACTATTATTATGATAATACCTAGATCTATTCTTGTTTTTATGCCTAGCTAGGGGCGTTAAACGATAGCGCTTGTTGGGAGGCAACCCAATTTTATTTTTGTTTCTTGATTTTTGTTTCTGTTTAGTAATGAATAATTCATCTAGATTCTGTTTGGATGTGGTTTTATGCTTTTAATTAGTGTTTGTGCGAAGTAGAACCTTTGGGAAGACTTGGGGGGAGTTTTTGCAATCTTGCTGTAAAAAACAGAAACTTTAGCGCTCACGAGATTTGCTACCATGTTTTACTGGAGAGTGAGATTAGGTTGATTCTTTTTGCAGATGATTAATAGACAATTTCTCACGTCCACCAATTTATTTCAGAATTTTTGGGGTTACAGAAGTATTCGAAACCTACAGATTACTACAGACTGTTCTGTTTTTGTCAGATTCTGATTTTCGTGTGTTGTTTGCTTATTTTGATGAATCTATGGCTAGTATCGGGGGGTATGAACAATAGAGGAGTTGGAATACAGTAGGTTTAAGACCAATATAAATAAATAATGAGTTCATTACCGTACCTTAAGTGGTGGTTTGTTTTCTTATACTAAGGGAGCTCATGAGATTTTCTGTTGAGTTTTGTGTTGTGAAGTTTTCAAGTTTTGGGTAAAGATTTGATGGATTATGGAATAAGGAGTGGCAAGAGCCTAAGCTTGTGGATTCCCAAGGCACCCCAAGGTAAAATTCAAGGACAACCAAAATCCTAAGCTTGGGGATGCCCCAGAAGGCATCCCCTCTTTCGTCTTCGTCCATCGGTAACTTTACTTGATGCTATATTTTTATTCACCACATGATATGTGTTTTGCTTGGAGCGTCTTTTATGATTTGAGTCTTTGCTTTCTATTTTAACACAATCATCTTTTCTGTACACACCTTTTGGGAGAGACACACACGAATCGGAATTTATTAGAATACTCTATGTGCTTCACTTATATCTTTTGAGCTCGATAATTTTACTCTAGTGCTTCACTTATATCTTTTAGAGCACGGTGGTGGTTTTATTTTATAGAAACTATTGATCTCTCATGATTCACTTATATTATTTTGAGAATCCTTTAGAACAACATGGTAGTTTTCTTTGGCTATAAAATTAGTCCTAATATGATAGGCACCCAAGATTAGTATAATAAAAACGTTCATAAAAGTGCATTGAATACTATTTGAAGTTTGATACTTGATGATTGTTTTGAGATATGAAGATGGTAATATTAGAGTAGTGCTAGTTGAGTAGTTGTGAATTTGAGAAATACTTGTGTTGAAGTTTGCAAGTCCCGTAGCATGCACATATGGTAACCGCTGTGTAACAAATTTGAAACATGAGGTGTTTCTTTGATTGCCTTCCTTATGAGTGGCGGTCGGGGACGAGCGATGGTCTTTTCCTACCAATCTATCCCCCTAGGAGCATGCACGTAATGCTTGGTTTTTTATGACTTGTATATTTTTGCAATAAGTATGTGAGTTCTTTATGACTAATATTGAGTCCATGGATTATACACACTCTCACCTTTCCATCATTGCTAGCCTCTTCGGCACCGTGCATTGCCCTTTCTTACCTTGGGAGTTGGTGCAAACTTCGCCGGTGCATCCAAACCCGTGATATGATACGCTCTATCACACATAAACCTCCTTATATCTTCCTCAAAACAGCCACCATACCTACCTATTATGGCATTTCCATAGCCATTTCGAGATATATTGCCATGCAACTTTCCACTATTTCATTTATTATGACACGCTTCATCATTGTCATATTGCCTTGCATGATCATGTAGTTGACATCATATTTGTGGAAAATCCACCATGCATAATTTATCAACATGTCACTGTTGATTCATTGCCCATCCTGGTACACCACCGGAGTTATTCATATAGTCATATTTTGTTCTAGTATCAAGTTGTAAATAAATAGAAGTGTGATGATCATCATTAATAGAGCATTGTCCCAAATAAAAAAGTAAGGGAGAAAGGCCAAATAAAAAAAGGAAAAGGCCGAAAAAAAGAGAAAAGAAATAAAAAGGAATAATGCTACTATCCTTTTTTCCACACTTGTGCTTCAAAGTAGCACCATGATCTTTATGATAGAGAGTCTCTTGTTTTGTCTCTTTCATATATACTAGTGGGAATTTTTCATTATAGAACTTGGATTGTATATTCCAACAATGGGCTTCCTCAAATGCCCTAGGTCTTCGTGAGCAAGCAAGTTGGATGCATCCCTTGAGCTTTCATACATTTATAGCTCTAATGCATCCGTCGCATGGCAATCCCTACTCCTTGCATTGATATCAATTGATGGGCATCTCCCTAGCCCGTTGATTAGCCGCGTCAATGTGAGACTTTCTCCTTTTTTGTCTTCTCCACACAACCCCCGTCATTATACTCTATTCCACCCATAATGCTATATCCATGGCTCACGCTCATGTATTGCGTGAAAGTTGAAAAAAGTTTGAGAGTACTAAAGTATGAAACAATTGCTTGGCTTGTCATCGGGGTTGTGCATGATGACATCATTCTTGTGTGACGAAAATGGAGCATGACCAAACTATATGATTTTGTGGGGATGAACTTTCTTTGGCCATGATATTTTGAGAGGACATAATTGCTTAGTTAGTCTGCTTGAAGTATTATTATTTTTATGTCAATATTAAACTTTTGTCTTGAATCTTTTGGATCTAAACATTCATGCCACAATAAAGAAAATTACATAGAAAATTATGCTAGGTAGCATTCCACATCAAAAATTCTGTTTTTTATCATTTACCTACTCGAGGACGAGCAGGAATTAAGCTTGGGGATGCTTGATACGTCTCCAACGTATCTATAATTTTTGATTGTTCCATGCTATTATATTATCTGTTTTGGATGTTTAATGGGCTTTATTATACACTTTTATATTATTTTTGGGACTAACCTACTAACCAAAGGCCCAGTGCAAATTGGTATTTTTTTGCCTATTTTAGTGTTTCACAGAAAAGGAATATCAAACGGAACCCAAACGGAATGAAACCTTCGGGAGAGTGATTTTTGGAACAAACGCAATCCAGGAGACTTGGAGTGGACGTCAAGGATGCATCAAGGAGGCCACGAGGCAGGGAGGCGCGCCCAGGCGGGCAGGCGCACCCCCACCCTCGTGGGCCCCTCGTGGCTCCCCTGATCGACTTCTTTCGCCTATGTATACTCATATACCCTGTAAACATCCGAGAGCACCACGAAACCCTATTTCCACTGCCGCAACCTTCTGTACCCAAGAGATCCCATCTTGGGGCCTTTTTCGGAGCTCCTCCTGAGGGGGGGATCGATCACGGAGGGCTTCCACATCAACACCATAGCCTCTCTGATGATGTGTGAGTAGTTTACCACAAACCTCCGGGTCCATAGTTATTAGCTAGATGGCTTCGTCTCTCTCTTTGGATATCAATACAAAGTTCTCCTCGGTTCTCTTGGAGATCTACTCGATGCAATTCTTTTTGCGGTGTGTTTGTCAAGATCCGATGAATTGTGGATTTATGATCAAGATTATCTATGAACAATATTTGGTTCTTCTCTGAATTCTTTTATGTATGATTTGTTATCTTTGCAAGTCTCTTCGAATTATCAGTTTGGTTTGGCCTACTAGATTGATCTTTCTTGCAATGGGAGAAGTGCTTAGCTTTGGGTTCAATCTTGCGGTGTCCTTTCCCAGTGACAGCAGGGGCAGCAAGGCATGTATTGTATTGTTGCCATCGAGGATAAAAATATGGGGTTTATATCATATTGCTTGAGTTTATCCCTCTACATAATGTCATCTTGCCTAATGCGTTACTCTGTTCTTATGAACTTAATACTCTATATGCATGCTGGATAGCGGCCGATGTGTGGAGTAATAGTAGTAGACGCAGAATTGTTTCGGTCTACTTGTCACGGATGTGATGCCTATATACATGATCATGCCTAGATATTCTCATAATTATGCACTTTTCTATCAATTGCTCGACAGTAATTTGTTTACCCACCGTAATACTTATGCTATTTTGAGAGAAGCCACTAGTGAAACCTATGGCCCCCATGTCTATTTTCCATCATATAAGTTTCCAATCTATTTTACTTTGCAATCTTTACTTTCAATCTATATCATAAAAATACTATAAATATTTGTCCTATTATCTCTATGAGATCTCACTTTTGCAAGTGCCGTGAACGGATTGACAACCCCTTTATCGCGTTGCTTGCAAGATTCTTATTTCTTTGTGCAGGTGCGAGGCGACTTGCATGTAGTCTCCTACTGGATTGATACCTTGGTTCTCAAAAACTGAGGGAAATACTTACGCTACTTGGCTGCATCACCCTTTCCTCTTCAAGGGAAAACCAACGCAGTGCTCAAGAGGTAGCAGGGGTCCCGACCCCCCCCCTCGGCTCGGCTTCGTGCTACCGCATTGCTGCATGCTAGGTTTTGACAGGTGCAATGCGGTTTTCAATGATTAAATATTTAAAATACAAAAAATATCAAAATTTATTGATGAAGTTCAAATTGTAAAGACATAGAAGTTCGGGGGTTTGAAAAAACATCAGATGAACATGTCAAAAAAAGCAAATTATATAGGAGCAAAAATCTAGTAAGTTCAGGTTAAATACGTATTGAAGTGGTAACACTATTGAAAGTATGCAACACATGTTACAAAAAAAAATAAAAGTATTTGTGCATACTTGGGACCAATCCCATGGTTCTCCACGGGGCAAACTCAAAACCAATTCACAAAATTGAAAGTTACAAAAATAAAACAAATAAATATAGAGCACAATGCTGCGCCGCCTTGCAATGTGGAAAGCGAGAAGTTCAATCACTAGTACCATAGAAGTCCAACTTCCACTACAGACCGTGGATGATCCAAAAAACTATCCCCGAATATAGACTAAAATAAGGAATTAAAATAACAAAGATAATTAAAATAAGAAGTTCAAATAGTGATGATATAGAAGTCTAGGGTTTTGTAAAACCTCAAATTAACATGTTAAAAACAATTAGCATACAGAAGTTTAGGATAGTTATTAAGTGAAGTCCAACAAACTATTAGAAGTACGAAAAAATACTAGAAAAAACATAAAAATATATGCATATCCATCGGCCAATTAATTCCATGGTCGCTCATAGGACTCGATCAAAAAATCAAAACCAATGCAAGAATGAAAAATGACAGAAAAAAGGAAAGAAATCAGAGGATTTGGTGCATTACCTTGCAACGAAGGAAAAGCAGAAGTTCAGGTATGACAACACAAAAGTCCAGCTTGTACAACGGCCATTAGATGATCTAGGAAATATGAACGAACGAATTCGTCCGAAGCATAAAAGCATCTGCGCCAGATTAGAACACGTCTGCACCACCTTGGAAATGATCTGGCAACTCCCTTTCCACAACAAAAATGTCCAGAGGGCAAATCTCAAAACCGCAAAAACACCCCGAGCAAAAGCCGCGGGAGTGCCAACATCAAATCGCCAGAAATCAAACCGTATGGACACTCCCGATTGAAATTGATGACATAGTAAGCCTTGAATTTCACTAAAGTACGCAAATCAGCCAGCAAAATTTACAGAAATATGAGAAATCGTCAGAAGCGGAGGCCGCATCTCGGGCGGATGAAGAACACGGCTGAATTCAAATTTGTTTGAAATAACAAAAATATGTGCAGCAAACTCGTACAAAAAGCTAATTCCCATCGTGCCAGAGCTTCGACAACATTCACAACAAGCATTAAACTTGTAACAGACACACATTCATCACGAACCGAGAGCAAATCTGCCAATGATCGAGATTCCTATTTAAAACGGGTATTTAGTTGCTAAAAACCGTTTCCGGATTACACTCACATCACAAACAACACGACTGACCAGAAAAAATCGCGGGGGAAGCTACGGTTGTGAAGATAGCTCAAAGGCTAGGTTCCTACAAAGGGAAGTTCACGTTGTGTAACTCAGAAGTTCAGGTTGTGATATTCCCCGAGTGCTAGGTTGAACTTGAGCTAAAAAGTGTCCAAATAGGACTTGCGATATACCATTGGAAAGCTGTGGACACTAGTGTCACAGTCTATGTTGAATTTTTGGCAAAATGTACACGGTTCAAGAGTAGTTTTAAAAACCATTTTTCTTCATACAAAAAAATGAATCAAGCCTATTTCAAAACCGTTTATGAGGCAAATGATATGGTGTTGGATAGCTGCTGCAAATACACTCATTTCGCATGTAAAAGTTTTCCCAAATTCCATACGGTCAAAGGTGAATTTAAAAAATGGCAGAATTTCAGAAACCGAACAACTTGGTTCGTATTTTTGGGTTAATTTGAAAATTAGTCCGATTGATGAAAATGATATGGCGTTGGAAAGCTAATGAAAATGCGCTTCTTTTTCATAGAGAAAGTTTTTTACAATTTTAAACTATTTAAACGTAAGTTTTTCAGAATGCCGCAAATGATATGGCGTTGGAAAGCTTGAACAAAAGAGAAACATTTATATGTAGATTGTTTTTTCCAATTCTTTATGGTTTTAAGTCAATTTTAAAAATGGCTTAAAACGATTTTTGGCCGTAATTTCTACAAAGTTTATCGGAATGGGGCAAATAATATACTATTGAAAAACTACAGAAAATGCAAAAAAAATTCATGTAGATGGTTTTCTCTAATTCCTAGCGTTTTCAAGTAATTTTGAAAATAGCGAGATCATGCGTTCTGCCTTTATTGCGAAACAAATTCTTCAAAAATGCACCGCATGAAGAACTTGAACTTCTCGGCATGTCTACTTGAACTTCACTTTGTTTTTCATGGGATTTTTTTGCTCGTATCTCTCCATCCTCTCACCGGAATTGAGCAAGTGATATACCGATGGAAACCTACTATAAACACGCAACTTTCTCGTGTTAATAATTTTTTCATACTCGCGATGGTTTAAAAGGTTTTCATCTAAAATTCATTATGTGTAGTAGCTGAACTTCCAGCTATTTTCACGTTAAACTTCTGAGATGTACACTACTACAGGATGTTGCTAACGCGACACTATGATCAGAGACCCTTCGACGAAACTATGTGCGATGCAATAATCGCAAACGATGGTGTAAGAAACATCAAAAAGGGTGCAAAACGTTTATGATGACGGATGCATCAAACACGGTTCGGATTTTAGTTGCGTGTGCGATGTAGGGCATACGGTTTAGTTCAATTAACTATTTGCGATGAGGAGGAACAAAAGAAACAGCCAGCCAGATGGAGGTGTGTGCGATATACAGCATACAGTTCACTCGAATGAACTGTTTGTGATTAGGCAACACAAAAGAAACGGTCAGCCAGATCAAGGTGTGTGCGATATACATCATGCAGTTCACTCGGATGAACTGTTTGCGTTGAGACAAGAGAACAGAAACGGTCAGCCAGATTAAGGTGTGTGTAATGTATAACATACTATTCACTTGAATGAACTGTTTGTGATTAGGCAACACAAAAGAAACGGTCAGCCAGATCAAGGTGTGTGCGATATACAGCATGCGGTTCACTCGGATGAACTGTTTGCGTTGAGACAAGAGAACAGAAACGGTCAGCTATATTAAGGTGTGTGCGATGTACAACATACTGTTCACTCGAATGAACTGTTTGTGATTAGGCAACACAAAAGAAACGGTCAGCCAGATCAAGGTGTGTGCGATACACGTCATCCGGTTCGCTCGGCCTTGTCGTTAGTGTGTGACCTCTATGGCAACTGTTCGCTCCCCACTAGCCTCTTATTTACCGTGGCAACCATACACCGCCTCTTCGCCTTTCCCTCTTGATTTGGAACTGCTGTCGCACGCTCTTCATCCCTCCATTTGCCTTCACCCTTCCTTCTGCCATTGTTTGATCATCTTCTCCATGGAGGGAACAGGCCGGAAATGACCCTGCTATTCTTCCCCTGATCTGAAAGATGACGTGGTGGAGGAACTCATTGATCGGTGCGACATCTTCACCTCGGCTAGCATGGCAGGTTCGTTCAAGACCATTCTCGACTCAACTAATAACATCATTACAAGCAACCCAAGGGTCCAAGAGCGGTTTGATCTTCCCTATCTTGTTCGCCGTGACCCTGCTGACTGGCGCGGGGACGACGGAAGCCTCGCCTTGTGCAAGTTGATGTCGCTTGATAATGATACGTGTGATATTAAGATGCCATCGCTTGAGGGCAAGGCTTGGGCGGGCGCAAATGAAAGATTGGGTTGTTTATATTGGGTACAACTGTGAGTGGGAACTTGTGAATGTGTACACTCGTCACCGGGTTCTACTTCCAAAAATCTCAGACTGCCCAGAGGTTGAGCACACAAATGATCTATGTGAGTTCAAATATGATCATGGTAACTTTCGTCTACAGAATATAGCAATTTGTCGGGTTCCCAGCCATTCTTGGGATTACACGAACTATGAAGTTGTTGCTATCCTCGACAAGCTTGTTGCCTTCCTTACTTCCATGCCTCGAGGGATATTGCTCAAAAATCAATTTCTATACACAGATGAGTATTGTGATGCAATTCAATACGAGGGTCTTGTGTTTGCTGCCACCACTCATGGCACTGTTTTTGCATGGAATCATCATGCTTTCGGTATGTTTGTCTTCCACCATAATTATAATTGTTTCATACACATGCATGCGGGTTAGCTAGTCTCCCTTTACTAATTAATTAACCTTCTTGTGTTTCCAAGGTCCTGTGAACATTCCACCACCGATACTTGAAAAAAATTATAACCAAGGGGGAGATGACGATGCTGATGATCACGAGCATGAGGACGAGCAGGACCCATATACTCAGTGGCACCTCGAACTTATTCCGATGGATCACCTCTTCTTTTCTGTATACAAGGCACTGCTGATGTTACTAAGGAAGCAGGTGTTGTTTCGCATGGTCGCACTCACCGGACCTATTCCAACATCCGTTGTAGGGTATTCGGGATGGATACTACTGTACTAGTGCCAACACCTTCTCCTTGGTTCAGTATTGAAAGTCTTGGAAGAAACTCGATCTTCCTTGGACAAAACTATCCAATGATGGTGAAAGGCGATCCAGCTACTGTTGACACAACGTTACTACCATTTATGAGAAGCAACTGTATCTATACCTCGGTCATTGCTATGCTTCCCTACCATCGCACTATGGGTCCTGACACCTTCCCAGAGAATCACTTCTGGTTCAAAGCAAGCTTTTCCAACGTCGACGAGTGGTTGAGCTGAAGTTCATTTCATCGCTTTGTTATTTGTTGTGTGAGAAAAACTTTACTTTACTAGAATGTTTTGTTGGAAATGATCTATAATCCAACGTGTATCCTCGTTGTCGTTGTGGGTTGATGACTTGTTCTATGTAATCAATGGTACATTTTCATATGCGTCCATCAACTCACGCCTGCTAGTGGTGTCCTAAAATCATAGTGCTAGTGATTTTAGTTGCAAAAATAAGATAGTGCTAGTGATTTTTAGCTGCATATTTTGACAAATCACAGTGTTACAAGGTTGACAAATGGCAATGTTACAAGATAAACAAATGTCAATCTTTTCAGTTTGACAAATGGCAACATACCCAAAATGACAAATGCAAGTCTTACCCAATTGTTTCTACGTGGTTGCACACGGGTCATGCAAAAGAACCGTTTGCGTTGAAGGGATGCAGAAATCCTGCTCGGCACATTTTCCCTTGGCTTCTTGGGGAAGCTATCGGTTTGCATACGGGTGTTCTAACTAAAATGTTTGCGATGAGTGTTTTATATTTAAAAACTATTGATGTTTTTTCAAAAGAAAATCGTTTGATAAGTCTGTACTTTAAGAGAGAAAAATGCAAGTTCGCTCAAACCATATCTTTCATTCAGTCACGCTCCGAATTTATATTCATATGATCGAGAATTCGATATATACAGTATTAAACCCCCAAAAAACTATTTCTGACGGCGGCGAAGGCGGCGTGCCAAGCCGTCGTTGTCGTTGTCGTCCTCCAGGACATTGTTGTTGATGTCTTCAAGGTAGCACAAAATGTTCTTCACTTGTAAATCAAACATCATGTCATCGCGCGATCGACAGGCGGGGCGTGGGAGGACGGCAACTGGCGCCGCTGAGAGGTAGCGGTCGACGGCAGCGTCCCATGCCGTTGAGAGGGACACGCGCACAGGCACAGGCGCAGTGGGTGCAGCACAGGGGCGCAACACATGGGGACCAGCACTGCGGTGGGCGGAGGGGCGCGCATAGGCAGGGGCACGGGCGTGGCGGGTGCAACCAAACTCACGGAGGCCGGTGCCACGGTGGGTGGAGGGGCGCGCACGGGCATAGGCACGGGCGCTGGTGCTGGCATGTACACGAGCTCACGCGGGTCTACGGGGACCTCGCTGACGCCCGCGGCTTCTAGCTCTGTGATAGTGCCCGGCGACCAGCCCGTCAATGCTACAGGGATGGTCGCTGGCGCGGGCATGGGACGGGAGCTGGGACAGGAGCGGGGGCAACAACCGCCACAGCCAGCTCGTTCTGGACCATGTCCATGAGGCCTCATTCGTCCTTATTTTCCATCTCCTCCGGCTCGGAGTCAACTTCACCAAACTTGAAGACTAGTGGCAGATGATCATTCTGCGCCATGGCGTTGGTGGAGGTCTGTGGGAGAGAGGGGAATGGGAGGCGACTAGTAAGGCCGCCAGTATTAAACAGCGGCTCGGGCGCCATTAATGGAGAGGAAGGCGGGCGACCATGGAAGACAGAGGGCTCGCTTCCCAGTGAGCCTGCGTAGTGTACAGCTCTCATGCTTCCCGGTGATCCTGTGCATTGGAGGACAGCTTGCACGCCTCTCGATCAGCCTGCGCACCGGACTCCGCTCGCACGCCTCCTGTTTAGTCAAGGTCAAGCAGCTATCCGCACGGCACCTCCTATAGCCATTAAAATGAAGACACGTGGCATCACGTGAATGGTTAACAGAATGCACATGATTTGAATTACACAACCATTTGAGATATTAAAGTGGCAACTATTTTCTTCAAAATGCCTTTGTTGGCTATTATTCGAGTGCGCCTTCTCTCAAAATGGACACGAAAAATACCACAACATGTCGGGTGCCATTCCATGAAATCATGCCAAGTTTCATGAATTTCAGATGAATTTTGGATTTACTAGAATTTAAAAACAAAGTATCTCAACATTTTGCCGGCAATCAACGGTGCCCTGGTGTTTGAAATTCATTCCAATTTCTTGCATGGGACCTAAGCATGCACCCAAGGACACATATTTGAATTTTCAACCAATTTAAATGCATTAGGGCATGTGCATGTAGTTCAAATTTGAATTATGCACATAAATGCATTGAAAACTCAATTAATGCATAAAAATGTCCAAAAACCCCGGAAAATCCCAAAAATTGACACAACACTCCTGTTGTTCTATTTTGACACGAGAAATTTTTTGAAAGCAATAAGAGGCAATGGACATCGTTTTGTCCCCAAAGGTGGGATGTTCCCTACCGAAACCATCACGCTTGTTGTGAGAACCTCTGGTTTGTGAGAAGCATATCCCCAAACCTGGCCGAAATGGGACAACAAATTTACCACAGCATGTTGATGCCGCTCCATGATAGCATGGCCAAGTTTCATGAATTTCGGGCGAGGTTGGATTTACTAGAATTTAAAAACCAGGTATCTCAATGTTTGCGGCCGAATGACCGTGGCAGGGTGTTTGACATTCATTCCCATTTCTTGCATGGGACCTAAGCATGCACCCAAGGACATAGATTTGAATTTTCAACCAATTTATATGCATTAGAGCATGTCCATGTAGTTCAAATTTGAATTATACACATAAATGCATTGAAAACTCAATTAATGCATAATAATGTCCAAAGGAACCCTAAAAATCCCAAAAATTGACACAACACTCCTATTGTTCTATGTTGACACGAGAAAAAAATTTGAAAGCAATAAGAGGCAATGGATATCGTTTCGTCCCCAAAGGTGGGACGTTACCTACCGAAACCATCCGGCTTGTTGTGAGAAGCTCTGGTCTGTGAGAAGCATATCCCCAAACCCGCCCCAAATGTGATAAAAACTTTACCACGGCATGTTGATGCCGCTCCATGATAGCATCCCAAGTTTCATCAATTTTGGACTAGCTTTGGATTTACTAGAATTTAAAAACCAGGTATCTCAATGTTTGCGGCCGAGTGACCGTGGCAGGGTGTTTGACATTCATTCTCATTTCTTGCATGGGACCTAGGCATGCACCCAAGGACACATATTTGATTTTTCAACCAATTTATATGCATTGGAGCATGTGCATGTAGTTCAAATTTGAATTACGCGCATAAATGCATTGAAAACTCAATTAATGTATAGAAATGTCCAAACGAACCCCGAAACATCTCAAAAATTGACACAACACTCCCGTTGTTCTATGTTGACATGAGAAAAAAAATTGAAAGCAAAAAGAGGCAATGGATATCGTTTCGTCCCCAAAGGTGGGATGTTCCCTACCGAAACCATCCGGCTTGTTGTGAGAAGCTCTGGTTTGTGAGAAGCATATCCCCAAACTTGCCCCAAATGGGACAGAAAAATTACCACGACATGTTGATGCCGCTCCATGATGGCATGCCAAGTTTTATGAATTTCAGACAAGCTTTGGATTTACTAGAATTTAAAAACCAGGTATCTCAATGTTTGCGGTCGAGTGACCATGGCAGGGTGTTTGACATTCATTCCCATTTCTTGCATGGGACCTAAGCATGCAACCAAGGACACATATTTGAATTTTCAACCAATTTATATGCATTAGAGCATGTGCATGTAGTTCAAATTTGAGTTATGCACATAATTGCATTGAAAACTCAATTAATGCATAAAAATGTCCAAACGAACCGCGGAAAATCCCAAAAATTGACACAACACTCCTGTTGTTCTATGTTGACACGAGAAATTTTTTGAAAGCAATAAGAGGCAATGGATATCGTTTCGTCCCCAAAGGTGAGGCGTTCCCTACCGAAACCATCATGTTTGTTGTGAGAAGCTCTGGTTTGTGAGAAGCATATACCCAAACCTGCCCCAAATGGGACAAAAAGTTTACCACGGCATGTTGATGCCGCTCCATGATAGCATGCCAAGTTTCATGAATTTCAGACGAGTTTTGAATTTACTAGAATTTAAAAACAAGGTATCTCAATGTTTGCGGCCGAGTGACGGTGGCAGGGTGTTTGGCAGTCATTTCTATTTCTTGTATGGGACCTAAGCATGCACCCAAGGACAAAGATTTGATTTTCCAATCAATTTATATGCACTGGAGCATGTGCATGTAGTTCAAATTCAAAATATGCACATAAATGCATTGAAAACTCACTTAATGCATAAAAATGTCCAAACGAACGCTGAATAATTCCAATTCTTTTATGACACACATATAGTTGCATGTTCACTGCAGATAAAAGGTCTAGAAATTCAAACACCATCCATGGCCGCTGTGACCCCATTATATAATTCAAATCAAGACAAAAAATCAAGTAGATCCCACACAGTTTATTAATTATTGTAACCAACCGTGTGAGATGCAACACAAAATATCTTGGAGCACCGTCGGAGTATAGTACGCATATGGCTTACGCGAGAAGGTGCGACGGCTACAGTCCACAGCCCGCTTTGAGTAAGGGACCATGTCTGATGACACTTTGCGCGACAGTTTTTTCGCTGAAGCGATTCCAAATTTTTGGCTTCCGCAAAAATATCTACCTCCCCGCCCCCTCCCCCTTACCAAAAGCCACATTTCCCCTGTTTTTGCCTTCCTTTCCAAGTTGAAACCTTCACTCCTTTATTGCAGCGCCACCTCCTCGTCGGCGACCCTCCTTCATGCTGCTCGGCGTCACCTATCCAAGCAGGTAATCCACACCCGACCCCCATCCTCATCCTTCCACATCACACATGCCCCGACCGCCGGCGCGAGCGTGACACCTTCCACCAAAATCACCAACCCCTCCACCAAATAAGCGCCAGCCTAAGCCATGGTGCACACAGTATGGCCATGATCTCAAGGAGCATTTGGTAGCGGAGAAGCAAATCGTGGCCGCACGCACGGATGAGGCCGCGATGGCTGCCATTCGTGCCGACCCCCAGATCTTGGAGGAGCACATCATCGTCGAGGCCACCGTTGACGCCTCGCGGTCGACGCCACGATGTGGTTGGCTGCTTTAAACGATAGTTCGTGGCATTTTCTCGAGGCCACCATCGGTGCTTTCGACAATGACTACGAGGTGTTTTCTCAGTGTGCACGTGCTTACCTTATCTCGAGAGCCAACAGGTTGGTGCCCGGAGTGGCTCAGGAAACTCACCACTACAACGAGGGCACCCACAATGCGAAGGCCTCGCCCTCTTCCATGTCCAAGGAGCCAATCGTCATCGATATCTCCGACAATGAGGAGTAGCTTTTCTTATTAGCTCACTATAAGGACCCATGTTCAGTTTGCTAGCTACTGCCTTTTCTTAACAAATTCTAGTGAATTGTGCTATCTACTTTTGCCATGCAATCTTCTGCTATAGTGTATATGTTCTATATGTCATGCAATGTGGTGTTCAGTTAACTGTTTGGTTCAATTCTGCAAATGTGATGTTCAATTCTTCAAGGTACAATATTTCCAAGTTGTTAAGCATGCTTTGTTTGGTTAACTGTCTGATCTTCCATTACGAGTATGTTATATTGTGCAATGTGGTGCTCAGTTAACGTTTGGTTCATTTTTTGTGGTGTTTAGTTAACTGCTTGGTTCAATTCTGCAATGCGATGTTCAATTGTTGTGGCTGCATTCTATTAGTGTATACCATGTGAGGAATAAATTGAATTTGGCTGCACTTAATACATGCGAAACATATACTAGTGCTATATTTCCTAGTTCTTAATCATGCTTGGTTTGTATAAATGGGTTTTTCATGTGGCTTGGATTAATCTGACGAATCTGCAATGTGCTTATTTATCATCAACATATTTTAAGGATAGCATGCGAACCCTTACTTAACCTGATGACTAACTACCTTATATGTATTGCAGGGAAACAATAGGAAGCATTGAGGTTTACAAGATGGTACTAACTATTATACCTTGCCTTTTTTATTCCTTTGCCCCATTTCCAATATAGAGAATATATTTATGCACATCTTTGTTTTCAGGGTTCACTGATGATTACCTCACAAACCACCTCTGTGGTCAGGAGGCGAGGAAAGTTTTCATACAACACCCACGGTTCAATATTGAAGTGTTCCTGAAGAGGTCGAAGGATGGACGGTCAATCATTCACAGGCACTGGTCTAAAGTTGGAAAGACCTTCAACATGAATGAAGGCTCAATATTTGCCTTCCGTGTCAGCAGTTTTCCAGATGAGATGCATCTCTCTATGTACCGTCTATGATGCTAATTTCGAAAGGTTCTAGATGTTGCATGTGAAACTTGTTGCTGGTGTAGTTGTGTAATGGGGTAGCCGAGTGCTGAAGCTACATCATGTTGTACTCCGATGTATTTCAATTATGAAATCCTACTTCCTTAATATGGAAATGGAATATATTATGTCCTTAATATGAATGTCAATTAGATTAGTAAATGGATTATTAATAATAGGGCAATTAGCCCGCTAATTGGCCAATTAGCTTGCTAATTGGGTTTTCCTATTGCAAACGATTATTGAGAAAACACCATGGGAGATGACCTCAAGCAACGCACACAATTTTTAGTAATAAACCGTGTTGGATCAATAAACAATCACACACGACATTCTTTTGAAAATTATTTGTGTTACGCTACCTTGCACAAACGTTTTCCTTGGAGTGACTGTGCGGGATGTATATACGAACGGAAACGAAAGCGGGGACTGACTGTGTGGGATGTACTTACGACCGGAAACGATTTCGCCTATATAATTGTATTTTTAGCACTACTGTACGTATAACCGTATTTGGTCGCTCGTCGGTCGCACACGACCTCATGAGCATGTGTGCCAGGAGGGCATATCCCCAACGGTTTCTGGGTCGTGTAGGAAAGACCCCCCTATCGCCCACACTCACTAGGTGACGGTTCCTAACGCCGTCGCCGAAAAGGGTTAAAAACCGTTTGTATAGCACCGACGTGTACTAGTGGTATTTTCATTTGTATTTTCTCATCCATTCGTCAATGTTACACGAATGCTATTCCTTTTGTACCAACCTCTCTCACAATAATTTTTTATTATTTTCTCCGACACAGGACTTGAACTTATAGCAACAAAAAATTTGGAACTTGCCTTTTTATTCATTTTTCTAATATTAAACACACACCATGTAGTACATGAAATTTTTCTGTTTTTATAATTTGAATTTTGATTATTTTTATTTTGAAATCAAATTGCTCCCGAATAATAACAGAACTTCTTTGTGGATTGGGAGAATTATTTTAAAACGCGAAAAAACAATTTCTTTTTTGTGTTTTTGAACATGCAAATACAAGATGAACCTCTCTCGCAAGAATTCTCGAACTTCCCGGACAGAGAACTTGAACTTCTTTCAACAAACCTTTTGACCTTTCATTTTTTTATACTTTTATTCTCACCTGAAATGCATTCCTTGGACTACTTGAACTTTTCGTTGTTTTCACTATGAACTTCTCTCGCATTTTTATGTATACGTCGAATTACACGCAATTGAAGGTCGAATGTCCGGCAATATAAATTCGGAACCGTGCACGAAGGTGCACGTGAACTTCTTACAACAAATCTGAGTTTTTTATATACTTCGAACTTCTCTGTTATTTTTATTTCAATTTCTTAGTCATATTCTTAGAAAGAAAATATGTTTTTAAACAAGCATCAATTTTCTTTTGTAAATTGAACTTCATAGTTTTATTTTTATTAGAAATGGTAATAATTTGAGTTTCGCGTATACATCGAACTACTCCTCTTTTTTAAATTGAACTTCGACATTTTTATTCTTTATTACCAAGGAAAATCTGAGTTTTTTTTATAAATATCAAAGTTCTCTATTTTTGTAATTTGGACTTCATGGTTTATTTCTTTCAGTGACGGAAAAATCCTATTTTTGTAATAATATTGAACAGGTCTGATATTTAAATTTGAACTTCTAGAGTTTTTTTAGAAATAATGATAATCCCATTTTTACAATGTTCAAACTTCTCTATGTTTAAAATTCAAACTTTTTTTATTATAAATGGTGAAATATCTGTTTCAAGGTGCTCTCTTATTTTTTTACTATTGTGTTATTTTTGTCTGAACTTCTTATGTTCTGCCCATCAATAGATTCAGATTTTCCATTTTTTTATACATCAAACTATGCATTAATTTATTTTGAACTTCTTGTTTCCATTCTTAAATAACAAGGAAAATCATAGTTTCTATAATCATCGAACTTCTTCATCTTTTTAATTTGGACTTCTTTGTTTTATTTCTTAATAGCAGAAAAAATTCTAGTCTTGTAATAAACATCGAACCACTTTTTGGAAAATAGTATGCTTGTTGTAAATGAACACGGAGCAGAGAAGCACAATTTATTTAACGAAGCATTTCTGAGGATTTTGTAAAGTGTAAACTACATTCCCTTTTTTTATTAATTTTTGTTTTTGTTCGAGAACAAATAGAACATTCTTTTTCCTGTTAATGTTTTGAAGTGAATTTTATAGACTTAAATTTTGTTTATGCGCTTTTTAAATTTGTTTGTCACTTCAAGTAGTAAAAAGTCACAAATCTCCCATGTTTTTCTTTTGCATGTTTAAATTATTTGAAATTGCTGAGATACACATAACACACTTGACCTTCTATTATTTGTATTTGAACTTCCATGTATTATTTCTTTTAATAACAGAAAAATCCTAGTCTGTATTATACATTGAACCGCTGCGTTATTTAAATTTGAACTTCTAGGTTATTTTTATAAATGAACAATTCAATCAGAGGGAAACGTTTGCGCACAAGAATAGAGCATCGGGATGGAGTGAACCTCTGCAACCCCATTTTCTTCAGCCCAAAATAATGATCTTTTCGCACCAGAAGAGAGCATCGGAATGGAGTGAACTTGTGCAAGACTGCAACCCCATTTTCTTCAGCCCAAAATAATGATGTTTTTGTCACATATGATGGAGCGAACCTATCGAATACCGCAATTTGAACTTCCAAAACACAAAACAGAAAATAGCATACACAAATGCACGAAAAATAATGATCTAGCTTTTTCGTAGGAGTTCATCTTTTTCGTTGGTCGCTCTCTACACATCAACTTGAACTTCAACAAAAAACACTGAATTGGATGTGCATGTCGCCGTCTCTGCCGTCAACCAAGGAGCGTGAGGCTGCTAGAAATTTTTTGTCATGTGGGGAGGGGCATGGCAGCACGGGATGTCGGGGGTAAAAGCAGGGACGTGATGGATCCTCACCAGATTCGGCGACCACAAGGTGCTTCAGGATTCATCTTCAGTCATGGCAGTATGACGAACGCCAAAAATAAAAATTACATCCAGATCCGTAGACCACCTAGCGACGACTACAAGCACCGAAGCAGGCCAAAGGCGCGCCGCCGTCATCGCCCCTCCATCGCCGGAGCCGGGCACAACTTGTTGTAGTAGACAGTCGGGAAGTCATCGTGCTAAGGCCCCATAGGACTAGCACCCCAGAACAACAACCACCGCCGATGAAAAATAATGTAGATTGGAAGGATCCAAACCGAAGATAAACGAACATAGACGAACAACGTTGAGATCCAAGCAAATCCACCAAAGATAGATCGGCCGAAGACACACCTCCACACGCCCACCAACGATGCTAGACGCACCTCCGAAACGGGGACTAGGTGGGGAGACCTTTATTCCATCTTCAAGGAGCCGCCATCATCTCGCCTTCCTGAGTAGGACACAAACCCTAACAAGATTGAAAAAATGACTAAAAACGGAGACCTCTCGCCGGCCCTTGCCAGGATCCACCGTGCCTCCATGGCCCTAGGGCCAACAAAGATGAGGTGGACCTGCGTCGGCGCCGACGAGAGGCACGAACCCTAACTTTCTTTCTTGGAGGAGGAGGCGGAGCCCTGGCTCTAGGTACGTGCGTACAAGGAAAACCACATATGACGTTCATCACATGTTTGATACTCTGTACTTTTCTTTTTCTGGAGGGACAAGAACGGAATTAAGAGGAATTAGAATAAATACACCTTACAATGTGAAAATTTATGAGAAAACAAATAAACCTAATATAAAGGAACGAAGGGAGTATATGCCATTACAACCAGCCATATCGAAAGGGAAAATGGTGGTGCAACCATGCACCTGAATTCCAATCACTAACCAAATCAAATATGTTACTACTTTTTTCATGGTTGATTACTATGTATCATTATGAGCATGCATGTAAAAAAGACAAAATGGTGGCGGGCCCATGAACTAGTGGGTGCAGATCGTACCTGAATTTATTGGGTTACTATATTTCCTACAGGTTTTTTAACACAATACACATGCAAGCGCTCATATAAATGCGAACACCAAGACTTAAATTCTGGTGGGCTGGGGATAGCAATGTCCACCTAACCATTCAACCATGGGTTGGTCCGCATTTTCTATGATTGTTTACCATGTGTTATTACGACCATGCATATAAAAAAAGAAATGGTGGCGGGACGGTAAACCACCGATGCATGCATATGGTAACCATATCAATTCTGTTACTATATTTTCCGTGGATTTTACTAGCAGGTAGAAGAATAATGACCGATTAATCCTAACGGTGCGTGCGACATAGGTAGAGCACACAAGAAATTAAAAAAATGTTGAACAAGTACATTATAAATATTGAAAAAAAAATTAAAAAGTTGAACGAGTATATGAAAAATGATGAACAAGTATTTGAAAATGTTGAATAAGTATTAAAAATGTTGAACGAGTATTTGAAATTTTTTTGAATAAGCGTTCGGACAATGTTGAACGTGTATACAAAAAATATTGATCACTTACTAAAAAATGTTTTCGACATATATGAAAATATAGAATGAAAACAAAAACAAACATAAGAAAAAAGAAAAAAACAAACAATGGAGAAGAAAAAGAAAAACCAAACAAAAAATTAAAAAACCAAAAAAAGGAGAAAACTAAAAAACCCAGTGTTTTAACTGAAGTAGTTCGCATGTGTTATCCTAACGCGAACCCATCCCTAGAAGCACGAGCCACCACCGTGGCGACCCGAGCTCGATCTCTGGGGAGCTCTTTTGCGTCTCTATTTCTTCTGTTTCATTACTATATATGTGCTAAATGGGCCGGCTCGTTACTACGAAGGATTTAGCGAGAGCAGGCTATCGTCTCGCTTAAAACCAAAAATAGCTCTCGCGGACCTGCGCGCTGTGTAGGTGTTGGGAAACGTAGCATGCAATTTCAAAAAAAAATCATACGCTCACGCAAGATCTATCCAGGAGATGCATAGCAACGCTAGGGGAGAGTGTGTCTACGTACCCTCATAGAACCAAAGCGGAAGCTTTCGACAACGCGGTTGATGTAGTCAAACTTTTTCTCGTTCCGACCGATCAAGCACCGAACATACAGCACCTCTGAGTTCTGCACATTTCATCTCGATGATGTCCCTCGAACTCTTGATCCAGTAGAGTGTCGAGGAAGTAGATGAGATTCATCAGCACAACAGTGTGGTGACAGGGCTTCTCCTAAGCACTACGAAGATATGACCGGAGGCGTAAACTATGGAGGGGGGCGCCGCACATGGCTAACAATTATTGGTGTGTGCTCTAGCGGTGCCCCCCCCCCACACACACACATATAGGTTGGAGGGAAGGAGAGGCAGCCAAGGGGGGCCCCCAAGTAGGAGTAATCCTACTTGGGGTCCTCCTAATTCGGCCTCCCCCCTTTCCTTTTTACCGGAGGGGGGAAAGGGAAGATGAGGGATAGAAGGAAAGGGGGGCCAAACCTCCTTTTCCCTTCCTCACTCGGCCTCCTTCCTTAGGGGGGCGCCACCCTTGTGGGCTGGTGTGCTCCCCTCCTATGGCCCATGTGGCCCATATCTTTCCCCGGGGGTTCCGGTAACTTCCCCGGTACTCCGATATGTACTCGGTACCCTCCGAAACATGTCCGGTGTCCGAATACTATCGTCCTATATAACAATATTCACCTCTCGACCATTTCGAGACTGCTCGTCATGTCCGTGATCTCATCTGAGAGTCCAAACAACATTCGGTCACCAAATCACATAACTCATACAATACAAAATCGTCACCGAACATTAAGCGTGCGGACCCTACGGGTTCGAGAATTATGTAGACAGGACCAAGACACATCTCTGGTCTATAACCAACAGCAGAACCTGGATGCTCATATTGGCTTCTACATATTCTATGAAGATCTTTATCGGTTGAACCGTAATGACATTATACGTTATTCCCTTTGTCATCGGTATGTTACTTGCCCGAGATTCGATCGTTTTTATTTTCATACCTAGTTCAATCTCGTTACCGACAAGTCTCTTTACTCGTTCCGTAATACATCATCCTGCAACTAACTCATTAGTCACATTGCTTGCAAGGCTTCTTATGATGTGCATTACCGAGAGGGCCCAGAGATACCTCTCCGATACTCGGAGTGACGAATCCTAATCTCGATCTATGCCAACCCAACAAACACCTTCGGAGATACCTGTAGAGCATCTTTATAATCGCCCATTTACATTGTGATGTTTGATAGCACACAAGGTATTCCTCCGGTATCTGGGAGTTGCATAATCTCATAGTCAAAGGAATATGTATATGACATGAAGAAAGCAATAGCAATAAAATTGAACGATCAATATGCTAAGCTAACGGATGGGTCTTGTCCATCACATCATTCTCCTAATGATGTGATCCTGTTCATCAAATGACAAAACATGTCTATGGTTAGGAAACTTAACCATCTTTGATTAACGAACTAGTCTAGTAGAAGCTTCCTAGGGACACAATGTTTTGTCTATGTATCCACACATGTATCAAGTTTCCGGTTAATACAATTCTAGCATGAATAATAAACATTTATCATGATATAAGGAAATATAAAATAACAACTTTATTATTGCCTCTAGGGCATATTTCCTTTAGTGTCCCACTTGCATTAGAGTCAATAATCTAGTACACATCTCCATGTGATTTAACACCAATAGTTCACATCTTTATGTGATTAACACCCATAGTTCACATCGCCATGTGACCAACACCCAAAGGGTTTACTAGAGTCAATAATCTAGTTCACATCACTATGTGATTAACACCCAAAGAGTACTAAGGTGTGATCATGTTTTGCTTGTGAGAGAAATTTAGTCAACGGGTCTGCCACAATCAGATCCATATGTATTTTGCAAATTTCTATGTCTACAATGCTCTGCATGGAGCTACTCTAGCTAATTGCTCCTACGTTCAATACGTATCAAGATTGGGACTTAGAGTCATCTAGATCAGTGTCAAAGCTTGCATCGACGTAACTCTTTACGACGAACTCTTTATCACCTCCATAACCGAGAAACATTTCCTTAGTCCTCTTTAGGTACCAAAGGATAATTTTCATCGCTGTCCAGTGATCTACTCCTAGATCACTATTGTGCCCCCTTGCCAAACTCATGGCAAGGTATACAATAGGTCTGGTACACAACATGGCATACTTTATAGAACCTATGGCTGAGGCATAGGGAATGACTTTCATAGGTTTTGAGTCTTACTCAACTTCACACCTTGCAACACAGACAAGAACCCTTTCTTTGACTGATCTATTTTGAACTTCTTCAAAATTTTACCAAGGTATATACTTTGTGAAAGTCCTATTAAGCGCCGTGATCTATCTCTATAAATCTTGATGCCCAATATATAAGCAGCTTCATCGAGGTCTTTCATTGAAAAACTTTTATTCAAGTATCATTTTATGCTATCTAGAAATTCTACATCTTTTCCAATCAACAATATGTCATCCACATATAATATTAGAAATGCTATAGTGCTCCCACTCACTTTCTTGTAAATACAGGCTTCATCATAAGTCTGTATAAAACCATATGCTTTGATCACTTTATCAAAGCATATATTCCAACTCTGAGATGCTTGCACCAGTCCATAGATGGATCACTGGAGCTTGCGCACTTTGTTAGCACCTTTAGGATCGATAAAATCTTCTTGCTGCATCATATAGAACTCTTATTTAAGAAATCCATTACGGAATGCAGTTTTGACATCCATTTGCCAGATTACATAATCATAAAATGTGGCAATTGCTAACATGATCCGGACAGACTTAAGCATCGCTACGGGTGAGAAAGTCTCATCGTAGTCAACCCCTTGAACTTGTCGAAAACACTTTTGTGACAAGTCGAGCTTTGTAGACAGTGATATTACCATCAGCGTCCGTCTTCCTCTTGAAGATCCATTTATTTTCAATGGCTTACCGATCATCGGGTAAGTCCACCAAAGTCCACACTTTGTTCTCATATGTGGACCCTATCTTAGATTTCATGGCCTCAGGCCATCTGTCGGAATCTAGGCTCATCATAGCTTCTTCATAGTTCGTAGGTTCGCCATGGTCAAATAACATGACTTCCATAACAGGATTACCATACCACTCTGGCGCGGAACATGCTCTGTTCGACCTACGAAGTCCAATAGTAACTTGATCCAAAGTTTCATGATCATCATCATTAGCTTCCTCTCTAGTTGGTGTAGGCATCATGGGAACAGATTTCTCTCATGTGCTACTCTCCAATTCGACAGAAGGTGCAATTACCTCATAGAGTTCTACTTTTCCTCCCACTCACTTCTTTCTAGAGAAACTCCTTCTCTAGAAAGGTTCCATTCTTGGCAACAAATAGCTTTCCCTCAGATCTATGGTAGAAGGAGTACCCAATTGTTTCCTTAGGGTATCCTACGAAGACGCACTTCTACGATTTGGGTTTGAGCTTATCAGGCTGAAGCCTTTTGACATAAGTGTTGCAACCCCAATCTTTAAGAAATGACAACTTAGGTTTCTTGCCAAATCACATTTCATATGGTGTCGTCTCAACGGGTTTAGATGGTGCCCTATTTAACGTGAATGCAGCTATCTCTAATGCATAACCCCAAAACGATAGTGGTAAATCGGTAAGAGACATCATAGATCGCACTATATCTAATAAAGTACAGTTACGACATTCGGACACACCATTACGCTATGGTGTTCCAGGTGGCGTGAGTTGTGAAACTATTCCACATTGTTTTAAATGAAGGCCAAACTCATAACTCAAATATTCGCCCGCGCGATCAGATCATAGAAACTTTATTTTCTTGTTATGATGATTCTCCACTTCACTCTGAAATTCTTTGAACTTTTCAAATGTTTCAGACTTGTGTTTCATTAGGTAGATATACCCATATCTGCTCAAATCATCTGTGAAGGTCAGAAAATAATGATACCCATCGCGAGCTTCAACACTCATCGGACCGCATAAATCGGTATGTATTATTTCCAATAAGTCATTAGCTCTCTCCATTGTTCCGGAGAACGGAGTTTTAGTCATCTTGCCCATTAGGCATGGTTCGCAAGTATCAAATGATTCATAATCAAGTGATTCCAAAAGCCCATCTGCATGGAGTTTCTTCATGTGCTTTACCCTAATATGAACTAAACGTCAGTGCCACAAATATGTTGCACTATCATTATCAACTTTGCATCTTTTGGCATCAATATTATGAATATGTGTATCACCATGATCGAGATTCAATAAACCATTTATATTGAGTGTATGACCATAGAAGGTTTTATTCATGTAAATAGAACAACAATTATTCTTTGATTTAAATGAATAACCGTATTGCAATAAACATGATTCAATCATATTCATGCTCAACGCAAACACCAAATAACATTTATTTTAGGTTCAATTCTAATCCGGAAGGTAAATGGAGTGTGCGATGGTGATCTTATAAACCTTGGAATAACTTCCAAGACACATCGTCACCTCGCCCTTAACTGGTATCTGGTCATTTTGCAACTCCTGTTTCGAGTTACAAATCTTAGCAACTAAACCGGTATCAAATACCCAGGGGCTACTATGAACACTAGTAAAGTACACATCAGTAACATGTATATCAAATATACCTTTGTTCACTTTGTCATCCTTCTTCTCCGCCAAGGTTTTTGGGGCAGTTCCACTTCTAGTGACCATTTCCTTTGGAGTAGAAGTACTCAGTTTTAGGTTTGGGTCCAGCTTTGGGCTTCTTCACGGGAGTGAAAACTTGCTTTTCATTCTTCTTGAAGTTCCATTTCTATCCCTTGCCCTTTTTCTTGAAACTAGTGGTCTTGTTAACCATCAATACTTGATGTTATTTGTTGATTTCTACCTTCGCCGATTTCAGCATCGCGAAGAGCTTGGGAATCATTTTCATCATCCCTTGCATATTATAGTTCATCATGAAGTTCTATTGACTTGGTGATAGTGACTAGAGAACTATGTCAATCACTATCTTATCTGGAAGATTAACTCCCACTTGATTCAAGTGATTGTAGTACCCAGACATTCTGAGAACATGCTCACTAGCTGAGCTATTCTCCTCCATCTTGTAGGAAAAGTACTTGTCAGAGGTCTCATACCTCTTAACACGGGCATGAGTCTGAAATAACAATTTCAGCTCTTGGAACATCTCATATGCTCCATGGCATTCAAGAACATTTTTGAAGTCCCGGTTCTAAGCCGCAAAGCATGGCGCACTAAACTATAAATTAGTCATCATACCAAGCTTGTCAACCGTTCACAACATCTGCATCTTCTCCTGCAATAGGTCTTTCACCTAGCGGTGCATCAAAGACATAATTCTTTTGTGCAGCAGTGAGTATAATCCTGAGATCATGGACCCAGTCCGCATCATTGCTACTACCATCTTTCAACTTAGTTTTATCTAGGAACATATCAAAAATAAAACAGGGGAGCTACACGCGAGCTATTGATCTACAACATAGATATGCAAATATTGTCAAGACTAAGTTCAGGATAAATTAAGTTCAATTAATCAAATTATTTAAGAACTCCTACTTAGATTGACATCCCTCAAGTTATCTAAATGATGCGTGATCCAAATCAACTAAACCATGTCCAATCATCACATGCGATGGAGTAGTCATCGTTGGTGAACATCTCTATGTTGATCATATCTACTATATGATTCACGTTCGACCTTTCGATCTCCAGTGTTCCGAGGCCATGTCCGTACATGCTAGGCTCGTCAAGTTTAACCCGAGTATTCCGCATGTGCAAAACTGTCTTGCACCCGTTATATGTGAGCGTAGAGTCTATCACACCCGATCATCACATGGTGTCTTGAAACGAAGAACTATAACAACGGTGCATACTCACGGAGAACATTTTTCCTTGAAATTTTGTTAAGGGGTCATCTTATAATGCTACCGCCGTATTAAGCAAAATAAGATGAATAAAAGATAAACATCATATGCAATCAAAATATGTGACATGATATGGCCATCATCATCTTGTGTTTTTGATCCCCATCTCCAATGCATCGTCATGATCTCCATCGTCACTGGCTTGACACCTGGATCTCCATCGTGGGATCATGGTCGTCTCGCCAACTATTGCTTCTACAACTATCGCTAACGCATAGTGATAAAGTAAAGCAACTACATGGCATTTGCATTTCACACAATAAAGAGACAACCATAAGGCTCATGCCGGTTGCCAGTAACTTTTAAAAAACATGATCATCTCATAGAATAACGTATATCACATCATGTATTGACCATATGACATCATAACATTTCGTGCAAAAACAAGTTAGACGTCCTCTACTTAATGTTGCAAGTTTTACGTGGATGCTACGGGCTTCTAGCAAGAACAGTTCTTACCTACGCATCAAAAGCACAACGGTGATTTATCAAGTTTGTTGTTGTAACCTTCAACAAGGACCGGTCGCAGTCAAATTCGATTCAACTAAAGTTGGAGAAACAGACACCCGCCAGCCACCTTTATGCAAAACTAGTTGCATGTCTGTCGGTGGAACCGGTCTCATGAACGTGGTCATGTAAGGTTGGTCCGGGCCGCTTCATCCAACAATACCGCCGAATCAAAATAAGATGTTGGTGGTAAGTAGTATGACGATCACCACCCAGAACTCTTTGCGTTCTACTCATGCATATCATCTACACATAGACCTGGCTCGGATGCCACTGTTGGGAAATGTAGTATGCAATTTCAAAAAAAATCCTGGGCTCATGCAAGATCTATCCAGGAGATGCATAGCAACAAGAGGGGGAGAGTGTGTCTACGTACCCTCGTAGACCAAAAACGGAAGCGTTTGACAACACAGTTGATGTAGTCGAATTTCTTCTCGTTCCGACCGATCAAGCACCGAATGTATGACACGTCCCATTTTTGCACACGTTCAGCTCAATGACGTCCCTCGAACTCTTGATCTAGCAGAGTGTCGAGGAAGTAGATGAGTTCCATCAGCACGACGACATGGTGATGGTGATGGTGAAGTGATCCGCGTAGGGCTTCGCCTATGCACTATGAAGATATGACCAGAGGCGTAAACTATGGAGTGGGCGCCACACACGGCTAACAACTGTTGGTGTGTGTTCTAGCGGTGCCCCCCACATATATATAGGTTGGAGGGGAGGAGAGGCAACCAAGGGGGCGCCCCAAGTAGGAGGAATCCTACTCGGGGTTCTCCCAATTCGGCCTCTCCCCTTTCATTTTTACCGGAGGGGGGAAACTGGAAGAGGAGGGAGAGATGGAAAGGGGGGCCGAACCCCCTTTTCCCTTCTCCACTCGGCCTCCTTCCTTAGGGGGAGCGCCACCCTTGTGGGCTGGTGTGCTCCCCTCCTATGGCCCATGTGGCCCATATCTTTCCC
>NC_041384.1:223950893-224017484 GCF_002162155.2 Triticum dicoccoides
GGTACCCTCCGGAACACTTTCGGTGTCTGAATACTATCTTCTATATATCAATCTTTACCTCTCGACCATTTCGAGACTCCTCGTCATGTCCTTGATCTCATCCGGGACTCCGAACAACATTCGGTCACCAAATCACATAACTGATATAATACAAATCGTCACCTAATGCTAAGCGCGCGGACCCTACGGGTTCGAGAACTATGTAGACATGACAGAGACACCTCTCTGATCAATAACTAACAGCGGAACCTAGATGCTCATATTGTCTTCTACATATTCTACGAAGATCTTTATCGGTCGAACCGTAATGACAACATACGTTATTCCCTTTGTCATCGGTATGTTACTAGCCCGAGATTCGATCGTTGGTATCTTCATACTTGGTTCAATCTCATTACTGGAAAGTCTCTTTACTCGCTCCATAATACATTATCCCGCAACTAACTCATTAGTCACATTGCTTGCAAAGGCTTCTTATGATGTGCATTACCGAGAGGACCCAAAGATACCTCTCCGATACTCGGAGTGACAAATCCTAATCTCGATCTATGCCAACCCAACAAACACCTTCAGAGATACCTATAGAGCATCTTTATAATAACCCAGTTATGTTGTGACGTTTGATAGCACACAAGGTATTCCTCCGGTATCCGGGAGTTGCATAATCTCATAGTAAAAGGAATATGTATATGACATGAAGAAAGCAATAGCCATAAAACTAAACGATCAATATGCTAAGCTAACAGATGGGTCTTGTCCATCACATCATTCTCCTAATGATGTGATCCCATTAATAAAATGAGAACACATGTCTATGGTTAGTAACCAACTTTGGTTAACGACCTAGTGTAGTGGAGGCTTACTAGGGACACAGTGTTTTGTCTATGTATCCACACATGTATCAAGTTTCCGGTTAATACAATTCTAGCATGAATAATAAACATTTACCATGATAAAAGGAAATATAAAATAACAACTTTCTTATTGCCTCTAGGGCATATTTCCTTCAGTCTCCCACTTGCACTAGAGTCAATAATCTAGTTCACATCGCCATGTGATTTAACACCAATAGTTCACACCTTTATGTGATTAACACCCATAGTTCACGTCGCCTTGTGAACAACACCCAAAGGGTTTACTAGAGTCAATAATCTAGTTCACACCGCTATGTGATTAACACACAAAGACTACTAAGGTGTGATCATGTTTTGCTTGTGAGAGAAGTTTAGTCAACGGGTCTACCACATTCAGATCTGTATGTAGTTTGCAAATTTTTAGGTCTACAATGCTCTGCATGGAGCTACTCTAGCTAATTTCTCCTACGTTCAATACATATCTAGATTGAGACTTAGAGTCATCTAGATCAGTGTCAAAGCTTGCATCGATGTAACTCTTTTTGACGAACTCTTTATCACCTCTGTAACGGAGAAACATTTCCCTTGTCCTCTTTAGGTACCTAAAGATAATTTTGATTGTTGTCCAGTGATCTACTCCTAGATCACTATTGTACTGTAACGTCCCAAAATTCTAAATTTTAGAATGTTATATTAAATAAATAGTTTTGATTGATTGTTTGATTTGTGGTATGGTGGCTTGTGTGAAGCTGAGTGAAATTTGAAAACTTTTTTAAAGTTAAATGAGAGGGAATAAAAGGACTTTCCCAAACTTTCATATTTTCATCTCCATAAACTCAAATGTATTTCAAACACACAAATCCTAGAGTGAAGATAATATGACTTCTTCCATTTAAATTAAATGAAAAAGTGTTTTTGGAAATATTTGAATTTCATTTGGGAAATATTTCAAATTTCAAAAACTTTATGCAACTCAAGATTTTCATGAAAGAAGATAAAATGACTTCTTCAAATCATATGAAATATGAGTTGGAAGTTTAAAATAATCAAATTTAAAGTCCCTTTGAAATTATTTTCACTTTGGAGTTATTTGGGTTTTATTCAAATTATTTTCCTCCAAAATAAAATAAATGGAAAATAGGGTAAAATTATTCTCTACATCAGAAAATTGGAGTGAAATAAATTTGAAATCATTTTGGTATTTTTAAAAATGATTTTTATTGGGTTTTGTTGCATCAGTAGCACTCTTTGCTTTATTTAAATTTTTGTGGATTTTATTTGGCACTAGAAAAAATTTCGTGCCGTAGAAAATCTTTTTCTGAAAGTTTTCATATATAATACGCCTATATAAAATTTTATTTTATTTTTGTTATTCGGTTTTCCTTCTGTTTGTATTTAGAAAAAACTATACGTGCGGCCCATAATTATTTGTCGCCCACACATGTAGTATAGTAGCAGTTGGCGCCTCATCTTATTTTTTTTCTCCTAAATGGGCCAGGCCCAGTGAGCCATAATCTTTTCTAGTTTTTTTCTTTCTTTCTTTGACAAAAAAAACTTGCTGATTGTACGTGCGCGGCCGGCCGATGGCCTTTTGGCCCGTGCGAGGCGTTTTGATTTTCTCCCTGTTTTATTTATTTTTGTCAATGTTTAATCTCACATTGCCTAGCTTTAGATGTTCACACATTCCTTCAACCTATAAGTATAGAACCATAGAGCTTTCAAAAATCATCCGATTCAGGTTAAATCAATATTTTGATTTGACTAGATTTATTAAAAAAAATCTTTCCTCTCCGGCGGGACTTATTGAAATTGTCTCCTCTCTTTGAAGTCGTCTTTTCTCTATGTTATAAAGGTATATTTCTTCATTTTTTATATTTTCATAGTTTATTATTTTTAGATTAGTACGGTAAAATAATTAGATAATCAATTAGTCTCTGTATTTATACATTCGACCTACAAATCTTTTAACTGTACCTATTTTTCTTCCGTAAAACAGATTGGTCCTTATTTTTCAAATAGCCATAACTTTTTACTCGTTGATCCAAATTAGATGAAACCAGTGTCTATAGTTTTGTCTTGTTTTCACCTATCCAGCAAACCTGTCACATCAACTTTTTAAAATTTTCAAATTTCGAAATTTGTTCAGATTCATATTCAAACTTCTTTTGATCATAACTTGAGTTTCGTAACTCCGATTTAGTTGATTCTTTTTGCAAATCGAAGCTCTTGACCTAAACTTTCTGATAAGACCAAATCCACCCGATTTTGGTATTGTTAGAAATTGTTTTCTGTTGCAAGAGTTAATTGCTTGTTTTCAAAGTTTTCCAAAGTCTTTTCTTCGATTCTTTTGCATTAGTGCTTATGTATGCAATTGCTTCCTCACGATAGATTGACCGGAGTGTGACGAGTAGAACTATCAGGAGTTATGAGTGTGAATCATCTTCATCAAATGTACAAGGCAAGTTCACACTTTGATCATACCTTTCATACCCAGTTTTATGCATTAGTTTTACCCTAAAACATTGCATGAGTAGGATTGATAACATGTGGGTATTGGGAAGTAGTTGATGAGGTAGGAACCTATTGTCTTGCATTTCAAACCCAGGGTGTTACTACGTTATGTGTAGCGACCCGACCTCAGATGGTCAAGTCTCTGTGCTTCAGTGTCATCCCTGGATCGGTAATGCTGACACACACAGTACTCGAGGATTTATAACTGAGTAGCAATCACACACTTATTACATCGAATAGTCTAAGAGAGAACTTATTACAGTAATATGGCTTAAGGCCATCTAATGCGATAACAGCAGAAGGCTTGGAAGATAAAGTGAGTCCATCAACTCCAACGGCATAGCTGAGCTACACGGCAACGACCTAACGAACCTTACTCCTCATTTGAAAAGTCTGCAACATAATACATTGCAGCCCGAAAACGGGTCAGCACATGGAATATGCTGGCAATATAACACAATAGAGCAGAAACAGAATAATGCTATCACTACATGCATATATGGCTAGTGGAAAGCTGTATGGTTATAGTTTTTGCGAAAAGCCAAATTTTCCCTACAACAAAGGAATAGATTTTAATTTAACTATCATGGTGGTTGAAACATCATTGAGAAGGTACCACCAACTCAATCCCAATTAAAGTGATTAACAACCCAACAGTATTAATTAAAACATGGTGACATACATGTGATAACCCAAGTACTAGATACTCAAGAATTGTCCATAACCGAGGACACGGCTAACCATGATTCGATTGTACACTCTGCAGAGGTTTGCACACTTTTCCCCACAAGACTCGATCGCCTCTGTTGGATTTCTCGCACTACATGGTGTTTGAGAAACGGATGACCGAGGCACAGTCTTTCAGAAACGTTAACTCTCTACTCCGGGTAGACCGTACCAAACCTACCAAACCCACTACCTGCTGATCTACCTCTTCAAGAGCTTCACGCAACTTACTCAACTATGCTAGAGCCCATAATAGCTTGTGGCTTCACACGGAAGTTTCTAGCATGAATCATCTCAGTTCCCTTTGAGCCTGGGTGGCGGTCCATAGGAAGATCACACGGATACCCCGGGATTTCCAAAAAAATACAGACAACACTGGGTTCCCCAGGTGCCTCAATCCACCCAGTTGTTTGATTAAGTTTCCACCTTAAGTTGAACCATTAATTAACAATCTCACATCTGTCATGAATTTCACTCAAACCCAAACCACGTCTACGAGCATAGCATAGCAATATAAGCAATACGTAGAAGTAACACCCAAGGGTTTGAATATAATAGGGCAATAGGTTCTACCTCAGCAACTACTTCCCAACCTACAAGTTAATGACATCCTAATCATGCAATGTTTGAGGATTGGAACTAATACATAAAAACTGGGTAATAATGGGATATGATCAAAGTGTTACTTGCCTTGCTGACGATCCGCGAATCCTAGAGACTCGTAGTAACACGCTTCGCACTCCGGGAATTCTATCGCAAGCAAACAATAACATACATAAGTGAAAAGCAACGATGCACAAGCAAAACTCAAATAAGAGAGGTTAACCAGAAAGCTCAACTTAAGAACTCCGGTACGCAAAAAGAATCAAATCAAACGAAGCAACAAAAGTCAACCGGCGAAAGAAAACCACTTCGTTTACTAATCTAAACTTAGGTCAAATTTACAGAAGCAAAAACTTGTTTGAGTTGATTAACCGGAAAGAGGGTTTCGAGTCGAAACTCCAGGCGCTTGAATCGCCTGATTCCGATAAACGAGCGAAAAGATAAACAGAAATTAAGATCGGATCAGAAATCGCGATCAGAAAAATCATGGAATAAATCCGAGAAAAAGAAAAACGACGAACAGATTAACGAACGAACATTCGTTATCCGGATCTAAACGAAGAACGCGTTCGTTAAAACGAACGAACGAGCGAACGCTCGCTAAATACATAAATCGGAGAAAAACCGATCTATTTAAAAAAACTAGGGTTTTGAAAAAAAACCAAACGGTTTTTAAGAAAAAACGGCAGTTGGATCCGGCGACTACCTCCGGCGAGGGGCTCCGGCGAGGGCTTGGGCGGCGGGGCGGCGGCTCGCGGGGCGGCGGCGGCATGCTGCAGCGGCGGCGGCGGGAGGCACGGCTCGAGGTGGGGTGCGGGAGGCGGCGATGGTGGCGGTGGGGGGCTCGGACGGCGCGTATATAAAGGGGGCGGGGTGGTGCGGCTTGGAGGAGGGGGCAAGGCGGCGGCGACGGAGTCCGGGTCGGACTCATCGTCCGAGTCGGCGGCGGCGGCGGCTGGGCCGGCCTGGCTCGGCTGGGCCCTAGGCCCAGTCAGGCGCGGGATTTTTTATATATATAATACCGCCGACAGAAGAAAAATCCTAGAAAAATAAATAAAAATCTAAAAATTCCAAAACAAATTTTCACCGTCTGAATAAAATATTTAGGACGAGTTGAACATTTTCTTGGCCCTAAAATGCAATTTTGAAAACATGCAATTTTTCTAATGCAAATAAAATCCGAATAAAACCAAATAAAATCCAATAAATGATTTTAATATTTTTCCTCCAATATTTCAATTATTTTGGAGAAGTCATATTATCTCCACTCATTTGATTTAATATGAAATATTTTTGGAGGGAAAAAATATTAAAATCAAAATCCTCGTTTCATTATTTGATAAAAATCAAATATGAAAACCGGAAAATCCCCAACTCTCTCGGTGGGTCCTTGAGTTGCTTAGGATTTCGAGGACTGCGAAACGGGAATGCAATAAATCATGATATGCATGGATGATCTATGTATAACATTCCGAATTGAAAATTTGGGATGTTACAAACCTACCCCCCTTAAGATGAATCTCGCCCTCGAGATTCGGGTTGGCTAGAAAATAGGTGCAAAACTTGATAACCTTACTACAGGTGACTCTGCTGGCAAACTCAAGAATCTTAACAGGCTTCTCCTCGTAAGTCAAATCACTGTCCAACTGAATCGCCTCCAAGGGTACTGTATCTCTTAATGGCATATCAGCCATCTCAGCATGACACTTCTTTAGCTGTGAAACGTGGAACACATCATGGACTCCTGACAATCCCTCAGGTAACTCCAACTTGTAGGCAACTTCTCCCATCCGTTCCAAAATGCGATACGGTCCTACAAATCTCAGGGCTAACTTTCCTTTAACTCCAAAACGTTTCACTCCTCGCAAGGGCGATACTCGCAGATATGCTCTATCTCCAATTTTGTAGGTTACCTCCTAGGGTTTTGAGTCTGCATAACTCTTCTGCCTGGACTGAGCAATCTTCAGTCGGTCTTGGATCAGGTTTACCTTCTCCTCAGATTTTTAATTAAGTCTGGTCCAAACAACTTTCGGTCTCCTACCTCATCCCACATCAAGGGTGTTCTGCACCTGCCTCCATACAGGGCTTCAAATGGTGCCATCTTCAAACTGGCTTGGTAGCTATTGTTGTATGAGAACTCTGCATACGGCAAATTGTCATCCCAACTAGATCCATAATCTAGCGCACAGGCTCTTAGAATGTCCTCCAAAATTTGATTGACTCTCTCAGTCTGTCCATCTGACTGCGGGTGAAACGATGTACTGAACTCCAATCTCGTTCCCAAAGTCTGGTGTAACTGATGCCAAAACTTTGAAGTAAACTGTGTTCCTCGATCTGATACGATGGTCCTCGGAACACCATGCAGACATACGATCCTGGACATATAGATCTTGGCCAACTTTGCACTTGTATAGGTGGTTTTCACTGGGATGAAGTGAGCTACTTTGGTCAAACGATCAACTACTACCCATATGGAATCATATCCTGCTTTAGTCCAGGGTAATCCGGTGATAAAGTCCATGCCAAGTTTATCCCACTTCCATTCGGGTATCGGCATAGGCTGTAACAGTCCTGCTGGCTTCTGATGTTCTGCCTTAACTCTCTGACATATATCACATATGGCTACATACTCGGCAATACCCTTCTTCATACCAGTCCACCAGAAATGTTCCTTCAAATCCAAATACATTTTGGTGTTTCCGGGGTGTATCGAGTATGGTGAGTCATGCGCCTCTTGAAGTATTAACTTTTTGATCTCCTAATTATTGGGCACGTAAATTCGGTCCTCAAACCATAGGGTAGCGTGCTCATCCTCACGAAAACCTTTGGCCTTTCCTTTGCCCATCTTCTCCTTTATCTCGGCAATCTCTTTATCATCTTTCCGGGCTTCCCGAATCTTGTCCAGCAATGTCGACTGAACCTCCATTGTGCCAATGAACCTTCTAGGTACAATCTCTAATCGAAGTTCCATGATGTCCTTTGCTAATTCCTTTGCCAGTCCTTTACTTTCAAGGATATTAGCATAACTCTTCCGACTCAATGCGTCTGCTACGACATTGGCCTTTCCTGGATGATAGTGTAGCTTCATGTCATAATCCTTTATAAGCTCCAACCATCTCCTCTGCCTAAGGTTCAGCTCCTTCTGGGTGAAGATGTACTTCAAACTCTTGTGATCCGTGTACACATCACAATGGTTTCCAATAAGGTAATGTCTCCAAGTCTTCAACGCATGCACTACGGCTGCTAGCTCCAAATCATGCGTAGCATAATTCAACTCATGAGGTTTTAGTTGTCGTGAGGCATACGAAACAACTCTTCTATCCTGCATAAGCACACATCCAAGTCCTAAGCGAGAGGCGTCGCAATACACTTGGAACTCCTTATGTATATCTGGCAGTACTAGCACTGGGGCTGTAGTCAAACGTTTCTTCAACTCCTGGAAACTTGCTTCACAATCTTCTGTCCATTTAACTTGGTATCCTTCTTCAACAGTTTAGTCATTGGTTTTGCAATCTTGGAAAAATTCTCAATGAATCTCTGGTAGTATCCTGCGAGTCCAAGAAAACTGCGGATCTCGCTAACTGAGGTCGGTGCCAACCATTCAGTGACTGACTGAACCTTGCTGGGGTCTACTGCTATACCTTCTCCTGATATAACATGTCCAAGGAATCCGACTTTCTTCAGCCAAAACTTGCATTTGCTAAACTTAGCATACAACTGGTGTTCCCTGAGCTTCTCGAGAACTAAACGCAAATGCTCTTTGTGCTCCTCCTTGTTCTTTGAGTATACCATGATATCATCAATAAACACCACAACAAACTTGTCCGAATACTCCATGAACACCTTGTTCATCATGCTCATGAAATAGGCAGGGGCGTTAGTCAGTCCAAACGACATGACCGTGTACTCGTATAATCCATATCGCGTTGTGAATGCCGTCTTTGGTATGTCCTTCTCTCGTATCTTCAACTGATGATACCCTGATCGTAAATCGATCTTTGAGAACACTTTAGCTCCTTGCAACTGATCAAACAGATCATTTATCATCGGCAGTGGGTACTTGTTCTTTATCGTCACTTCATTCAAGGCTCGATAATCAACAACCATCCTTAGGGATTTATCCTTCTTCTCAACCAAAAGTACTGGGGCTCCCCAAGGTGATGAACTCCTTCGGATGTATCCTTTCTCCAATAACTCCTTGATCTGTTTCTTAATTTCCTCCAGATCATTCGCGGGCATCCGATAGGGTCTCTTGGATATTGGTCCTGTTCCTGGTAACAACTCTATCAAAAACTCAATATCTCTGTCCGGTGGCATGCCTGGTAACTCCTCTGGGAAAACATCCAGGTAATCCTTTACCGCCGGCACTTCCTCCTGAACAACTCCCATGAGGGCATTCACTTGGCTCCTTTTAGGCACATGCCTAGACACATACTTAATCCTTTTTCCCTCCGGGGTGGTGAGATAAATCGACTTACTCGCACAGTCAATGTTTCCTCCATACTTTGACATCCAGTCCATACCGAATATCACATCCAATCCTTGCGACTCCAAGATAATTAGGTCGGACAGAAACACATGTGTGCCAATGGTTAAGGGTATCTGGTCACACCATCGGCTAGCCATATATTCTGCTCCGGGTGAACTCACTAAAAGAGGGGTCCTAAGGGTTTGGGTTGGTAGTTTAAACTTATCCACGAATCCCCTTGATATGTATGAATGTGATGCACTAGTATCGAAAAGAACAAGAGTGGTAAATGACTTAACCAAAAATTTACCTATTACCGCGTCCGGCTGCTCTTCAACCTCCTCCACGTTAACGTGGTTCACTTGTCCTTTGTTGAATGGATTGGGCTTCTTCCCAGCGCTTCCATTTCCGTTTCCATTCCTTCCTTCAGGGCAATCATTGGCATAGTGCCCTGTCTTCCCGCACTTAAAACAGGTAACCTGACTTAAGTCTCTTTTGGCGGGAGTGGATGGGTTGGAGCGGTTCTGATTGTTGTTAGCTCCGTTCCCATTCCCATTCTTAGCACCACTGTGGTTATGTGATCCTCCTCCAATGTGGTTGTGACCTCCATGGTTATGAACAAGTCCTCCCGAGTTCGGAATTAGGCGAGGCTTCTGCTGAGCTCCTGAGTTATACTTCCCTTGTCCATACTTTCTCTTGCGGCTCTCAGTCTGCTGCTGTTTCCCTTCAATCATAAGAGCCTTATCTACCAACTCCTGGTAGTTGTTGAAGGTTGCTACCATCAACTGCATGCTCATCTCATCATTCAGCCCTTCCATAAACTTCTCCTGCTTCGCGGCATCTGTGGCCACATCATCAGGGGCATAGCATGATAACTTGCTAAACTCATCCATGTACTAAGCCACAGTATGGTTCCCCTGGCGTAGGTTGCGAAACTCCCGCTTCTTCATCTGCATAGCTCCAGTTGAGACATGGGCGGTGCAGAAGCTTGCTGAAATTGGTCCCAAGTGACATTGGCTACAAGAAAAGTGGTTGTGTAATTCTCCCACCATGAGGCTGCTGGTCCATCCAATTGATGTGCGGCAAAGCGCACCCTCTCAGCATCTGTGCAACCTGCGGTGGTCAACTCCCTTCCAATACGGCATAGCCAATCATCAGCAACTATAGGCTCGGTGCTACTGGAAAACACTAGCGGCTGTATCCTGAGAAAATGGGCTAGGTTGTCCACTGGCGGTGGGTTGTTGTTGTTGTTGCCCTGGTTCTGAACTAGCAATTGCATCAAGGCATTCTGCTGCTGGATCAACTGGGTGAGCTCCGGCGGGAAGGCAAAACCGGTGTCACGTCTCAGAGGCATCTGATGGGTTTAGATGGAAGAGATTAGAATAGAAAAGGGGTCTAATGAGAAAGCACTACCCATATGCACATGAGACAAACACAATCATTTCACTCAATCAATCAAGCAAGGGCATACAAACGGTCTAGAACTATCGCAAAAGTGCTCACTACTACTATATACATGGGGGAAATACTACTAATAGTTGGTGGTCATCTAGAAATTTTGATCGGTGGAAGACTCCATGATGTCTGCTCCAGCTTCGTCTTCAAAGTCATCATCACTAGGGTCGGAGTCGGTGTCATCGATGATGATGTAGTTGTCCGGGCAAGTGGAATCATCGTCTTCTACTCCCAGTGCTGGTCCTCCCATGAATACTCTGATCTTCTTGACTAGGTCGTCATTCTTCTCCAGTAGGGTCTTGATTTCCTCCTCATATCCATCGCGAGTAAACTTGAGTTCTTCCTCCAGCTCGATGATCCTAGTCTTCGCCTTCTTCAAGTCCATCATGTCCGCACACATCTGGTTCTCCTGGCGTCGAATGTGCTGGTTTAACTCCTGGATGAAAGCTGCAATGGATCTATCCTTCTTAGTGCTGATTACTTCCCATTGCTCGTCTCGGCGCCCACATATTTGGTAGATAGTGTCCTAGAGATCCCTGTGATACACTTCTCCAATGCGTCCCATGGTGATGTGAGCTGCCATACTCTTTCCTAAACTCCAGGTTGGTGCGTCGAAGGAAAATTCTATGGGTTTAGAGGTTGGCGAGAATGTCCTTCCTGGAACTTGTACTTGAATCATTCAGCTATCTTCTTCTAGTAAAGTGGCGTTGTACGTCCTGGTGAAGCTTGGTATTCCAATGTTCAAGTACCTAGTGACTTCCTTCAGGTGACGTCCAAAAGGTGTATCTTCATCCGGTTGTGCAAACTTGTTCTTTATCTCCGCCATCCTAAAGAGTAGAAAATGGAGAGGAGTCAGAAATGAGTAGAGAAGTGTGACCTAGGGTTTATCTTAGTGGTCGTGTCCTACACTCAGCGTGTGCTCTGATACCATCTTGTAGCGACCCGACCTCAGATGGTCAAGTCTTTGTGCTTCAGTGTCATCCCTGGATCGGTAATGCCGACACACATAGTACTCGAGGATTTATAACTGAGTAGCAATCACACACTTATTACATCGAATAGTCTAAGAGAGAACTTATTACAGTAATATGGCTTAAGGCCATCTAATGCGATAACAGCGGAAGGCTTGGAAGATAAAGTGAGTCCATCAACTCCAACGGCATAGCTGAGCTACACGGCAATGACCTAACGAACCTTACTCCTCGTCTGAAAAGTCTGCAACATAATACGTTGCAGCCCGAAAACGGGTCAGCACATGGAATATGCTGGCAATATAACACAATAGAGCAGAAACAGAATAATGCTATCACTACATGCATATATGGCTAGTGGAAAGCTGTATGGTTATAGTTTTAGTGAAAAGCCAAATTTTCCCTACAACAAAGGAATAGAGTTTAATTTAACTATCATGGTGGTTGAAACATCATTGAGAAGGTACCACCAACTCAATCCCAATTAAAGTGATTAACAACCCAACAGTATTAATTAAAACATGGTGAGATACATGTGATAACCCAAGTACTAGATACTCAAGAATTGTCCATAACCGAGGACACGGCTAACCATGACTAGATTGTACACTCTGCAGAGGTTTGCGCACTTTTCCCCACAAGACTCGATCGCCTCCGTTGGATTTCTCGCACTACATGGTGTTTGAGAAACGGATGACCGAGACACAGTCTTTCAGAAACGTTAACTCTCTACTCCGGGTAGACCATACCAAACCTACCAAACCCACTACCTGCTGATCTACCTCTTCAAGAGCTTCACGCAACTTAATCAACTATGCTAGAGCCCATAATAGCTTGTGGATGCACACGGAAGTTTCTAGCATGAATCATCTCAGTTCCCTTTGAGCCTGGGTGGCGGTCCATAGGAAGATCACACGGATACCCCGGGATTTCCAAAAAAATATAGACAACAGTCGGTTCCCCAGGTGCCTCAATCCACCCAGTTGTTTGATTAAGTTGCCACCTTAAGTTGAACCATTAATTAACAATCTCACATCTGTCATGAATTTCACTCAAACCCAAACCACGTCTACGAGCATAGCATAGCAATGTAAGCAATACGTAGAAGTAACTCCCAAGGGTTTGAATATAACAGGGCAGTAGGTTCTACCTCAGCAACTACTTCCCAACCCACAAGTTAATGACATCCTAATCATGCAATGTTTGAGGATTGGAACTAATGCATAAACACTGGGTAATAATGGGATATGATCGAAGTGTTACTTGCCTTGCTGACGATCCGCGAATCCTAGAGACTCGTAGTAACACGCTTCGCACTCCGGGAATTCTATTGCAAGCAAACAATAACATACATAAGTGACAAGCAAAACTCAAATAAGAGAGGTTGACCAGAAAGTTCAACTTAAGAACTCCGGTACGCAAAAAAGAATCAAATCAAACGAAGCAATGAAAGTCAACCGGCGAAAGAAAACCACTTCGTTTACTAATCTAAACTTAGGTCAAATTTACAGTAGCAAAAACTTGTTTGAGTTGATTAACGAGAAAGAGGGTTTCGAGATGAAACTCCAGGCGCTTGAATCGCTTGATTCCGATAAACGAGCGAAAAGATAAACAGAAATTAAGATCGGATCAGAAATCGCGATCAGAAAAATCGCGGAATAAATCCGAGAAAAAGAAAAACAACGAACAGATTAACGAACAAACGTTCGTTATCCGGATCTAAACGAAGAACACGTTAGTTAAAACAAACGAACGAGCGAACGCTCGCTAAATAAATAAATCGGAGAAAAACCGATCTATTTAAAATAACTAGGGTTTTGAAAAAAATATAACCGAACGGTTTTTAAGAAAAACCGGCGGTTGGATCCGGCGGCTACCTCCGGCGAGGGCTTGGGCGGCGGGGCGGCGGGGTGCGGCGGCGGCGGGAGGCGCGGCACGGCTCGGGGCGGGTGCGGGAGGCGGCGATGGTGGCGGTGGGGGGCTCGGGCGGCGCGTATATAAAGGCGGCGGGGTGGGGCGGCTTGGAGGAGGGGGCAAGGCGGCAGCGACGGAGTCCGGCTCGGACTCATCATCCGAGTCGGCGGCGGCGGCGCGCGCAGGAGGCGGCGGCGGCGGCTAGGCCGGCCTGGCCCAGCTGGGCCCTAGGCCCAGTCGGGCGCGGGATTTTTTTTTATATAATACCGCCGACAGAAGAAAAATCCTAGAAAAATAAATAAAAATCTAAAAATGCCAAAACAAATTTTCACCGTCTAAATAAAATATTTAGGAGAGTTGAACATTTTCTTGGCCCTAAAATGCAATTTTGAAAACGTGCAATATTTCTAATGCAAGTAAAACCAAATAAAATCCAATAAATGATTTTAACATTTTTCCTCCAATATTTCAATTATTTTGGAGAAGTCATATTATCTCCACTCATTTGATTTAATATGAAATATTTTTCGGAGGGAAAAAATATTAAAATCAAAATCCTCGTTTCATTATTTGATAAAAATCAAATATGAAAACCGGAAAATCCCCAACTCTCTCGGTGGGTCCTTGAGTTGCTTAGGATTTCGAGGATTGCGGAACGGAAAAGCAATAAATCATGATATGCATGGGTGATCTATGTATAACATTCCAAATTGAAAATTTGGGATGTTACATTATGCTTACACTGCTAGGCTATGCTCGTAGACGTGGTTTGGTTTTGAGAGAATTCATGAAAGTTGTGAGAGTTATTGTTAACTAAGATTTAACTTAAGGTGGCTACTTTATTACGCATCTGGGTGGATTGGTTGGGGCACCCTGGAGCACCCAGTGGTTTGCCTAGGCACCTGGAGAACCAGTGCTTTCCCAAGGGATCCCGGAGTACCCGTGTGATCACCCTATGGAATGCCACCCAGGCTCAAAGGAATCATAAGATTATTCATGCTAGAAACTTCCGTGTGTAGCCACAAGCCATTATGGGCTTTGGTATAGTTGAGTAAGTTGTGGGAAACCTTTCCATGATGGGCTAGGAGATGTAGGGGATTGTAGGTGTACCGGCCTATCCATCGGTTAAGGGGACCTCTTCGGAAAGACTGTGTCTCGATCATCCATTCTCAAACATCATGTAGTGCGAGAAATACAACGGAGGAGATCGAGTCTTGTGGGGAAAAGTGCGCAAACCTCTGCAGAGTGTACAAACTAATCATGGTTAGTCGTGTCCCCAGTTATGGACATCTTGAGTATTTGGTACTTGAATTATTGGTTTGATCTCGTCACTTTAATTAATAAATTTGAGGGATTAAACTTATTATTTTGGGATTGAGTTGGAGGAACCTTCGCAATATATTTTTTCAACCAACTTGGTAGTTAATAAAGTATATTCCTTCGTTGTAGGGAAAAAATAGCTTTATGTAAATAATAACCTGATACGTCTCCGTCGTGTCTACTTTTCCAAACACTTTTGCCATGGTTTTGGACTATAACTTGCATGATTTGAATGGAACTAACTCGGACTAACGCTGTTTTAAGCAGAATTGCCATGGTGTTATTTTTGTGCAGAAATAAAAGTTCTCAGAATGACCTGAAAATCAATGGAGAATTATTTTGGAATATATAAACAATACTGGAAGGAAGATCCATGTTAGGGGGGCCTCCACCTGTCCAAGAGGGTGGGGGCGCGCCCTACCCCCCTGGGCGCGCCCCCTGCCTCGTGGGCCCCTTGACGCTCCATCGACCTCAATCTTGACTCCATATATTCACGTTCGGGGAGAAAAAATCAAGGAGAAGGATTCATCACGTTTTACGATATGGAGCCGCCGCCAAGCCCTAAACTCTCTCGGGAGGGCTGATCTGGAGTCCGTTCGAGGCTCCGAAGAGGGCAATCCATCGCCATCGTCATCATCAACCATCCTCCATAACCAATTTCATGATGCTCACCGCCGTGCATGAGTAATTCCATCGTAGGCTTGCTGGACGGTGATGGGTTGGATGAGATTTATCATCTAATCGAGTTAGTTTTGTTATGGTTTGATCCCTAGTATCCACTATGTTTTCAGATTGATGTTGCTATGACTTTGCTATGCTTAATGCTTGTCACCAGGGCCCGAGTGCCATGATTTCAGATCTGAACCTATTATGTTTTCATCAATATATGAGAGTTCTTGATCCTATCTTGCAAGTCTATAGTCACCTACTATGTGTTATGATCCGGCAACCCCGAAGTGACAATAATCGGGACCACTCTCAGTGATGGCCGTAGTTTGAGGAGTTCATGTATTCACTATGTGTTAATGCTTTGGTCCGGTACTATATTAAAAGGAGGCCTTAATATCCCTTAGTTTCCGCTAGGACCCCGCTGCCACGGGAGGGTAGGACAAAAGATGTCATGCAAGTTCTTTTCCGTAAGCACGTATGACTATATTCAGAATACATGCCTACATTACGTTGATGAATTGGAGCTAGTTCCGTGTCACCCTAGGTTATGACTGTTACATGATCGATCGCATCCGGCATAACTCTCTATCACCGATCCATTGCGTACGAGCTTTCCATATATTGTTCTTCGCTTATTTACTTTTCCGTTGCTAATGTTATCATCACTACAAAACACCAAAAATATTAGTTTTGCTATCGTTACTTTTGCTATCGTTACCACTACTATCATATTACTTTGCTAGTAAATACTCTATTGCAAATATTAAGTTATCCAGGTGTGGTTGAATTGACAACTCAGCTGCTAATACTTGAGAATATTCTTTGGCTCCCCTTGTGTCGAATCAATAAATTTGGGTTGAATACTCTACCCTTGAAAACTGTTGCGATCCCCTATCCTTGTGGGTTATCAAGACTATTTTCTGGCGCCGTTGCCGGGGAGCATAGCTCTATTCTTTGAGTCACTTGGGATTTATATCTGCTTATCATTATGAAGAACTTAAAAGATCCAAGAACCAAGATTTATCCCTAAACTACGAGTGGAGGTAAGGAACTGCCATCTAGCTCTGCACTCGATTCACCTTCTGTTTTGAGTAAGCTTGCGACACCTAAACCTGCTTCTGCTATTAATTCTGATATGTCGCATGTTATTGATGATGCCACTTCTGCTATGCATGATACTTATGATGAAACTACTTCTATGCTTGATACTACTGTGCCACTTGGTGAATTTCTTGATGAACAACTTGCTAGGGCTAGAGAGAATGAAATTATTGAAACTGATAATATTGATGAAAGTGATGATGAAGATTCTCAACCTAGATATGAATTATCTGTTGTGCCTGAGGGCTATGTTATGGATGAAGAAACTGCTAGAGATTTTCTTGCTTGCAATTATAGGAGTGATCTTAAGAAATTATTAGCTAAGCTGACATAAAAAACATTGAATGCTAGAATGAAATATGATCCTGCTTATGCTACTTCACCTATCTTTGTTACTAATAAGGATTATGATTTCTCTGTTGACCCTGAGATAATTACTTTAGTTGAATCTGATCCTTTCTATGGCTATGAATCTGAAACTGTTGTGGCACATCTTACTAAATTAAATGATATAGCCACCCTATTCACTAATGATGATTAAACTCGCTATTATTATATCCTTAAATTATTTCCGTTCTCATTAAAGGGTGATGCTAAGATATGGTTTAATTCTCTTGATCCTGGTTGTGTGCATAGTCCCCAGGATATGATTTATTACTTCTCTGCTAAATATTTCCCTGCTCATAAGAAACAAGCTGCTTTATGGGAAATATATAATTTTGTGCAAATTGAAGAAGAGAGTCTCCCACAAGCTTGGGGGAGGCTTCTCCAATTACTTAATGCTTTGCCTGATCATCCTCTTAAGAAAAATGAAATACTTGATATCTTTTATAATGGACTAACCAATGCTTCCAGAGATCACCTGGATAGTTGTGCTGGTTGTGTTTTTAGGGAAAGAACACCAGATGAAGCTGAAATTTTATTGAATAATGTGTTGACCAATGAAAATAATTGGACACTTCCTGATCCAATCCCTGATCCAATTCCTGAACCAACTCCTAAGACAACTTCGAAGAAAAGGGGTATTCTATTTCTCAGTCCTGAAGATATGCAAGAGGCAAAGAAATCTATGAAGGAAAAAGGTATAAAAGCTGAAGATGTTAAGAATTTACCTCCTATTGAAGAAATACATGGTATTAATTTACCGCCTGTTGAAGAAATACATGGTTTTAATCCATCACCTATTGAAGAAACACATGGTCTTGATAACCCGGCACAGGTAGTAAAGGTAAATTCTCTCTATAGATATGATAAAGCTAAAATCCCATTTACTAAGTTTGCTAGCCCATGCTTGGATGAGTTTGATGACTTTATGGTTAAACAAGAAAACTTCAATGCTTATTTTGGTAGAGAATTAAAATGCAATGCTTACATGATTGAACACTTGAGTGATTATATGGCTAATGTTAAAGGTGAACTAAAACTTATTAGTAAACATGCTTCTATGGTTACCACTCAAGTAGAACAAGTACTTAAAGCTCAGAAAGATTTGCTCAATGAATTGAATAGTAAAAATAATGATTTTGCTGTTAGAGTGGCTACTAGAACTGGTAAGATGACTCAGGAACCTTTGTACCCTGAGGGCCATCCTAAGAGAATTGAGCAAGATTCTCAGAGAAAAAATATTGATGCACCTAGTCCTTCTAAGAGGAAGAAAAAGAAAAATAGGACTCTACATGCTTCTAGTGATCCTTTTATTGACACACCTAGGAATCCCAATGATATTTCTATTTTTGATGCTGAAACACAATCTGGTAATGAGCATGAACCTAGTGAAAATGTTAATAATGATGCTCAACATAGTAATGACAATGAAGTAGAGATTGAACCTACTATTGATCTTGATAACCCACAATCAAAGAATCAATGTTATGATCAGAGAGACTTTGTTGCTAGGAAGCACGGTAAAGAAAGAGAACCATGGGTTCAGAAACCCATGCCTTTTCCTCCTAAACCATCCAAGAAAAAGGATGATGAGGATTTTGAGTGCTTTGCTGAAATGATTAGACCTATCTTCTTGCGTATGCGTTTGACTGATATGCTTAAAATGAATCCTTATGCTAAGTATATGAAAGAAATTGTTACTAATAAAAGAAAGATACCAAAAGATGAAATTTCCACCATGGTTGCTAATTATACTTTTAAAGGTGGAATACCAAAGAAACTTGGAGATCCAGGAGTACCAACTATACCATGCTCCATTAAAAGAAAATATGTTAAAACTGCTTTATGTGATCTTGGAGCCCGTGTTAGTGTTATGCCTCTCTCTTTATATCGTAGACTTGATTTGAATAAGTTGACACCTACTAAAATATCTTTGCAAATGGCTGATAAATCAACTGCTATACCTGTCGGTATTTGTGAGGATGTGCCTGTTGTGGTTGCAAACGTTACTAGTTTAACGGACTTTGTTATTCTTGATATTCCCGAGGACGGTAGTATGTCTATTATTCTTGGAAGACCCTTTTTGAATACTGTAGGGACTGTTATTGATTGCACCAAAGGCAATGTCACTTTTCATATTAATGGCAATGAGCATATGGTACACTTTCCGAGGACACAACCTCAAGTTCATAGCATAAACTCTATTGGAAAAATTCCATCGATTATTTTTGGAGGTTTTGAATTTCCTCTTCCTACTATCAAGAAGAAACATGATATTCTTATCGTTGGGGATGTGCATATCCCCGTTGAGGTAACCTAGTGTTATTCGAAAATTCTCCGGTTCCATGTTACTCGGAATTTAGAGAACAAGACCTGATCAATCTTGTTAGTGGATTCCTTTTGATGAGCATGAGATGGATGAATTTAGAGAACACAACTCTCTATACACTCTTTTTTACTTTCTGTTATTTATATTAAATAAAGCAAAAACAATATTTTTCTGTCTGTTTTCTGAATTATCAATGCACTAAAAAATATCCTGAAAATAAAAGTTCTCCAAATGCCCCGAAAATTAAATATGACTTTTTCTAGAATATTTAAGAATATCTGGCACTGGGAACACAGCAGGGGGAGCAAGCACCTGGCCACGAGGGTGGAGGGCGCGCCCACCCCCCTGGGCGCGCCCCCTGCCTCGTGGGCCCATGGTGGCTCCCCTCCACTTATCCCAGCTAGCACACATTCCTTCTTCCTCCCACAAAAATCACCAACCAGCTCAAACCCGAGTCCAAGCTCATTTTGCTACCATTTTCGATCTCCTTGCTCAAAGCTCCATTCAAAAAACTGCTTTGGGGGATTGTTCCTTGGTATGTAACTCCTCCAATGGTCCAATTAGTTTTTGTTCAAGTGCTTTATTCATTGCATATTTTTGCTGCTTAGGTGACCCTGTTCTTGAGCTTGCATGTCAAATTTATATGGTCAAAAGTAGTTTTAATGCATGATATATCCTCTAGGCACTTGTGGGAGTAATTGCTATCAATTTTGTTGAGTTTGGTTCACTTTTATTTTGAAGTTACTAAAATTTCAGAATTTTTTCAGAGGAAGAAATATGTTTAGGAAAATGTACCAAGGTGGTCCTTCAAGGAAGCAAGGACCCAGGCTCGCAATACGCGATGCTGATGATGAACCAATGAGGGAAGCTCAAGTGCGGGCTTGTGAATGGCCTTCAGAGGACTTTATGGATCGAGCAGGAATCAAGGAAGAATTTAACGCATATGTGTGTAATGCTGATCTTGAGAGCTTCGAGGCAGATAAGTGCCGCCAGTACCACTATCTCACTGATTCCTTTCTGAGAAGGTTTGAATTTTCATCATCACGCAATTCTCAAACTATCCTGTTTGATCTTTATGAAAATTCTTATACTATGGACTTAGAGGATTTTAACACTACTTGCAAACTTCCACAATGGGGTAGTCCTAATGAACCTCGCAAATCTGAATTTAGAGATTTTCTTGCTAGTATAACTGTGGCGGAATCTAGAGACATAACACAACCTACCATAGGGAGCATTCATTTTCCTGCTATACATTATTTTTCTCTCTTCATAAGTAGGTGCATAAATGGTGAGGATGAAGCATGTCACATGTGTGTCCCTGACCTCAGTGTTCTCAGGAGTGTTGTATTAGGAGATAAACATTATAATTTGGGAGCCATTGTTGCATGTAGGTTGCATAATAATAGATTTAATGGAGATTTCTTTGGTGGAATTTATGCAACCCGTCTAGCTAATTTTCTTGATATACCCATACGTGGGTATGATATTGAGTTGCCTCCTGTTTATTTAGATTATGAGGCCATGGTTCGTCATCAGTTTGTTGAGAGGAACGGTCAGTTCCTCCAGTACCGACTAATCTTTGACAGACGACGCACCTATCACGTCGCTCTCCCTGCTCCTGCTTTCTTTGACTCTCAGGCAAAAGGGAGATATGTTATAACTAGGGAGGAGGCGGACGAGTATAAGAGGAGGACGGAGATGACCTGTCTCCAAGCGGCAGCTCATGAGGCAATAGCTGCTGCATCTCAGTACGACCCCAGCTATAACTTTGGATATCCACTCGGCCAGCCGTGGCCATAGACCAACTTAGGCCAAAAGCCTAAGCTCTGGGGAGTACGTATTTCTCACCAACATTACATTCATGTTCACACACTCATGCTAGTTGTCGGTGCTCATACTTTTTCATTGTAATATCCATGCTAGTTTATTTTCTTTTTTTATGCCTTCTTCTTGTGTGTTTGATAAACCTTAAGAAAAACAAAAAAATTAGTTGTAGCTTTTTAGCTAGTTTACTTTCCATGCATGTAGTAATAGTAATTAAAAAGAAACCCAAAAAGATTTCTCGTTCTTCTTTTTCTTGTTGGGAGCTTTCCCGTCTAAATAGTTTTATTTCTTTTCTTTCCTTTGGGGTCGAGAGGAGAAGACCATAATGAAAATGTTAAAGTGGCTCTTATTTGCATTATTGTTGATCTGACAAAAGAGCCCATATTACCTTGTTTTCTCTCTTCAATTGAATGCCTGCAGATTCCAACTTAGTCCAATGCACGTGCACTATTATTATTATCCACACTACTCGGTCGTGCAAGTGAAAGGCAATAATGATGATTATATGATGAACTTATTGAGATGAGAAAAGCTAGTATGAACTCGGCCTCTCTTGTTTTTGTAAATATGATTAGTCCATCATTCCTGATTCAGCCTATTATGAATAAACATGTTTGCAATGACAATTAGAGATTATAGTTGCTTATGCCATGCTTAATTAGCTAGGAGCTTATAATGGTTTACCTTGCGTGCCAACATGCTATTAAAATGGTTGTGATGTGGTATGATAGGGTGGTATCCTCTTTTGAATGATTCGAGTGGCTTGACTACATGTTCACGCATGTAGTTGAAACAAAATCAACATAGCCTCTATGATATTTATGTTCATGGTGCATTTTATCCTACTCATGCTTGCATTCGGTGTTGATTATTTTTAATACATGTACATGAATGTTGTCGCTCTCTAGCTGGTCGCTTCCCAATCTTTTTCTAGCCTTCACCTGTACTAAGCGGGAATACTGCTTGTGCATCCAATTCCATAAACCCCAAAGTTATTCCATATGTGTCCACCATACCTACCTATATACAGTATCTACCTGCCGTTCCAAGTAAATTTGTATGTGCCAAATTCTAAACCTTCAAATAAACATTTTGTTTTGTATGCTCGAATAGCTCATGTGTCAACCAGGGCTGTCTGTATCTTCCATGTTAGGCGGGTTATTCTCAAGAGGAGTGGACTCCGCTCCTCACTCACGAGAAAATGGCTGGTCGTCGGGATGCCCAGTCCCATGCTTTATGCAAATCAAATCAAAATAATTGCAAACAAGACTCCCCCAAGACTGTTGTTAGTTGGAGGCACTCATTGTTTCGAGCAAGCCATGGATTGATGCTTGTTGGTGGAGGGGGAGTTTACCATTCTGTTTGGGAACCGCCTATAATGTGTGTAGCATGGAAGATATAGCCATCTCTTGGTTGCTATGTTGACAATGAAGGTATACCGCTCAAAATATTATTCATATCTATTTCAAAACCGAGCTCTGGCACCTCTACAAATCCCTGCTTCCCTCTCCGAAGGTCCTATCCATTTACTTTCTATGTTGAGTCATCGTCCTCTTATTAAAAAGCACCAGCTGGAGAGAACCAATGTCATTTGCATTCATTACTGTTAGTTTACATTGAGTATGACTTTACTGGATCTCTTTTACCATGAATTACAATGTCTAGTAAGTCCTTGATCTTTAAAGGTGCTCTGCATTTATGTTTTGTGGTCTCATAAAGGGCTAGTGAGATACCATCTTGTTATATCATATCATGATTGTTTTGAGAAAGTGTTGTCATCCGAGATTTATTATTATTGCTCGCTAGTTGATTCTGCCATTGATATGAGTAAACATGAGACCTAAATGTTATTGTGACTATGGTTATTTCGTAATCTTTGCTGAAAACTTGAATGCTGGCTTTACATATTTACAACAACAAGAGCAAACAGAGTTTGTAAAAGTTTTTCTTTATCACTTTCAGTTTATCAACTGAATTGCTTGAGGACAAGCAAAGGTTTAAGCTTGGGGGACCGATACGTCTTTGTCGTATCTACTTTTCCAAACACTTTTGCCCTTGTTTTGGACTCTAACTTGCATGATTTGAATGGAACTAACCCGGACTGATGCTGTTTTCAGCAGAATTGCCATGGTGTTATTTTTGTGCAGAAATAAAAGTTCTCGGAATGACCTGAAAATCAACGGAGAATTATTTTGGAATACATAAAAAATACTGGAAGGAAGATCCACGTCAGGGGGGCCTCCACCTGTCCAAGAGGGTGGGGGCGCGCCCTACCCCCTGGGCGCGCCCCCTACCTCATGGGCCCCCTGACGCTCCACCGACCTCAACCTTGACTCCGTATATTCACGTTCGGGGAGAAAAAAAATCAAGGAGAAGGATTCATCGCGTTTTATGATATAGAGCCGCCGCCAAGCCCTAAACTCTCTCTGGAGGGCTGATCTGGAGTCCGTTCAGGGCTCCAGAGAGGGGAATCCGTCGCCATCGTCATCATTAACCATCCTCCATCACCAATTTCATGATGCTCACTGTCGTGCGTGAGTAATTCCATCGTAGGCTTATTGGACGGTGATGGGTTGGATGAGATTTATCATGTAATCGAGTTAGTTTTGTTATGGTTTGATCCCTAGTATCCACTATGTTCTGAGATTGATGTTGCTATGACTTTGCTATGCTTAATTCTTGTCACTAGGGCCCGAGTGCCATGATTTCAGATTTGAACCTATTATGTTTTCATCAATATATGAGAGTTCTTGATCCTATCTTGCAAGTCTATAGTCACCTACTATGTGTTATGATCCGGCAACCTCGAAGTGACAATAATCGGGACCACTCCCAGTGATGACCGTAGTTTGAGGAGTTCATGTATTCACTATGTGTCAATGCTTTAGTCTGGTACTCTATTAAAAGGAGGCCTTAATATCCCTTAGTTTCCACTAGGACCCCGCTGCCATGGGAGGGTAGGACAAAAGATTTCATGCAAGTTCGTTTCCATAAGCACGTATGACTATATTTGAAATACATGCGTACATTACATTGATGAATTGGAGCTAGTTCTGTGTCACCCTAGGTTATGACTGTTACATGATCGATCGCATCCGGCATAATTCTCTATCACCGATCCATTGCCAAAGAGCTTTCCTTATATTATTCATTGCTTATTTACTTTTCCGTTGCTATTGTTATGATCACTACAAAACACCAAAAATATTACTTTTGCTACCGTTACTTTTGCTATCATTACCACTACTATCATATTACTTTGCTACTAAATACTTTGCTGCAGATATTAAGTTATCCAGGTGTGGTTGAATTGACAACTCAGCTGCTAATACTTGAGAATATTCTTTGGCTCCCCTTGTGTCGAATCAATAAATTTGGGTTGAATACTCTACCCTCGAAAACTGTTGCGATCCCCTATACTTGTGGGTTATCATAACCGTAGAGCCTCCACCAGCCAAATATGCATATAGAAATAGACATTCTCCTTATTATTCTATGGTGTGAATTTGCCGGTACATTCAATGTACTGACCTACATGGCTGCAACGTCTCATGTTGCAGGGATCTTACGACGAGTAAGTGATACGTTAGGGTTACGAGTTCTACACTCAACTTTGCCGCTGGTGTTGATGGGAATCCACAACCTTGTTGTTACTTTCGCTATTTGGATTGAGGTAATAGTATTTACGTTACTTTATACATGTGATTTACCTCTGTTATAAATCCTCGAGTACTGTGTGTGTCAGCATACCGATCCAGGAATGACACTTAAGCACAGCGACTTGACCGTCTGAGGTCGGGTCGCTACAAGATGGTATCAGAGCACATGTTAACTGTAGGACGTGACCCCTAGAAACTAGCAAGCCCATAGGAAAAGATTTTTCTCTACAACTTCATTTACAAAAATATCTTTTACCTCTATTCTCTTTTGAGCTTATTCAAATATTCCCTTTTAGTGAGACTATACCCCTTTCCCCTTTTGACCACGCGAAGATTCAGCTGATGAGACCACTCCGAGAAGGACAAGATATCGGACAACTAAGATCATTTCGGAATGAAGAGGATTTCACCGTGTATTATAATGGAAACTACAATGGTTGGAGACTCCGAAGACTAGGAGAATTTGAAGGCTCTGAAGAATTTCTACATTGGTATGACATAGGAAGGCTACCCTTATGTAACTTGTCAGACTATGGAAGCTGTCAAAACCTGAGATCAAGGTGTATCAGAGAAAGATCGGAACATAGAGCATTAGAACTCAAAGATTTTGCCAAGAAAACCCTAATGCAGGAGATATCAACTATGGAATGATAGCTCATGGAAATGACAAGAGCAGAAACATGGCTATCCATGATGTTATCGCCCTCTTATGCTATTGTCACAGTGCTGAGTTAAGAATGCATTTCTTCGGAAGGATTGGATGACAAGAAGGCTGATGGAGCACCTATCAGCAAAGGATGCAGTTTTGACCTTAGCTGGTGTATCACTAGGATCTGGAGTATTACATCAAGAAGTTTAGGGTGGACCTCTAGGAAGCCATATTTTGACAAAGAAGTGTTTCGTGAAGAGCTCAGGACCCAGAAGCTGAAAGTAGCCAAGCTGGACGAGTAAAACCTCGAGATACAGGACATTCCGTCAGGAACTGAACAGTAGGACCATGGCTCATGCCAAGGATGTTGAAACCCAGAGGTTTGGAACACAACTCTAGAAATAATAAAGGACGTCACGAGAGATTTCGCGTCAATAGAGATGAACTGGCAAAAGAACTTGAGCAGGACAAGCATGATCGGAAGAAGCCATCGGAGACATGAATAAGACCTGAAGAGTTTGACGACTTTGAAGATTTATTAACCTTTAGAAGACCAAACCCCTGTTATATACCCACGTTAGATGCGACGATCGTGAGCTGTCAATTGTTTTTTTTCCGACAGCCACAAATAAAATATGTCTTTTCAAAACTATTGTTTGTATTGTGTGTATCCCTCTCTATCTCTCTTATCTCACCCTGAAACCCTAGACCCGATAGAGGATGGATGGATATGAACTCATATTTCCGGGGACCGATAAGTCAATTTGTCGTGGAGTTAACATGGCAGATGTCCTAGAACAAGGACTTAGTCATAGGGCCATCGCACTAGGAAGCTTAAAGGGGTTAATCGGGACAAAGGACACGCAAGAGAGTTTTTATACTAGTTCAGCCCCTTAGGATGAAGGTAAAAGCCTACGTCTAGTTGGGATTGGTATTGCTGGGGTTTCGATCTCCAAGAGGCTCAACTCGCCGGCTTGGTTATCGATCTGTTGTTTCTTGCCCTAAGCCGCCACTGGATTGTCCCCTTATATACATGGGTTGATGCCCGGTGGCCTATAGAGTCCCGGCCGGCTCATAATTGTGTCTGGCTCGGTAACTTCCTTTACATGCCTTTCTTTACAAGTCTTCCCTTACATACGGCGGTTTACAATATCGGGCCTTAAGCCGGCCCCAGGCCTTTGGTCCTTCTATATGTTTAACAAACTATCATCTTGAATGTATATTTGGCTTCTTATGTAACCCGCCATTAGGGCTGGCCCAGCCCCTCCTGGGCGGGTCATACTCGTAGTAATATCCCCAACATTAGGCCCTAGGTTGACTTTGAACTTTGTTCTCTATCAATCTTCAATACTTAGGTAGAATTCATCCTCTGTCTGAAAACTTCTGTAACCCTCCGTGACGTCATCTTCTGAAAACACAAAAGATCTTCATGACATCATCTCCCAACGGATCTTTCATTTTTTAATGCCTTTCGAGAATCGAGGCGTCCATTTATTTGGATAATCATTATTCGGGTCTCCTTGATTTTTGCGCCCGCCTGTTCGCACACTCCCTTATAAATAGGTATAACTTAGGACTTTTTCATTCTCCTCCTTCTGTCATCTTCCTCCTCTCACTACTTCGCTGCCGCTCGAGCTCTACCGCCGCCGCAGATTTCCTCGTCTTCTCCATCTCAGGCCGCTGCATCGACCTGACTTGTCTAGAGAAAACGCGACGAACCTTTGTAGCGAATCCACATCCGTAAGTCTCTCCTTCTCAAACTTTTTAGATCTGCATTAGGGCTTTATGAGTTCATCGGTGTTCTTCATCGTTCTTCATGAACTTTTCTGGTAGTTCTTTCTCCGCAACCCCTAGGGATCCAAAAAGGAAGTATAACTCGCGCAGTAGTTGTTTGGCGTCCATTTTTGATAGCCGTAGGTTGTTTTTTCCTATACAGAGGCTTCGTTATAGCTGACGAACTCGCCTGTATTATATATTTAGGTCTAGAATATTTTTCTTTTCAGAACAGCCATTTGATCCAAAATAATAGTGATAGCTTGGTGAAACTTGTTTATGCCAACACTTAGCTGTAGTTGCTTTCTGAGAAAGTCCATAGTCATGGCGGCTTATCTCTCCGGCTTCCTTTTCCTTATATGTCATTAGCCCTTAGTTAAGCCGCCATTGCTTGTTTTACATCTTCCACTTTTGACTGTTAACCTGACCATAAACTGAACCGGCACGTTATTTCTTTTTCAGTTCCTTGCACGTCATGCCGTCAAAGACACCCACCGTCTGTAACTGGGTCCCCTCATCCATAACTGAGGAAAAGTTAAAAGAATTCTTTCTCATTGGGTTTCTGCCTTCAAAAACTGTCATGTCTTATCATGCTCTTGACCCGGAGGAAGAACGCCCCAACCCAAAAGACGGAGAAGTGATTGTCTTCACTGATCACATGAACCGTGGTTTCTCACCGCCCGGTTCAAAATTCTTCAGAGAGGTTCTTCATTTTTTCAAACTCCATCCTCAGGACCTTGGACCCAATTTCATTTATAATATTTGTAACTTCCAAGTACTCTGTGAGGTGTATCTTCAGCAAGAGCTGACCGTAGAGCTGTTTAGGGAGTACTTTTATCTGAATCGGCAGAACGAATGCACCAACGGTCCTAGCTTAGAACTTGGAGGCATCTCAATTCAGCGTCGCCGGGGTGTTGTCTTCCCTCTCATCGTCTTACCAAGTCACCCAAAGGACTGGAACCAAACTTGGTTTTATTGTCAGGATATTTCTCCAGCGAACGAGAAACGGCTACCGGGTTACCGCCCCGGTCGTCTTGACTCCAAGTTCACCCTTCCGGATAAACTCATCGTTGCTGAATGCAAGAGGCTACTTCCCTCCATCAGAAGAATCAACGCTTTGTTGGGCAATGGTTTAACCAGAGTAGATCTGACCCGCTACTGGATCTCATGGCGGGTTATTCCATTAAGCCATTGATCAAAACTGATGTATGAATACGATGGAGGCCCGGACGACTCTCTTCGTCACAGCCCAGTTGAACTCACCGAAGAAGACATTGTTTCAATGTCAAATCTGTTGGTGAATGGAAAATATGAAGACTGCAGCATTGTTGGGTTGAATCCCTTCTGCAAACTCAACCCAGTACCAGAAGTAAGTATATTCCGATCTTTTTTCCTTTGTGTTTTGCCCAGCTATATTACTTAACACTGACTTTCCTTCTTGTCTTTTGCAGGCCAACTCTGACTTTTGGAAGGTAAAATATGACCATGAGGCTGCCAAGAAGGTGAAAACCGCCGCCATGAACACCAAGAAGACGACCCGGAAGTCAAAGAAGAAAAAGAAAACCACTGCTGAAGATTTGATGAAACTTGATGACACATCTGACTCGGAGGTAGCCCTTGATTCCCTTGGCCAATTTTTTAACAATCTTATTGACACTGATCCTTACCAGGATGACACCGGGGCCAGTCAGGCCGGGGAAGCAGAGGTAACTATCATTTCCTCCGACTCAAAGCCCTTATCAAGACACAAAGTTCGACGAGTGATCCGTAAAGTAAGGTTTTCTAACCCCTTAGCTCACTTGGATCCCAACTTTCATTTGGAAAAACAGCAACATGAAAACCGCCGTGAAGCTGGGACTGAAAACGAACCGGTTGTCGTCCTTCAATAGACCCCTCGGAAACGTCCGAACGAGGTTTACTTATTGCTATATTTAACTCGCTTTAATGAATCCTGCTCCTCATATTTCTCTTAACTATTTTCTTTTATTATTTCAGGAGGTGTCTCGTTCCTCCGGCGACTCATCACAAACACAATTCCCGGCTTTCAAGACTGCACCTCGGTAATCAAAAATCCTCTTTTCTTCCGGGCTGCTCAATTGTATCTTGACGCTGACGATCCTGCAATATTTTTTCCTTAGCGGTCAGGCTAAATCCAAGAAGGCAAAGGCAGTAAAACCGGCGGAAGACCCACCAGTGCTAGCATATGACCCGGCTAGGCTGCCCTCTCCTTTAACTGACGCCCCAGAAGATCCGCCTATGGCCAATGAAGCAAATCCTCCGGAGCCATCCCTTGACGAAGCCACTATAAATCCTTCGACAGCTGGACCGTCAAGCTCAACCATCCCGCCATCTCCACATGCTCAAGATGTTCAAATTACTGGGAGCCGCTTTGTTGAGCCGGGGAACCCAATGGTGTTGGCTCGGTGCACACAAAGCAAGAAGCATTGGAGAGGAAGAAGGTTCGCTTTGATGTTGCCAACTATGACCGTCTCAATGCCAGTGATATCTTATCCGCCTATCTCAGTCATGTACACTCCAGTTGTGAGTCTGAGATCGAGATGGTCAAGCAGCTTCAGTTGAAGTATGAGGTACTTTTTTCCGGTTTACCAATATTCCTCCAGCCCTCAAGTCTTCAGATTCTGAGAGAAACGAAATAACCTGTAGACTTAGAATATAAGCCGAAACATTTACCTCTGAATCTTTGCCTGGTATTGATATAACAAAACTTCACCCATAGTCCCCAAGGACCGGTTTATTTTGATCATTAATGAATCGGTACTTTAGAATTTAAAACTGTCTTTAAAGTACTTAACACTCCGGCTTAACCTTGATAAACTTGTTGAACTGCGTACATTAGCCCCCAAGTGCCAAGTGTTGTTACTTTGTATAGGACTTGGGACTTCAAATATATTGGTAGAGTCGTAAAAATTTGATTTGGCATACATTAGCCCCCAAGTGCCAAGTGGTTTATTCATAAAGTACTTGGGACTTGAATCTTGAATTTGGATACTGCAATTTAAAACCAAGTCTTGACTTATCTGAATGTTTCACATAATGCATTGTCTGAACTAAACTCTCAACTGACTGACGCGAAGACCCGGCTAGCGAGTCAGGAGTCAGAAATCAAATCTTCCACCTCCAAACTACAAACAAGCCTTTCTGAAACGGAAAATTTGAAGACTAGCTTTGCTGCCAAAGAGAAAACTTGGGAAAATGAGAGAACACTCCTGACCCGTCGAGCTGAGACAGCCGAAACAGCTCTGAAAGAAATTTCAACAGAGTTGAACAATTTGAAGGGTCGGGTGTCTCAGATGGTTGCTGCTATCTTTGGTAAGCTGCTTGAGTTGATCTTTAATGTAATTTTTGCCAAACTGGAATATGATCCGCCAACTGACTCTGTTAAAAATATATACAGGTCCGCGAAGTAAAAATCTGAGCCAAGATCCGTTGATTAAACTGAAGGCGGTATACACCTTGGTTGAACAATTGTACATTGGTGCACAATGGGCTCTGGCCGCTATCTCTCCTGCAAATTAAGGACCCAACCGGCTTAGTGATGTCCTAAAGAAGCTGTCCATCCTTCCTGCCCGGTTCCAAGAAGTAAAACGCTCCTGTGCGTGAGCCGGAGCTTTGACTGCCCTAAGCCGCTCCAAGGCTTGGGTGCCAGACCTAGACCCGGCGGGCGTAGCAAGGGGCTATCCTACCGTGAAGGAGGACGGGTCTCCTTTTAGTCAGGATGACTTCATAGCCTGTGTCCGCGAAGTCCGGCCCCAGGCGACTAGTCTTGGAGATGATACCAATGTTGACAAGTACCAGCCGGGTTTTGATAGTGAAAATAATAAGATGGCCACTCCTTCATACAAAGTAGCAGATCTGATCCCACCTGTGAGAGAAGATACCTTTGCCCCGGAAATTGACCCGGTCGGCCTGATTGATGACGAAGCCGAATTTGTCGCCATGAACGGCTTTGATTGGTCAAAATCCAACTTCCAGCAAATAGAAGGTGGTGAACTGGCGAGGGAGGGACGATGATCATCTTCCTAGGCTTATAAAGCCTTGTAATAACTTTAGTTAAAACACTGCATGTTTGCTTATGCCGTCATGCATGAAATACTTCTTATGTGAATATGTGTTTCAGATGTCAATGTATGCATTATTTAATGTTTGCCTCTGCAATGGTTGAATTCTGTTCCTGTGAATACAAGGAAAAAACTGGCAAGGCAGTTTAGAACCAACTAGGCTTAAACACCTAATGTACAACCCATAAATTACCTCAATAAGAAAAACAGAGACAAATATAAATAACGGATAAGGTTGAATACTAACTCTTGAGTTAACGTAGCAGGTAAGCGCGTATAAGTAAGAACCATACCTTATCCTTGTTGATCCTGAGATCGCCGGTTTAAATAACCCGGGTGATGAATTGATAATTCAATATGTATGAAAAGTTGATACTCCTTAAATACTCAATGATCATCATATCTTAGTAGCTCATACCTTTGGATCCTTGAACCACCGGCTTGAATAACCCGGGCGGCTGTGTTGTCCAATAATTGAGCCGGCTAAGAAAACCAGGCTATCTTATTTGTAATGTTGAAACAACAAAAACTCAAAGGCAAGCAACAGATAATTTTAACTCTGTATTCAAAAGGTTGGGGGTTTCTAATTCGAATACGATCAGTAAATCGGACCAAAGGGGTTAAGCTAAGGTTCGAATACGACCATATAGCCCCCAGTGGTTTTGGCGTTGCGCCGATCAAGAGGGTACCGACAGCTATGTTCTCTTTTGTTTGAATACGACCTATGTTTGAACAGGAAGCCCCCAAATGACCTTGAGAGGTTTTTAACGACCCTGATTCAAACACGATCCAAGTCGGACTCAAAAGGGGTTAAGCTATGATTCGGATACGATCAAGAAGCCCCCAAGTGAGTTTGGCCTTGAGCCGATCAAGAGGGTTATGACACCTATGTTCTCTTTGGTTCGAATACGACCTATGTTTGAATAGGAAGCCCCCAAGTGACCATGATATTTACAACTAGATTCGGATACGATCATGAGCTGGACCAAAAAGGTGGAACTTGATTCAAATATGATCAGCTCCTTAATAGTCATTTTGTGAATAAATAATAATAAAGATGTATAGCCTTTGAAAGGAAAAGAGACCGATGGTCTAACTTTATTGCTTATCATAGTATATACAACGTGAACATATGTACAAGATGAGAGCCGGTGGCTCAGGTGTAGTATGGCCGAAGTTGAGCAATGTTCCACGACCGGTGGGTCTCTTCCTCCGACTTACGTGAGTCTTTGTGCTCTCGAACATCAATGAGGTAATATGACCTGTTGTTTAAATTCTTACTGACCACAAAGGGTCCTTCCCAAGGTGGGGATAGCTTATGTGCATCTGACAGATCCTGGATGAGCCGGAGCACCAAGTCGCCTTCCTAAAAAGTTCTGGACTTAACCCGGCGGCTGTGATAACGACGCAGGTCCTGTTGATAAATTGCCGACCGCGCCGCCGCTAAGTCTCTTTCTTCGTCTAATAAGTCAAGCGCATCCTGTCTGGCTTTTTCATTATTAGCTTCAACATAAGCCGCCACATGGGGCGAGTCATGATGGATGTCACTAGGCAACACTACTTCTGCTCCATAAACCATGAAGAAGGGTGTGTAACCCGTAGACCTGTTGGGCGTAGTATTGATGCTCCATAAAACTGAGGGTAACTCCTCTACCCAACAACCCGCCGTTCGCTGTAAAGGAACCATAAGCCGGGGTTTTAGCCCCTTCAGAATTTCCTGATTTGCTCTCTCGCTTGACCATTGGATTGGGGATGAGCTACAGAAGAAACATCAAGCTGGATGTGCTCTCACTGACAAAAATCTTCCATAGCCCCTTAAGACAGATTAGTGCCATTGTCTGTGATAATACTGTGTGGAAAACTGAAACAGAAGATTACTTTTTTCATGAATTGAACCGCCATGGCTGCATCACACTTACTCACAGGCTCTGCCTCAACCCACTTAGTAAACTTATCAACTGCCACTAAGAAATGTGTCTTTTTATCTTAGACCTTTTGAAAGATCCCACCATGTCAAGCCCCCAAACCGCAAACGGCCAAGTGATTGGAATCATGCGGAGCTCTTGAGCCGGCACATGCGCTCGTCGTGCAAATTTTTGACATCCATCACATCTACTGACCAGATCCTCTGCATCAGCGTGAGCCGTCAACCAGTAAAAACCATGACGAAATGCTTTGGCTACTAAAGATATTGACCCGGCATGATGACCACAATCGCCTTCATGGATGTCATGAAGAATTTCTTGACCTTCTTCAGGGGAAACACATCGTTGGAACGCTCCAGAAACACTGCGATGAAATAACTCTCCATCCGAAATTGTCATGGACTTAGATCGCCGGGTTATCTGCCAGGCTAGGGTCTCATCCGCTGGCAACTCTCCCTGGGTCATGTAAGCCAAGAACGGCACCGTCCAATCTGGGATGACATGAAGAGCCGCTACCAACTGTGCCTCCGGGTCAGGAATAGCTAAATCTTCTTCTGTGGGCAACTTGACGGAGGGGTTATGCAAAACATCCAAAAAGGTGTTGGGTGGCACCGGCTTACGCTGAGACCCTAGCCGGCTTAAAGCATCAGCTGCTTCGTTCTTTCGACGGTCAATATGCTCCACCTGATAACCTTTAAAATATCCTACAACAGCATCGACCTCCCGGCGATAGGCCGCCATGAGAATGTCTTTGGAATCCCACTTTCCAGATACCTGTTGAGCCACTAGATCTGAGTCACCAAGACATCTAACCCGGCTCAAGCTCATCTCTTTTGCCACTCGAAGACCATGGAGCAAGGCTTCATACTCTGCTGCATTGCTAGTGCATGGAAACATCAATCGCAACACATAACAAAATTTATCACCTCATGGCGAAGTTAACACGACTCCAGCCCCCGAGCCTTCCAATTGCCTGGATCCATCAAAATGAATAGTCCAATATGTGTTGTTCGGCTTCTCTTCTGGCATCTGCATCTCTGTCCAGTCATTGATGAAGTCAACCAGGGCTTGAGACTTAATTGCAGTACGTGGAACATACTTCAACCCATGAGACCCAAGCTCAATTGCCCATTTGGCGACTCGCCCCGTGGCTTCTCTGTTCTGAATAATGTCTCCCAAAGGAGCAGAGCTAACCACAATGATTGGATGTCCCTGAAAGTAATGCTTAAGCTTCCGGCTTGCCATGAATACCCCATAAACAAGCTTCTGCCAATGTGGATATCGTTGTTTAGATTCAATTAGCACTTCACTGACATAATAAACTGGTCGCTGAACCGGATGCTCTTTGCCAGCCTCCTTGCGCTCTACCACCATAGCCACACTAACAGCCCATGAGTTAGCAGCCACGTATAAAAATAGCGACTCTTTCTCAATTGGAGCAGCTAGGACCGGCGGCTCAACCAATTGTGCTTTTAGATCCTCAAAAGCAGCGTTTGCAGCATCGCTCCAAACAAAAACATCTGTTTTCTTCATCAATTGATACAGAGGCATAGCCTTTTCTCCTAACTAGCTTATGAACTGACTCAAAGCAGCTACATGACCCGCTAGTCGCTGAACATCATTGACGCGGGTTGGTTTGGCTAGAGACGTAATTGCTTTGATTTTCTCCGTGTTAGCTTCAATACCTCGGTTAGACACCAAAAAACCCAAGAGCTTGCCGGCTGGTACTCCAAAAACACACTTGGTCGGGTTAAGCATCATCTTGTAAACCCGAAGATTATCAAAAGTCTCTTTCAGGTCTGTGACCAAGGTTTCCTCTTCCCTGGATTTCACCACTATATCATCCACATAAGCATGAACATTGCGCCCAATTTGATCGTGAAGACAATTCTGCACACACCGTTGGTAAGTCGCCTGGGCACTCTTAAGCCCAAAAGGCATAGACACATAGCAGAAAGCTCCAAAAGGAGTTATAAAAGCTGTCTTTTCTTGATCCTTGACTGCCATTTTAATCTGATGATAACCGGAATAAGCATCTAAGAAACTCAACCGTGTGCAACCCGCCGTAGCATCAATGATCTGATCAATACGGGGGAGAGCAAAAGGATCAGCCGGACAAGCCTTCTTCAAATCTGTGTAATCCACACACATTCGCCAGGTGCCATTCTTCTTGAGTACCAGCACCGGGTTAGCTAACCATTCGGGGTGAAAGACCTCCAACCCGGCTGCCAATAGCCGGGCCACTTCTTCTCCGATGGCCTTGCGTCTTTCTTCATTGAACCGCTGGAGAAACTGTCTGACAGGTTTGAACTTTGGATCAATATTAAGAGTGTGCCCAGCGAGTTCCCTCGGGACACCCGGCATGTCTGAAGGTTTCCATGCAAAGATGTCCCGGTTCTCACGGATGAACTCGATGAGCGCGCTTTCCTATTTCGGATCCAAGTTGGCGCTGATGATGAACTGTTTGGATGAGTCACCAGGCACAAAGTCAACCATCTTAGTGTCATCAGCTGATTTGAATTTTAGCTCCAGCTCATGCTCTGTCGTTGGTTTCTTTAATGACGTCATGTCTGCCGGGTCAACATGATCCTTGTAGAATTTTAACTCCTCCATTGCACAAACAGATTCAGCATAGGCGGCATCACCTTCTTCACATTCCGAGGCTATTCTCTGGCTCCCATGTACTATAATGGTGCCCTTGTGACCCGGCATCTTGAGCTACAAATATATGTAACACGGCTGAGCCATGAACTTGGCATAAGCCGGCCGCCCAAATAGAGCATGATATGGGCTTTTGATCTTAACCACTTCAAAGGTTAATTTTTCTGCTCTGGAGTCATACTCATCCCCAAAGGCTACTTCCAGCTCAATCTTACCAACAGGGTATGCCGATTTACCAGGTACCACACCATGAAAAACAATATTAGATTGTTTAAGATTTTTATCCATCAACCCCATCTGGCGGAACGTCTCATAGTAGAGGATGTTGATGCTGCTGCCTCCATCCATGAGCACCTTAGTGAACTTATACCCACCAACTTGAGGTGCCACCATCAAAGCCAAGTGACCCGGATTATCAACCCGGGGCAGGTGATCCTCTCTGCTCCACACAATAGGCTGTTCTGAACAACGTAGATAACGTGGAATTGTCGGTTCAACGGCATTGACGGCCCTCTTGTGGAGTTTCTGGTCCCTCTTACATAAACTGGTAGTAAAGACATGATACTGTCCGCTACTCAATTGCTTCGGGTTGTTCTGATAGCCGGATTGTTGCTGCTGTTGATTCCCTTGGCCATGTTGTTGATTATATCCTCCCTGGTGACCAGGATAACCCTGACCGTGAAAACCTCCTCCGCTTGAACCGGCGCCCGGGCCCTGAAAGCCGCCTCCACCTGAGCCGCCACCTGGGCCGTGACCCCCATCAAATGCATTTGAATTTTTAAACGCCTTCATGATCATGCAATCCTTCCACAAGTGGGTGGCTGGTTTCTCCCGGTGTCGTGTTTTGGACAAGGTTCATTCAACAACTGCTCAAGGGTGGGGCCTGACCCGCCCGATCGAGGGGGTTGTCTGCCCTTGCGCCGCTAATTACCACCCTGCGCATTAGTATTAGCAACAAACTCATCAGCCTTACGCTTACTACCTCCCTGATTCGTCGGGTTATGCTGCTAACCCTTGCCATTGTCGTTCTTCTTTCCCTTCGTTGCATTTTCATCATTAGACACTGGGTCCTTGGTGGTATCAGAATCGGCATACTTGACAAGAGCCACCATCAACGTCCCCATGTCATTACAGTCACGTTTAAGCCGCCCCAACTTCTGCTTTAGAGGTTCAAAGCGGCAATTTTTCTCCAACATCAAAACTGCTGAGCCGGCATCCATCTTATCAGATGAATGTATTATCTCCTTGACCTGGCGCACCCAATGGGTTGTAGACTCACCATCCTCTTGCTTGCAATTGGTCAGGTCCACAATCGACATCGGTTGCTTACACGTGTCCTTAAAGTTCTGGATGAACCGTGCTTTCAACTCTGCCCATGATCCGATAGAATTGGGTGGCAATCCCTTTAACCAGGTCCGAGCCATTCCATCCAACATCATGGTAAAATACTTGGCCATAGCAGCATCGCTAACCTCCAACAGCTCCATAGCCATCTCATAACTCTCAATCCAAGCCCCTGGCTATAGATCAGCTGTGTAATTAGGCACCTTACGAGGCCCCTTGAAATCCTTTGGCAACCGCTCATTGCGTATGGCTGGTACCAAACAAGGCACGCCTCCGGTTCTCGTGGCCACTCCTACCTCAACCGAGGTTGTTGGATAAGCCGGAAAGGTTTGGTGAGCCGCCTGCACTGCCGCTATTTGGGCTGCTTGCTCCACCTCTTGACGAATCCTCCCCTGATCCGCCAAGTTAAAGGCTCCGGCCCGCACCGGCTCATGCCTGTATGGCTGGTTGTGGCGTTGAGCATTACTTGACATCTCTGCAGACTCCATGTGCCTACTTTAACTCGGGCTCCGGCTTGGGCGAGGAGTTGAGTGAATCCTGTCTCGATTATAAGAGTATGCATCTTGCTGGGCCAGAGCTGTCTGAAGTAGTTCTCTCACCCTCCGGGTTTCAATTGCTGCTGGCGAGTCGCCTTCCATTGGGAGAGCCGCCAAACGAGCTGACGCGGCAATGAGGTTTTCCATAGGGTTGGAGAAGTGACCCGGAGGTGTTGCTACATAACGAGGAGGAGATGTATTCATGCGAAGCGGCTCCATGGTTCTTGGCTGAGCCGGTGCACCGGGTGTCGTGACCCAGTTTGCTTCCGGCGGGTTGCTCCCCCCGGCTCCGGGTGTATGGAACAGGTTCCTTGGATCTAGCGTTAGAGGAAGTCGCGATTGAGTTTTCTGATGCCTCCTCCTTATGACCTCGTTTGACGCATTAAGATCCACCGAGAGCCGAAAAGTTTCTGCTTGAAGCTGCTGAGCATGAGCATCTAGAGGTGCTCGTTCCGCTGCCATCCGGGTTTCCTCCGCGGCTAGATTTTCCTTAGCTTGCACCATCTCCTCCCGCACGCGTGCCACTTCTGCGTCATGCTGGGCTTTATCCGCTGGTTCTACCATGGAGGTTAACAGAGTTGTCAGCTTATCCATGAGGTCCATTAGAACTTGAGCCGGGGGGCGCGTGGGGTCTCCTGACCTGGCAGCTACCGACCCGGTGGCTGCTGCGGTCGCTGCGGTGGAGTTCTGCCTGCGCTGCGTCCCTGCCATGAAGACTCCGACCCAATTCGGCGGCTCAAGGGGGTCCGGAATACTGCTGCCATCGGAATAGCCCCCGAGCATGCCATCTTGTAGCTGGTACAACGAGCCCGTCTCACCTGTTGATGATGCAGTATAAGAGCAGATAGCCGTCTCCCCGCCTTCCATCGATCCTTCAGAGTATTCACCGCCATGGATGCAGCCTACGAAGGCATGCTTCACGACAGATTGAACACGGGCGGACCAGGCGCGCTGAGCCGCTTCGATGAGGTCGGTGTGGACGTCCGGCTCAGGGCCTGACTCGCCGATCCGGCTGATGAAGACGTGAATTCCGCCGAAGGGGACCCGGTACCCATACTCGATCGAGCTGGCCTCGGGGCCTCATCCTTCGTCGTCGATGTAGAGCTTGCCACGACGACTCTTGGTCATCCGGCCCACAGCGTATCCCTTGAGCCCTTCGAAGTTGCCCTTCAAGAACTCAAATCCACTGTGCGCTGGCCTCACGGTGGGCGCCAACTGTCGTGGAGTTAACACGGCAGATGTCCTAGAACAAGGACTTAGTCGTAGGGCCATCGCACTAGGAAGCTTAAAGGGGTTAATCGGGACAAAGGACACGCAAGAGAGTTTTTATACTAGTTCAGCCCCTTACGATGAAGGTAAAAGCCTACGTCTAGTTGGGATTGGTAGTGCTAGGGTTTCGATCTCCAAGAGGCTCAACTCGCCGGCTTGGTTATCGATCTGTTGTTTCTTGCCCTAAGCCGCCACCAGACCGTCCCCTTATATATATGGGTTGACGCCCGGTGGCCTACAGAATCCCAGCCGGCTCATAATTGTGTCCGGCTCGGAGACTTCCTTTACATGCCTTCTTTACAAGTCTTTCCTTACATACGGCGGTTTTCAATATCGGGCCTTAAGCCGGCCCCAGGCCTTTGGGCCTTCTATATGTTTAACAAACTATCATCTTGAATGTATATTTGGCTTCTTATGTAACCCGCCATTAGGGCTGACCCGGCCCCTCCTAGGCGGGTCATACTGGTAGTAATATCCCCAACACAATTGGAGACAGGCCAATGGATTCAGAACAGGGAAGATCACATGAAGAATAACCCTATAGCCGGAAAGGATATGACCCAGCATGCTCTTTAGTGCTTTGAAAGAGGTGCTGCTACTTGGTGGAGGATGTACCAAACCATCAATGGATGGCACGGAGTAACCACTTGGGAAGAATTGAAGTTGACTCTGCTAAAGTCTCGTCTTGTGTCCCAGAAGTTGAAGCCTTATAAAAATGATGTGAAGAAACCTTGCGCATGCAAGATTTGTGGAGAAATAGGACACAACCATAACAAACACAAGGATGAATGCCCTCATTGTGAAGAAAGTCACCCAGATGAAGAATGCCCAACTGGGCAGATTACTTGTTTCTTGTGTGAAGGGACTACCCACTACCCTCTTCGGTGTCACATTTACCCTGTGGTTCAAAGAACCACCCAACAGGAGAAAGAAGCAATGAAAGGAGCCCTAATGGAAATTTTAGAAGAACCAGTGATGAAGGAAAAGGTGGAGGACACACCCAAAGCAGACCCAATTAAACCCTGCACCAAGTCGTGCTATTCATGTGGAGAAGAAGGACACATCTCCCAGAATTGTCTGAATGGGGACCTAGTAGAATTCCCGACAGAGGAAGTAGAGTATGACCCACAGGAAATAGAAGCCCTGACTGGAACGGAAAAGTCCAGGAAGAGAAATAGATTGGATTCCAGGAAGGACCTGAGTCAAATCATATGTTTCAGGTGCAAAGATTCAAGGCACTACTTCAGTGGTTGCCCTAAAAGGAAGCCGAGGACCCAAGGAGGCTACATAATCATCAGGAAACCTCAAAACTTGTCAGAAGTAATATGTTTTTGTTGTAATGAAGCAGGGCACTTTGCCAGAGATTGTCCCAAGGAGAAGGAGGCTAGTGCTAAATAGTTTAGTTTGCAACAAGAGAAATATAGTAGTAGTAGTGAGAATGTTTTTCCTTTATATTGAGGCGATGAGTTAAGGAATGTAACGGAAAAGCAAGAGATTGTAAACATTGGAGAATCAATAAAGTTAGCATTGTTGGTACTGATTTGGAATTTATGAGTAGTGACTCTATGAAGGAATATTTTACCATTTTCGAGGATATGAGAAATATGGTCTATGGATGAATTTGTGCATTTTAAGGGAGGTAGTACCCTGCGAGGGATTTGACCCCTGGAAAAGGATAAGGATATTCCACGGAGTGGACTTTGGACAAAGTAAGTACGAGTTTTATCTCGATATGTGGGATACTCTAAGAATATTAAGGGATGAAGTATTATTGGATATAAAGGTGGTACAATGTTGGTAATATGGAGCAATTGTAACTCCATGATGAGTCTGAGTAATCACGTCTTAGTTTGGTACAAATAGAAGGGATGGAGACACTACAATTGGATGGATTTAAGAAATGCTACGAAGCTGGATGTTGGAATAATGATCAGATGGCCGATGATGATTTCAAGGTTTGCAAGTGATGAGATGGGCCATAACCCACAGGCCCCAGGACCTGCCAAGAAGCAAGCACATTCTTGCTGAAGGAAAAACCCTGGAAGAAGATACGACTTTATCAACATACGATCCTATAGGAGTAACGTAAAACCCGAGAGTTGTGAAGGAACAATAGATGTTTGTTTGGCTTGCAGAATCAATGGATTTATCTGAACTTGGTTCATCGAGAAGATAAATTCTGCAATGCTTGTGAGGATGACTGAGTGTTAGAATACGAGATTCGCTAAACCATATACAAGGTAATGATTTGGGTGCGGGATGGATTGATCACCATACCGACTTACTCTTATTATTCGCCTTGCTACAAGGGATGGTAATGAGTGACTTACCTATAGTAGAGTGACGACGATCAAAACCTTGTTTAAACATTAGAATGGTATGACAATTTTCCCTTGTACAAGGCAGTTGTTGCCAACCATAGGTCATACGGCGAGGTTCAAGCCCAGACCCGTTTTCTACAGGGACCCAGTCAAATTGTTTGATGACCACCATGAGATATCAATACTTGTTTAGTATTGGCGCTAGACCTATCAGATAAGAAGACCCAGTCACAGAAGAACCTGACCAAGATGAAAGGACACAAGAATCGAGGAAAAAGGTTGTGCCACAACCGGAAGAGCCCAGTGAAGGAATTATCCTGAAGATCTGAGAAGATCGATACTGCCAACAATAAGGATGGAGTATATGAGTTTTGATGGAACCGTAACAATGCTTCTAAGGGTGGTAGCACCCCAGACCCCCGTGACGATCGATGGATTTTGAGAAGACCCCGAACCTAACCTATTTCTTGCTAGCCTCTCCGAATCTCGAGGACGAGATTCATTTCAAAGGTGGTAGGTTTGTAACATCCCAAAATTCTAAATTTTGGAATGTTATACTAAATAAATAGTTTTCATTGATTGTTTGATTTGTGGTATGGTTGCTTGTGTGAAATTGAGTGAAATTTGAAAACTTTTTGAAAGTTAAATGAGAGGGAATAAAAGGACTTTCCCAAAGTTTCATATTTGCATCTCCATAAATTCAAATGTATTTCAAACACACAAACCCTACAGTGAAGATAACATGACTTCTTCAATTTAAATTAAATGAAAAAGGGTTTTTGGAAATATTTGAATTTCATTTGGAAAATATTTCAAATTTCAGAAACTTTATGCAACTCAATGATTTTCATGAGAGAAGATAAAATGACTTCTTCAAATCATATGAAATATGAGTTGGAAGTTTAAAAGAATCAAATTTAAAGTCCCTTTGAGATTATTTTCACTTTGGAGTTATTTGGGTTTTATTCAAATTATTTTTCTCCAAACATAAAATAAATAGAAAATAGGGTAAAATGATTCCCTACATCAGAAAATTGGAGAGACATAAATTTGAAATCATTTTGGTATTTTTAAAAATGATTTTATTGGGTTTTGTTGCATCAGTAGCACTCTTTGCTTTATTTAAAATTTTGTGGATTTTATTTGGCACTAGCAAAATGTTCATGTTATAGAAAATCTTTTTCTGAAAATTCTGATATATAACACGCATATATAAAATTTTATCTTATTTTTGTTATTCAGTTTTCCTTTTGTTTCTATTTTAAAAAAAACTGTACATGCGGTCCATAATTATTTGTCGCCCACACATGTAGTATAGTTGCAGCGGGCGCCTCATCCTATTTTTTTCTCCTAAATGAGCTAGGCCCAGCCAGCCATAATCCTTTCCTGTTTTTTTCTTTCTTCCTTTGGCAAAAAAAACTTGTTGATCGTACGCGCGCGGCCGGCCGACGGCCTTTAGGCCCGTGCGAGGCATTTTGGTTTTCTCTCTGTTTTGTTTATTTTTTTCTATGTTTAATCCTATATTGTCTAGTTTTAGATGATCACATATCTCTTCAACCATATAGATCAATAGTCTTCAAAAATCATTTGATTCAGATTAAATTAATATTTTGGTTTGACTAGATTTATTAAAAAATATTTCTTTTCCCTTCGGTGGGATTTCTGAAAATTATCTCTTCTTTTCGAAGTCATCTTTTCTCTGCATATTTCTTTGCTTTTTTCTTTTTATACTTCTGTAGTTTATTATTTTTAGACTAATACGATAGAATAATTAGATAATCAATTAGTCTCTGTATTTATACATTCGACCTACCAATCTTTTAACCGTAGCTATCTTCCGTAAAACAGCTTGGTCCTGATTTTTCAAATAGACATAATTTTTTACTCGTTGATCCAAATTAGATGAAACCAGCGTCTATAGTTTTGTATTGTTTTCACCTATCCAGCAAACCTGTCACATCAACTTTTTGAAATTTTCAAATTTCGAAATTTTTTTAGATTCATATTCAAACTTCTTTTGATCATAACTTGAGTTTCGTAACTCTGATTTAGTTGATTCTTTTTGCAAATCGAAGCTCTTGACCTAAACTTTCTGATAAGACAAAATACACCCAATTTTGATATTGTTAGAAATTGTTTTCTGTCGCAAGAGTTAATTGCTTGTTTTCGAAGTTTTCTGAAGTCTTTTCTTCGATTCTTTTGCATGAGTGCTTATGTATGCATTTGCTTGCTCACGATAGATTGACCGGAGTGTGACGAGTAGAACTATCAGGAGTTATGAGTGTGAATCATCTTCATCAACTGTACAAGGCAAGTTCACACTTTGATCATACTTTTCATACCCAGTTTTATGCATTAGTTTTACCCTGAAACATTGCATGAGTAGGATTGATAACATGTTGTAACATCCCAAATTTTCAATTTGGAATGTTATACATTAGATCATCACTGCATATCATACTTTTATTTGCTTTTGGCCTGATCCAGAAATTCTACGCAACTCAAGGACCCACGGAGAGAGTTGGGGGTTTCGTTATTTTCATATTTGAGTTTTCTCAAATTTTGAAAATAGGATCATTTAATTTTATTTATTTTATCTTCAATTATGTCCATTATAAAAATATGAGAGATGGAATAAAATGAATTTCCCAAAATAAAGAAATATTGAGGATTTAATAAAAAAATAAAATAAGATTTTATTTCGGGGTTTTGGCTAGTTTTATTTGAATTTAGGAAAAATTGCATGTTTTTCAAAACTGCATTTCAGGGCCAAGAAAATGTTCATCTCGTTCCAAATATTTTATTTAGGCGGTGAAAATTTATTTTGGCATTTTTAGAATTTTATTTTATTTTGTAGAATTTTTCTTAATTTCGGCGAAATTGTTTGGAAAAAAAACTATTCGCGCGCCCGACTGGGCCGAAGGCCCAGCCAAGCCCGCGCCGCCACCGTCTCCCGCACCGGCTCGGGACCGGAGTCCCGTGCGAAGCCACTGCCGTCGCCCGAGTCCGGGAGGAGCACGCCTCCCGAGACGGCCCCTTCCCCAAGCCGTGTCGCCCCCCTCTCATAAATACCCATCGCCGCCACCACACCCCGCCACCTCGCCCCGCCCCGCCTCCCGCAACTGCCGCTCGCCGCCGCCGAAGCCGCCCCTCCCCGCCAGAGCCCCTTGCCGCCGGAGTCCGACGAGGTAGCCACGCCGTTCGCCGCCGGTTTTCCGGAGAAAACCGATCCCGTTTTTCCTTGAAAACCCTAGTTTTTTTTATTTTTATTAGATCGGTTTTATCGGTTCTTTTATCTAGCGAGCGTTCGCTCATTCGTTCGTTTTAACAGACGAATTCACCGTTTAGTTTCAGATAACGAACGTTTGTTCGTTAATCTGTTCGTCAGTTTTTCTTTTTCTCGGATTTTCCGCGATTATTTCTGATCGCGATTTCTGATCCGATTTTCGTTTTAGTATAAATTTTCGCTCGTTTATCGGAATCGAGCGATTCAAGCGCCTAGAGTTTCGTCTCGAAACCCTCTTTCCGTTTAACCAACTCAAACAAGTTTTTGCTTCTGCAAAATTTGACTTAGGTCCAGATTAGTAATCGAAGCTTGTTTTCTCTCGCCGTTGGAATTTCGTTGTTTCATTCAATTTGTTCTTTTGCAAACCGGAGTTCTTAAGTTGAACCTTCTGGTTAGATCACTTATTTGAGTTTTACCTGTGCATTAGATGAGTACTTATAGTATGCCTGTTTGTTTGTTTGCGATAGAGTACCCGGAGTGCGCCGCTTGCTACTTCGAATCTTTAGGTTTCGCAGATCATCAGCAAGGCAAGTAACACTTTGATCATACCTTTTACGAACCAGTTTTATTGCATTAGATCGACCCTCAAGCCATTGCATGAATAGGATCTGATTAATATGTGGGTTTTGGGAAAGTAGATGAGGTAGTACCTATTACCTGTTTTATTATCAAACCCTGGGAGTTACTTCTACGTTTTCTTATGCCATGCTATGCTTGTAGACGTGGATTGGGTTTGAGTGTATCCATGACAGATGTGAGAATATTAATTAATGGTTCAACTTAAGGTGGCAACTTTAATACACATATGGGTGGATTGAGGCACCTGGGTATTCCAGCAATTGCCTGTTGTTTTTCTTTATGGACCGCCACCCAGGCTCCAAGGGATCATGAGATTATTCATACTAAAAACTTCCGTGTGCAGCCACAAGCAACTACGGGCTCTAGCATAGTTGATTAAGTTGTGCGAACTCTTAAAGTGGTAGACTAGCAGATGTAGGGGAAAGTAGGTGTAACGGTCTACCCGATCGTAAGGTGCTAGCGCTTCTGAAAGACTATGTCTCGGTCATCCGTTTCTCAAACACCATGTAGAGCGAGAATCCCAATGGAGGAGATCGAGTCTTGTGGGGAAAAGTGCACAAACCTCTGCAGAGTGTATAAACTAATCATGGTTAGCCGTGTCCCCGGTTATGGACGTCTTGAGTATCTAGTACTTGGATTATCATGTGAATCTCATCATGTGACTTTAATTAATTTTGTTGGGTTTTAATGATGATGTTTAATTGGGATTGAGAGGGTGTCTACACTCTCAATGTTTAACAACCACCATGATAGTTAAATAAAATTTATTCCTTTGCAGTATGGAAAAATTAGCTTTACGCAAAACTGTAACCATAGAGATTTCCACTAGCCATATATGCATGTAGTATAGCCTATTTCTATTCACTACTCTCTATGTGTTACATTGTCAGCATATTCCATGTGCTGACCTGTTTTCGAGCTGCAACGTTCATGTTGCAGACTTTTCAGACGACGAGTAAGGAGCCTTAGGTCGTGGTTCTATACTCAGTGATGCCGTTGGAGTTGATGGACTCACTTATCTTCCAAACCTTCCACTGTTATCATTATTAGATGGCCTTAAGCCATATTATTTTGTAATAAGTTCTCTTTTGAGACATTCGATGTAATAAGTGTGTGATTGCTACTCTGTTATAAATCCTTCAAGTACTGTGCGTGTCAGCATTACTGATCCAGGGATGACACTGATGCACAGAGATTGGACCGTTTGAGGTCTGGTCGCTACAAGATGGTATCAGAGCACACGCTAACTGTAGGACACGACCACTAAGATAAAGACCTAGATCACTATTCTCTTCTCATTTCTGACTTCTCATCTTTTCTACTCTTTTAGGATGGCGGATGCAAGGAACAAGTTCACGCAACCAGATGAAGATACACCCTTTGGACGCCACCTGAAGGAAGTCACTAAGTACCTGAACATCGGAGTACCAAGCTTCACCGGGACCTACAATGCCACTTTACCCAAAGAGGAGCGCTGGATGATTCAAGTTCAAGTCCCGGGAAGGATGTTCGCGCCAGTTACCGAGCCCATAGAGTTTTCCTTTGATGCACCAACCTGGAGTCTAGGAAAGAGCATGGCAGCCCACATCGCCATGGGACGTATTGGAGAAGTTTACCGCAATGATCTCAAGGATACTATCTACCAGATTTGTGAGAGCCGAGATGAGTAATGGGAGATGATCAGCACCAGGAAGGATAGATCAATCGCAGCTTTTATCCAGGAGTTAAACCAGCACATTCGACATCAGGAGAACCAGATGTGCGCAGGCATGATAGATCTGAAGAAGGCGATGACAAGAATCACGGAGTTGGAGGAAGAACTCAAGGCTACACGTTAAGATTATGAGGAGGAAATCATCGTACTAGTGGAGAAAAATGACGACCTGATTAAGAAGATCGAAATATTCATGGGAGACCCCACACTAGTAGAAGAAGATGAAGAACCCAAGGAGATTCACCCAGAAGACTACATCATCATCGACGACACCGACTCTGACCAGAGCGATGATGACTATGAAGACGAAGCTGGAGCAGATATCATGGAGTCTGCAACCGAGGAATAGTTCTAGTAGACCACCACATCAGTAGTACTATTCCACCATGTAAATAGAGTAGTCCGAGCACTTTTGCGATAGTTAGACCAATTGTATGACTTGATTGATTGATTGAGTGAAATGTTTGTGTTTGTCTCATGTGCATATGGGTAGTGTTTTCTCATTAGACCTCATTCTATTCTAATCTCTCCCCTCTAAACCCATCAGATGTCTCCGAGACGTGACAATGGATTTGCATTTCCACCGGAGCTCACTCAGTTGATCCAGCAGCAGAATGCGTTGATGCAGTTGCTAGTCCAGAATCAGAATCAGGGGAACAACAATAACAACAACCCACCACCACCACCTGTTGATCACTTAACCCGTTTCCTTAGACTGAATCCGCCGGTGTTCTCCAGTAGCACCGAGCCTATAGTAGCAGATGATTGGCTCTGCAAGATTGGAAGGAAGTTAACCACTACAGGATGTATTGACGCCGAGAAGGTGCGTTTTTCCACACATCATTTGGATGGACCAGCAGCATCATGGTGGGAGAATTACACTGTCACCGACCCTATAGCCACGGTGACATGGGACCAATTTCAGCAGGCTTTCCGTACAGCCCATGTTTCAGTAGGAGCTATGGCCATGAAGAAGCGTGAGTTTCGCAACTTGCGCCAAGGAGGACGGACAGTTGGCCAATACGTGGATGACTTTAGTAAGTTAGCACGTTATGCCCCGGATGACGTTGCTACGGATGCAGCTAAGCAGGAGAAGTTTCTGGAAGGACTAATGATGAGTTGAGTATGCAGTTGATGGTAGCAAATTTCAACAACTACCAGGAGCTGGTAGATCATGCTCTTATGATTGAAGGGAAGCAGCAACAGATTGAGAACCGCAAGAGGAAGTATTGACAAGGGAAATACAATTCAGGAGCTCAGCAGAAGCCACATTTTACCCCGAAAATGGGGGGACATTTTCAGCATACCCATGGAGGAGGGAGCTCGCATAATCATAATGGCCCCAAGAATGGTAATGGGAATGGGGGGAGCAACGGTCAGAATCGTACCAACCCATCAACCCCAGCCAAGAGAGACCTAAGCCAAGTCACTTGTTATAAGTGTCAGAAGACCGGACATTATGCCAATGAATGTCCTGAAGCCCAGAATGGAAATGGCAATGGAAGCTCTGGGAAGAAGCCGAACCCTTTCAACAGGGGATAGGTGAACCACGTTAACGTGGAGGAGGTTGAAGCCCAGCCAGATGCAGTAATAGGTAAGTTTTTGGTTAAGTCATTTACTGCAATCGTTCTTTTTGATACTGGTGCATTGCATTCATACATATCAAGGGGATTCGTGGATAAGTATAAACTGCCCACCAAGGTTCTTAGAACATCTATGTTAGTAAGCTCACCAGGAGCGGAGTATATGGCCGGTAAAGGATGTTTTCAAGTGCCATTGAGTATAGGTAGGCATGTGTTTCCCTCGGATTTAATCATTTTGGAATCACAAGGTTTGGATGTAATTCTGGGTATGGATTGGCTATCGATGTATGGAGGAAACATCGATTGCGCCAGTAAGTCGATTTTTCTTACCACCCCAGAGGGAAGAAGGATCAAGTATGTATCACGACATGTGCCGAATAGGACTCAAGTAAATTCCTTATCAGGAGTTGTATAGGAGGAGGTACCGGTGGTAAAGGATTTTCCGGATGTATTTCCAGAAGAGTTGCCAGGCATGCCACCGGATAGATACATTGAGTTTTTGATTGAGCTTTTGCCAGGCACGGGACCAATATCTAAGAGACCGTATAGAATGCTTGCAAAGGATTTGGAGGAGATTAAGAAGTAGATTAAGGAGTTACTGGATCAGGGATATATTCGCCCAAGTTCGTCACCTTGGGGATCACCAGTACTTCTAGTGGAAAACAATATGGATCGTTAAGGATGGTTGTTGATTATCGAGGATTTAATGAGGTGACGATCAAGAATATGTACCGACTGCCAATGATAAATGATTTGTTTGACCAATTGCAAGGAGCTAAGGTATTTTCCAAGATCAATTTGCGAACAGGATACCACCAGTTGAAGATTCAAGAGCAGGACATACCTAAGATAGCTTTGTTGGAAATATGCCCTAGAGGCAATAATAAAAGTATTATTATATTTCATTGTTCATGATAATTGTCTTTTATTCATGCTATAACTGTATTATCCGGAAATCGTAATACACGTGTGAATACTTAGACCACACTATGTCCCTGGTAAGCCTCTAGTTGACCAGCTCGTTGTGATCAACAGATAGTCATGGTTTCCTGACTATGGACATAGGATGTCGTTGATAACGGGATCACATCATTAGGAGAATGATGTGATGGACAAGACCCAATCATAAGCATAGCATAAAAGATCGTGTAGTTCGTTTTGCTAGAGCTTTGCAAGTGTCAAGTATCTCTTCCTTCGACCATGAGATCGTGTAACTCCCGGATACCGTAAGAGTGCCTTGGGTGTATCAAACGTCACAACGTAACTGGGTGACTATAAAGGTACATTACAGGTATCTCCGAAAGTAGCTGTTGGGTTGACACGGATCGAGACTGGGATTTGTCACTCCGTATGACGGAGAGGTATCTCTGGGCCCACTCGGTAATGCATCATCATATTGAGCTCAATGTGACCAAGGTGTTGGACACGGGATCATGCATTACGGTACGAGTAAAGTGACTTGCCGGTAACGAGACTGAACAAGGTATTGGGATACCGACGATCGAGTCTCGGGCAAGTAACGTACCGATTGACAAAGGGAATTGCATACAGGGTTTGATCGAATCCTCGACATAGTGGTTCATCCGATGACAACATCGAGGAGCATGTGGGAGCCATCATGGGTATCCAGATCCCGCTGATGGTTATTGACTGAGAGAGTCTCGGTCATGTCTGCATGTCTCCCGAACCCGTAGGGTCTACACACTTAAGTTTCAGTTACGCTAGGGTTATAGGGATATGTATATGCAGTAACCCGAATGTTGTTTGGAGTCCCGGATGAGATCCCGGACGTCACGAGGAGTTCCGGAATGGTCCGGAGGTAAAGATTTATATATGGGAAGTCCTGTTTCGGGCATCGGGACAAGTTTCGGGGTTATCGGTATTGTACCGGGACCACCGGAAGGGTCCCGGGGGTCCACCGGGTGGGTCCACCTGTCCCGGGGGGCCACATGGGCTGTAGGGGGGTGCGCCTTGGCCTAATGGGCCAAGGGCACCAGCCCCACATAGGCCCATGCGCCTAGGGTTTAAGGGGGCAAGAGTCCTAGGAGGGTAAGGCACCTCCTAGGTGCCTTGGGGGGAGGGAAAACCCCCCTTGGCCGCCGCACCCCCTAGGAGATTGGATCTCCTAGGGCCGGCCACCCCCCCCTTGGCACCCCTATATATAGTGGGGGAGAGGAGGGACTTCATACCTGAACGCCCTGGCCTTTGGTTGCCTCCTTCTCCCTCCCCAACACCTCCTCCACCTCCATAGTGCTTAGCGAAGCTCTGCCGGAGTACTGCAGCTCCATCAACACCACGCCGTCGTGCTGCTGCTGGTGCCATCTCCCTCAACCTCTCCTCCCTTCCTTGCTGGATCAAGAAGGAGGAGACGTGGCTGTTCCGTACGTGTGTTGAACGCGGAGGTGTCGTCCGTTCGGCGCTGGTCATCGGCGATTTGGATCACGTCGAGTACGACTACATCATCACCTTGCAAGCTTCCGCACGCGATCTACAAGTGGTATGTAGATGCAAACTCTCTCCCTAGACTCGTTGCTTAGATGAACTCATAGATGGATCTTGGTGAAACCGTAGGAAAATTTTTAATTTTCTGCAACGTTCCCCAACAGTGGTATCAGAGCTAGGTCTATGCGTAGTTCTCTTTGCACGAGTAGAACACAACTTTGTTGTGGGCGTGGATTTTGTCATCTTACTTGCCTCTACTAGTCTTTTCTTGCTCAACGGTATTGTGGGATGAAGCGGCCCGGACCAACCTTACACGTACTCTTACGTGAGACCGGTTCCACCGACTGACATGCACAAGTTGCATAAGGTGGCTGGCGGGTGTCTGTCTCTCCCACCTTAGTTGGAGCGGAATCGATGAACAGGGCCCTTATGAAGGGTAAATAGAAGTTGACAAAATCACGTTGTGGTGATTCGTAGGTAAGAAAACGTTCTTGCTAGAACCCAATTGCAGCCACGTAAAAGATGCAACAACAATTAGAGGACGTCTAACTTGTTTTTGCAGCGATTGATCATGTGATGTGACATGGCCAGAAGTTGTGATGAATGATGAATTGTGATGTATGAGATCATGTTCTTTGTAATAGGATTCACGACTTGCATGTCGATGAGTATGACAACCGGCAGGAGCCATAGGAGTTGTCATTATTTTTTGTATGACCTGCGTGTCATTGAATAACGCCATGTAAACTACTTTACTTTATTGCTAAACGTTAGTCATAGAAGTAGAAGTAGTCATTGGCGTGACAACTTCATGAAGACACGATGATGGAGATCATGATGATGGAGATCATGGTGTCAAGCCGGTGACAAGATGATCATGGAGCCCCGAAGATGAAGATCAATGGAGCTATATGATATTGGCCATATCATGTCACAACTATATAATTGCATGTGATGTTTATTATGTATTATGCATCTTGTTTACTTAGGACGACGGTAGTAAATAAGATGATCCCTTATAAAATTTCAAGAAGTGTTCTCCCCTAACTGTGCACCGTTGCTACAGTTCGTCGTTTCTAAGCACCACGTGATGATCGGGTGTGATGGATTCTTACGTTCACATACAACGGGTGTAAGACAGTTTTACACAGCGAAAACACTTAGGGTTAACTTGACGAGCCTAGCATGTGCAGACATGGCCTCGGAACACGGAGATCGAAAGGTCGAACACGAGTCGTATGGAAGATACGATCAACATGAAAATGTTCACCGACGATGACTAGTCCGTCTCACGTGATGATCGGACACGGACTAGTCGACTCGGATCGTGTAACACTTAGATGACTAAAGGGATGTCTAATCTAAGTGGGAGTTCATAATTTGATTAGAACTTTATTATCATGAACTTAGTCTAAAACCTTTGCAAATATGTCTTGTAGATCAATGGCCAACGCTAATGTCAACATGAACTTCAACGCGTTCCTAGAGAAAACCAAGCTGAAAGATGATGGCAGCAACTATACGGACTGGGTCCGGAACCTGAGGATCATCCTCATAGCTGCCAGGAAACAATATGTTCTAGAAGGACCGCTAGGTGACGCTCCCGTCCCAGAGAACCAAGACATTATGAATGCTTGGCAGTCTCGCGCTGATGATTACTCCCTCGTTCAGTGCGGCATGCTTTACAGCTTAGAACCGGGGCTCCAAAAGCGTTTTGAGCATCACGGAGCATATGAGATGTTCGAAGAGCTGAAACTAGTTTTTCAAGCTCATGCCCGGGTCGAGAGATATGATGTCTCCGACAAGTTCTACAGTTGTAAGATGGAGGAGAACAGTTCTGTCAGTGAGCACATCCTGAAGATGTCTGGGTTGCACAACCGTATGACCCAGCTGAACATTAACCTCCCAGATGAGGCGGTCATTGACAGAATCCTCCAGTCGCTCCCACCAAGCTACAAGAGCTTTGTGATGAACTACAACATGCAGGGAATGGAAAAGACCATTCCTGAAGTGTTCTCGATGCTGAAGTCAGCAGAGGCTGAAATCAAGAAAGAACATCAAGTGTTGATGGTCAATAAGACCACTAAGTTCAAGAAGGGCAAGGGTAAGAAAAACTTCAAGAAGGACGGCAAAGATGTTGCCGCGCCTGGTAAGCCAGTTACCGGGAAGAAGTCAAATAATGGACCCAAGCCTGAGACTGAGTGCTTTTATTGCAAGGGGAAGGGTCACTGGAAGCGGAACTGCCCCAAATACTTAGCGGATAAGAAGGCCGGCAACACCAAAGGTATATTTGATATACATGTGATTGATGTGTACCTTACCAGTACTCGTAGTAACTCCTGGGTATTTGATACCGGTGCCGTTGCTCATATTTGTAACTCACAGCAGGAGCTGCGGAATAAACGAAGACTGGCAAAGGACGAGGTGACGATGCGCGTCGGGAATGGTTCCAGAGTCGATGTGATCGCCGTCGGCACGCTGCCTCTACATTTACCTACGGGATTAGTTTTGAACCTTAATAATTGTTATTTAGTGCCAAGTTTGAGCATGAACATTGTATCAGGATCTCGTTTAATACGAGATGGCTACTCATTTAAGTCTGAGAATAATGGTTGTTCGATTTATATGAGAGATATGTTTTATGGTCATGCTCCGATGGTCAATGGTTTATTCTTAATGAATCTCGAGCGTAATATTACACATGTTCATAGTGTAGATGCCAAAAGATTTAAAGTTGATAACGATAGTCCCACATACTTGTGGCACTGCCGCCTTGGTCACATTGGTGTCAAGCGCATGAAGAAGCTCCATGCCGATGGACTTTTAGAGTCTCTTGATTATGAATCGTTTGACACGTGCGAACCATGCCTCTTGGGCAAAATGACCAAGACTCCGTTCTCGGGAACAATGGAGCGAGCTACCAACTTGTTGGAAATCATACATACCGATGTGTGCGGTCCAATGAGCGTTGAGGCTCGCGGAGGATATCATTATGTTCTCACTCTCACAGATGACTTGAGTAGATATGGGTATGTCTACTTAATGAAACACAAGTCTGAGACCTTTGAAAAGTTCAAGGAATTTCAGAATGAGGTGGAGAATCAACGTGACCGAAAGATAAAATTCTTACGATCAGATCGTGGAGGAGAATACTTAAGTCACGAATTTGGTACACACTTAAAGAAATGTGGAATCGTTTCACAGCTCACGCCGCCTGGAACACCTCAGCGAAACGGTGTGTCCGAACGTCGTAATCGCACTCTATTGGATATGGTGCGGTCTATGATGTCTCTTACCGATTTACCGCTATCATTTTGGGGATACGCTCTAGAGACAGCTACATTCACTTTAAATAGGGCACCGTCTAAATCCGCTGAGACGACACCGTATGAATTATGGTTTGGAAAGAAACCTAAGCTGTCGTTTCTAAAAGTTTGGGGATGCGAAGCTTATGTCAAGAAACTTCAACCTGAAAAGCTCGAACCCAAGTCGGAAAAATGCGTATTCATAGGATACCCTAAGGAAACTATAGGGTATACCTTCTACTTAAGATCCGAAGGCAAGATCTTTGTTGCCAAGAACGGATGCTTTCTGGAAAAAGAGTTTCTCTCGAAAGAAGTAAGTGGGAGGAAAGTAGAACTCGATGAAGTACTACCTCTTGAGCGGGATAGTGACGCAGCACAGGAAACCGTTCCTGTGATGCCCACACCAACTGAAGAGGAAAACCATGATAATGATCAAGGTACTTCGGATCAAGTTACTGCTGAACTTCGTAGGTCCACAAGGACACGTTCCGCACCAGAGTGGTACGGCAACCCTGTCTTGGAAATCATGTTGTTAGACAACAATGAACCTTCGAACTATGAAGAAGCAATGGCGGGCCCGGATTCCAACAAATGGCTTGAAGCCATGAAATCCGAGATAGAATCCATGTATGAAAACAAAGTATGGACTTTGACAGACTTGCCCGATGATCGGCGAGCGATAGAAAACAAATGGATCTTTAAGAAGAAGACGGACGCGGATGGTAATGTTACCATCTATAAAGCTCGACTTGTCGCTAAGGGTTATCGACAGGTTCAAGGGATTGACTACGATGAGACATTCTCTCCCGTAGCGAAGCTAAAGTCCGTCCGAATCATGTTAGCAATTGCCGCATACTTTGATTATGAGATATGGCAGATGGACGTCAAAACAGCATTCCTTAACGGGCATCTTAAGGAAGAACTGTATATGATGCAGCCGGAAGGTTTTGTCGATCCTCGGAACGCTAACAAAGTATGCAAGATCCAGCGATCCATTTATGGACTGGTGCAAGCATCTCGGAGTTGGAACATTCGCTTTGATGAGATGATCAAAGCGTTTGGGTTTATGCACACTTATGGAGAAGCCTGCGTTTACAAGAAAGTGAGTGGGAGCTCTGTAGCATTTCTCATATTATATGTAGATGACATACTCCTGATGGGAAATAATATAGAATTTCTGGACAGCATTAAGGCCTACTTGAATAAGTGTTTTTCAATGAAGGACCTTGGAGAAGCTGCTTATATATTAGGCATCAAGATCTATAGAGATAGATCGAGACGCCTCATAGGTCTTTCACAAAGCACATACCTTGATAAGATTTTGAAGAGATTCAGAATGGATCAGTCCAAGAAGGGGTTCTTGCCTATATTACAAGGTATGAGAATGAGCTCAGCTCAGTCACCGACCACGGCAAAAGATAAAGAAGAGATGAGTGTCATCCCCTATGCTTCAGCCATAGGATCTATTATGTATGCCATGCTGTGTACCAGACCCGATGTAAACCTTGCCGTAAGTTTGGTAGCAAGATACCAAAGTAATCCCGGCAAGGAACACTGGACAGCGGTCAAGAATATCCTGAAGTACCTGAAAAGGACAAAGGACATGTTTCTCGTTTATGGAGGAGACGAAGAGCTCGTCGTAAAGGGTTACGTCGACGCTAGCTTCGACTCAGATCTGGATGACTCTAAGTCACAAACCGGATACGTGTATATGTTGAATGGTGGAGCAGTAAGCTGGTGCAGCTGCAAGCAGAGCGTCGTGGCGGGATCTACGTGTGAAGCGGAGTACATGGCAGCCTCGGAGGCAACACATGAAGCGATTTGGGTGAAGGAGTTCATCACCGACCTAGGAGTCATACCCAATGCGTCGGGGCCGATCAAACTCTTCTGTGACAACACTGGAGCTATTGCCCTCGCAAAGGAGCCCAGGTTTCACAAGAAGACCAGGCACATCAAGCGTCGTTTCAACTCCATCCGTGAAAATGTTCAAGATGGAGACATAGAGATTTGCAAGGTATACACGGATCTGAATGTCGCAGATCCGCTGACTAAACCTCTCTCGCGTGCAAAACATGATCAACACCAGAACTCTATGGGTGTTCGATTCATCACAATGTAACTAGATTAGTGACTCTAGTGCAAGTGGGAGACTGTTGGAAATATGCCCTAGAGGCAATAATAAAAGTATTATTATATTTCATTGTTCATGATAATTGTCTTTTATTCATGCTATAACTGTATTATCCGGAAATCGTAATACACGTGTGAATACTTAGACCACACTATGTCCCTGGTAAGCCTCTAGTTGACCAGCTCGTTGTGATCAACAGATGGTTATGGTTTCCTGACTATGGACATAGGATGTCGTTGATAACGGGATCACATCATTAGGAGAATGATGTGATGGACAAGACCCAATCATAAGCATAGCATAAAAGATCGTGTAGTTCGTTTTGCTAGAGCTTTGCAAGTGTCAAGTATCTCTTCCTTCGACCATGAGATCGTGTAACTCCCGGATACCGTAAGAGTGCCTTGGGTGTATCAAACATCACAACGTAACTGGGTGACTATAAAGGTACATTACAGGTATCTCCGAAAGTAGCTGTTGGGTTGACACGGATCGAGACTGGGATTTGTCACTCCGTATGACGGAGAGGTATCTCTGGGCCCACTCGGTAATGCATCATCATATTGAGCTCAATGTGACCAAGGTGTTGGACACGGGATCATGCATTACGGTATGAGTAAAGTGACTTGCCGGTAACGAGACTGAACAAGGTATTGGGATACCGACGATCGAGTCTCGGGCAAGTAACGTACCGATTGACAAAGGGAATTGCATACAGGGTTTGATCGAATCCTCGACATATTGGTTCATCCGATGACAACATCGAGGAGCATGTGGGAGCCATCATGGGTATCCAGATCCCGCTGATGGTTATTGACTGAGAGAGTCTCGGTCATGTCTGCATGTCTCCCGAACCCGTAGGGTCTACACACTTAAGGTTCAGTTACGCTAGGGTTATAGGGATATGTATATGCAGTAACCCGAATGTTGTTCGGAGTCCCGGATGAGATCCCGGACGTCACAAGGAGTTCCGGAATGGTCCGGAGGTAAAGATTTATATATGGGAAGTCCTGTTTCGGGCATCGGGACAAGTTTCGGGGTTATCGGTATTGTACCGGGACCACCAGAAGGGTCCCGGGGGTCCACCGGGTGGGTCCACCTGTCCCGGGGGGCCACATGGGCTGTGGGGGGTGCGCCTTGGCCTAATGGGCCAAGGGCACCAGCCCCACATAGGCCCATGCGCCTAGGGTTTAAGGGGGCAAGAGTCCTAGGAGGGTAAGGCACCTCCTAGGTGCCTTGGGGGGAGGGAAAACCCCCCTTGGACGCCGCACCCCCTAGGAGATTGGATCTCCTAGGGCCGGCCACCCCCCCCCTTGGCACCCCTATATATAGTGGGGGAGAGGAGGGACTTCATACCTGAACGCCCTGGCCTTTGGTTGCCTCCTTCTCCCTCCCCAACACCTCCTCCACCTCCATAGTGCTTAGCGAAGCTCTGCCGGAGTACTGCAGCTCCATCAACACCACGCCGTCGTCCTGCTGCTGGTGCCATCTCCCTCAACCTCTCCTCCCTTCCTTGCTGGATCAAGAAGGAGGAGACGTGGCTGTTCCGTACGTGTGTTGAACGCGGAGGTGCCGTCCGTTCGGCGCTGGTCATCGGCGATTTGGATCACGTCGAGTACGACTACATCATCACCTTGCAAGCTTCCGCACGCGATCTACAAGTGGTATGTAGATGCAAACTCTCTCCCTAGACTCGTTGCTTAGATGAACTCATAGATGGATCTTGGTGAAACCGTAGGAAAAATTTTAATTTTCTGCAACGTTCCCCAACAAGCTTTTACACAAGGTATGGGCTGTATGAGTATACCGTTATGTCATTTGGCCTGACTAACGCACCTGCTTACTTTATGAACATGACGAACAAAGTGTTTATGGAGTTTTTGTATAAGTTCGTCGTAGTGTTCATTGATGATATACTGGTTTACTCGAAGAATGAATAAGAACATAAAGAACATTTGCGTTTGGTACTTGGTAAGCTCATAGAACATCAGTTATACGCCAAGTTCAGCAAATGTGAGTTTTGGTTGAAGGAAGTGGGATTCCTCGGACATGTTATATCCGAAGAAGGAATAGCCATAGATCCCACCAAGGTTGTCACTGTGACAAATTGGGAAGCCCCAACAACAATTGGAGAGATCCGGAGTTTTCTTGGACTCGCGGGATACTACCGTAGGTTCATTGAAAATTTCTTGAAAATTGCAAAACCTATGACGGAGTTGTTGAAGAAGGATACAAAGTTCAAATGGACTAAAGAATGTGAGGCCAGTTTCCAGGAGTTGAAGAAATGTTTGGTTACATCGCCAGTGTTGATTCTGCTAGATCAGCGCAAGGATTATGAAGTATATTGCGACGCTTCACGTCGAGGACTTGGAGCAGTGCTTATGCAGGAGGGAAGAGTTGTTTCATATGCCTCACGATAGCTTAAGCCCCATGAATTGAATTATGCTACACACAACTTGGAGTTAGTAGCCGTAGTTCATGCATTAAAGATGTGGAGACATTTTCTCATCGGAAACCATTGTGAGGTGTACTCGAATCACAAAAGTTTGAAATACATCTCCACGCAGAAGGAGTTGAATCTCAGGCAAAGGAGATGGTTGGAGCTCATCAAGGATTATGATATGAGATTACATTATCATCCCAGAAAGGCTAACGTAGTAGCTGACGGATTGAGCCGCAAGAGCCATGTCAACACACTAATGACCAGAGAGTTACCAAAGGAGTTAGCCGAGGATCTTCGTGAGCTATGTTTGGAGATAGTTCCGAGAGGCTATGTAGCAGCATTGGAGATTCAGTCTACTCTGATGGATAAGATCAGAGAACCTCAGAAGACCAACAAGGAGATTGCCACCATAAAGGAGAAGATGAGCAAGGGAAAAGTTAAAGGATTTCGTGAGGATGAACACGATACCTTATGGTTTGAGGACCGTGTTTATGTGCCTAATGACTCGGAGATCAGGAAGCTAATTCTGCAAGAGGCCCATGATTCGCCATACTCGATTCACCCAGGAAATACCAAGATGTATTTGGATTTGAAAGACATTTTCTGGTGGACCGGAATGAAGAAGGATATTGCAGAGTATGTAGCAGTTTGTGATGTATGTCAAAGAGTAAAGGCAGAGCATTAGAAGCCAGTAGGATTGTTACAGCCATTGCCGATACCCGAATGGAAGTGGGATAAGCTAGGCATGGATTTTATCACGGGATTACCCAGGACCCGTTCAGGCTATGACTCAATATGGGTTGTAGTCGATCGCTTGACGAAGGTAGCTCATTTCATCCCAGTGAAGACCACTTACACCAGTGCTAAGTTGGCAAAGATATATTTATGACCAGGATCGTATGTCTGCATGGAGTTCCGAGGAGCATTGTATCAGATAGAGGAACTCAGTTTACCTCAAAGTTCTGGAATCAGTTGCACGAAACTTTGGGTACCAGACTAGAGTTCAGTACAGCTTTTCATCCACAGACCGATGGACAGACCGATAGAGTCAATCAGATTTTGGAGGATATGCTGAGAGCTTGTGCGCTAGATTATGGATTTAGTTGGGATGAAAACTTGCCATATGCGGAATTCTCTTACAACAACAGTTATCAATCCAGTTTGAAGATGGCCCCTTTTGAAGCCTTGTACGGAAGAAGGTGCAGAACACCATTATCGTGGGACGAAGTTGGAGACCGCCAGTTATTTGGACCAGATTTGATTAAGGAGTCTGCACAGAAGGTGAAGTTGATTCGTGACAGGCTCAAGGTAGCCCAGTCTAGGCAGAAGAGCTATGTAGATTCTAAACGCAAGGAGATAGTTTACGAAGCCGGAGATAGAGTTTATCTTCATGTATCTCTACTTCGAGGAGTTAAGCGCTTTGGAGTTAAGGGAAAGTTAGCACCACATTTTGTGGGACCATACAAAGTTTTGGAACGCATGGGAGAAGTTGCTTATAAATTAGAATTACCTGATGGATTGTCGGGAGTTCACGACGTGTTCCATGTTCCCCAGTTGAAGAAGTGCCACACAGAGATGGCGGATATACCACTGAGAGATACAGTGCCGCTGCAAGCGATTCAGTTGGATAGTGATTTGACCTATGAGGAGAAACCAGTCAAGATTCTCGAGTATGCCAGCCGAGTCACCCGCAGGAAGGTTGTCAAGTTTTGCAAAGTTCAGTGGAGCCACCACACTGAGGATGAAGCCACCTGGGAGCGAGAGGAAGATCTACTGAAGGACCACCCTCACCTATTTTCTAGCCAACCCGAATCTCAAGGGCGAGATTCATCTTAAGGGGGGTAGGTTTGTAACATCCCAAATTTTCAATTTGAAATGTTATACATTAGATCATCACTGCATATCATATTTTTATTTGCTTTTTTGCCCGATCCAGAAATTCTACGCAACTCAAGGACCCACGGAGAGAGTTGGGGGTTTCGTTATTTTCATATTTGAGTTTAGGATCATTTGATTTTATTTATTTTATCTTCAATTATTTTCATTATAAAAATATGAGAGAGGGAATAAAATGACTTTTCCAAAATAAAGAAATATTGAGGATTTAATAAAAAAACCAAATAAGATTTTATTTTGGAGTTTTGGCTAGTTTTATTTGAATTTAGGAAAAAATGCACGTTTTTCAAAACTGTATTTCAGGGCCAAGAAAATGTTCATCTCGTTGCAAATATTTTATTTAGGCGGTGAAAATTTATTTTGGCATTTTTAGAATTTTATTTTATTTTCTAGAATTTTTCTTAGTTTGGGTGGAATTGTTTTAAAAAAACTGTTCGCGCGCCCGACTGGGCCGAAGGCCCAGCCGAGCCGGGCCAAGCCCGCGCCGCCGCCGTCTCCCGCACCGGCTCGGAACCGGAGTCCCAAGCAAAGCCGCCGCCACCGCCCGAGTCCGGGAGGAGCACGCCTCCCGAGACGGCCCCTTCCCCAAGCCGCGCCGCCCCCCTCTCATAAATACCCGCCGCCGCCACCTCACCCCGCCACCTCACCCCGCCCCGCCTCCCGCAGCCGCCGCTTGCCACGCCCACCGCCACCGACGCCGCCCCTCCCCGCCGGAGCCCCGAGCCGCCGGAGTCCGATGAGGTAGCCGCGCCGTTCGCCGCCAGTTTTCCAGAGAAAACCGATCCCGTTTTTCCTTGAAAACCCTAGGTTTTTTTTATTTTTATTAGATCAGTTTTATCGGTTCTTTTATCTAGCGAGCGTTCGCTCGTTCGTTCGTTTTAATGGACGAGTTCACCGTTTAGTTTCAGATAACGAACATTCGTTCGTTAATCTGTTCATCAGATTTTCTTTTTCTCGGATTTTTCGCGATTATTTCTGATCGTGATTTTTGATCTGATTTTCGTTTTAGTATAACTTTTCGCTCGTTTATCAGAATCAGGCAATTCAAGCGCCTAGAGTTTCGTCTCGAAATCCTCTTTCCGTTTAACCAACTCAAACAAGTTTTTGCTTCTGCAAAATTTGACTTAGGTCCAGATTAGTAATCGAAGCTTGTTTTCTCTCGCCGTTTGACTTTCGTTGTTTCGTTCGATTTGTTTCTTTTGCAAACCAGAGTTCTTAAGTTGAACCTTCTGGTTAGATCTTTTATTTGAGTTTTACCTGTGCATTAGATGAGTACTTATAGTATGCTTGTTTGTTTGCTTGCGATAGAGTACCCGGAGTGCGCCGCTTGCTACTTCGAATCTTTAGGTTTCGTGGATCATCAGCAAGGAAAGTAACACTTTGATCATACCTTTTACTACCCAGTTTTATTGCATTAGATCAACCCTCAAGCCATTGCATGAATAGGATCTGATTAGTATGTGGGTTTTGGGAAAGTAGATGAGGTAGTACCTATTACCTGTTTTATTATCAAACCCTGGGAGTTACTTCTACGTTTTCTTATGCCATGCTGTGCTTGTAGACGTGGATTGGGTTTGATTGTATCCATGACAGATGTGAGAATATTAATTAATGGTTCAACTTAAGGTGGCAACTTTAATACACATATGGGTGAATTGAGGCACCTGGGTATTCCAGCAATTGCCTGTTGTTTTTCTTTATGGACCGCCACCCAGGCTCTAAGGGATCATGAGATTATTCATACTAAAAACTTCCGTGTGCAGCCACAAGCAACTACGGGCTCTAGCATAGTTGATTAAGTCATGCGAACTCTTAAAGTGGTAGACTAGCAGATGTAGGGGAAAGTAGGTGTAACGGTCTACCCGATCGTAAGGTGCTAGCGCTTCTGAAAGACTATGTCTCGGTCATCCGTTTCTCAAACACCATGTAGAGCGAGAATCCCAACGGAGGAGATCGAGTCTTGTGGGGAAAAGTGCACAAACCTCTGCAGAGTGTATAAACTAATCATGGTTAGCCGTGTCCCCGGTTATGGACGTCTTGAGTATCTAGTACTTGGATTATCATGTGAATCTCATCATGTGACTTTAATTAATTTTGTTGGGTTTTAATGATGATGTTTAATTGGGATTGAGATGGTGTCTACGCTCTCAATGTTTAACAACCACCATGATAGTTAAATAAAATTTATTCCTTTGCAGTATGGAAAAATTAGCTTTACGCAAAACTGTAACCATAGAGATTTCCACCAGCCATATATGCATGTAGTATAGCCTATTTCTATTCACTACTCTCTATGTGTTACATTGTCAGCACATTCCATGTGCTGACCCGTTTTCGAGCTGCAACGTTCATGTTGCAGACTTTTCAGACGACGAGTAAGGAGCCTTAGGTCGTGGTTCTATACTCAGTGATGCCGTTGGAGTTGATGGACTCACTTATCTTCCAAACCTTCCACTGTTATCATTATTAGATGGCCTTAAGCCATATTATTTTGTAATAAGTTCTCTTTTGAGACATTCGATGTAATAAGTGTGTGATTGCTAATCTGTTATAAATCGTTCAAGTACTGTGCGTGTCAGCATTACTGATCCAGGGATGACACTGATGCACAGAGATCGGACCGTTTGAGGTCTGGTCGCTACACATTTGGGTATTGGGAAGTAGTTTATGAGGTAGGAACCTATTGTCTTGCATTTCAAACCCAGGGTGTTACTACGTTATGCTTACACTGCTATGCTATGCTCGTAGACATCGTTTGGTTTTGAGAGAATTCAGGAAAGTTGTGAGAGTTATTGTTAACTAAGGTTTAACTTAAGGTGGCTACTTTAATACGCATCTGGGTGGATTGGTTGGGGCATCCTGGAGCACCCAGTGGTTTGCCTGGGCACCTGGAGAACCCAGTGCTTGCCCAAGGGATCCCGGAGTACCCGTGTGATCACCCTATGGAATGCCACCCAGGCTCAAAGGAATCATAAGATTATTCATGCTAGAAACTTCCGTGTGCAGCCACAAGCCATTATGGGCTCTGGCATAGTTGAGTAAGTTGTGGGAAACCTTTCCATGATGGGCTAGAAGATGTAGGGGATTATAGGTGTACCGGCCTATATATCGGTTAAGGGGACCTCTTCAGAAAGACTGTGTCTCGATCATCCGTTCTCAAACATCATGTAGTGCAAGAAATACAACGGAGGAGATCGAGTCTTGTGGGAAAAAGTGCGCAAACCTCTGCAGAGTGTACAAACTAATCATGGTTAGCCGTGTCCCCGGTTATGGATATCTTGAGTATCTGGTACTTGAATTATTGGTTTGATATCGTCACTTTACTTAGTAAATTTGAGGGATTAAACTTGTTATTTTGGGATTGAGTTGGAGGAACCTTCTCAATATTTTTTTTTCAACCAACTTGGTAGTTAAATAAAGTATAGTCCTTTATAGTAGGAAAAAATTAGTTTTATGCAAATGATAACCGTAGAGCCTCCACCAGCCAAATATGCATATAGAGATAGACATTCTCCTTATTATTCTATGGTGTGAATTTGCCAGTACATTCAATGTACTGACCTACACGGCTGCAACGTCTCATGTTGCAGGGATCTTACGACGAGTAAGTGATACGTTAGGGTTACGAATTCTACACTCAACTTTACCGTTGGTGTTGATGGGAATCCACAACCTTGTTGTTACTTCCGCTATTTGGATTGAGGTAATAGTATTTACGTTACTTTATATATATATGATTTTCCTCTGTTATAAATCCTCGAGTACTGTGTGTGTCAGCATACCGATTCAGGAATGACACTTAAGCACAGAGACTTCACCATCTGAGGTCGGGTCGCTACATGTACCCCTTTGCCAAACTCATGGAAAGATATACAATAGGTCTGGTACACAGCATGTTATACTTTATAGAACCTATGGCTGAGGCATAGGGAATAACTTTCATTCTCTCTCTATCTTCTACCGTGGTCGGGAGGCACAACATGTTTTTTCGTTTCCGAGAGGCACGGCCGTGACAACCATGCCTCTTGGGGAAGAAAAACCATGCCTCTTGTGAAAGAAAAAAATATTTTAAAAACGCATTTTTCTTTCGTTTCCGAGAGGCATAAGTGCGCCTCTTGCGGAAGAAAAAACGAGTTTTTTCGCACAATTTTTTTTCCTAATTTTTGTGCCCAAAAGCTAAGGAAGATCAATGAAAACCAAAATAGTAGAAAACCCCCAAGGAAAAACCCGTTTAAAAAGCCAAAAACATGTGCAGTAAAATAAAAAAATTCCGAAGGAAACGCCTAGACTGCGATACACGACGACGGCTGAGAGTGCGCCAACCCACCCCAAGTGATCGTTGGGAGGCTCCCGAAGAAGCGCCTGCCAACTAGTTGCTCCCCCTCCCATGCAAGATGTTTTTTTAGAAACGCCCATAATGGGTTGCCGAGCAGGGATAGTCGGTATTGAGCGTTTTTTCTTTCATTTTCTTCACATCTTTGCTATGTTTTTTGCTTTATTTATATTACTTCAACGTATATTTCATAATATTCTAGATATATCTATAATAAAAATTATTTCAAATACAGAATTATAAAATTGTTGAACAGGCATTTAAAAATGTTAAATGTGTATTGAAAATGTATTTAATATATATATATAATATACAATGTGTATGAAAACAATAGAAATCAAAAGATATATGTGAAAATATTAATCATGCGTTTAAAATATGTTGAACATGCATAAAAGGCCTTTGTTCTATACAAAAAATGTACTATGTGTTAAAAAATTAGACATTAAAACATCTATACATTAAATGTTAAGCATGTATATAAAAATGTTACACTTTTTTTTGAAAACAAGGTTGACCCCTGGCCTCTACATCTAGGTAATGCATACAACCATTTTATTAATTATTCACAAAAACCTTATAAAGTAATACATCAATATGTTTGAAGCGGTATCTTGGCAACATTTATCGCTACTCCTATCCACTTGATGAAGGGTGCAAATAGTCTTAGCCGAATACCGAGACCTCTCACCTAAGCCTAACATCTAAAGTCGGAGCCCCCAACCAATCCACATACCAGGTCTGGGGCACACACCGGTCAGATGCACTCTCATAGGTCATTGCCACCATCTTCCACCGATCCATTTTTAGAATAGGTACTGACACATCGACCTTGTAATGCCTGCCATCGACGCCCGCACGGCACCAGACAGCGCCATCCTCCTACACGAGTCCATCTACATGCATCGGACGTCGAGACTCCACTGCGCCACACCGCCGAGACCCGTCGTCGTCGATGCGGAAGATGTACCATGCTCCACCTTCCACCTATCTCTTCAGTGTTGTTCCACAAACGATGCTCCAAAGAGAGAAACGACACTGCAGTGCCGCCATCGTCCAATCTGGAAGACCACAACCTAGGGTTTTCCCCGAAGCAGCACGAGTCGGTCGACAATACTTACACGATGATGCATTCATCAAGGTAACAACGCAGAATGCCACCATAGCCCGCTGCAGCTCGGTTTTCACCGACAACTATGTCTCTCCGACTCGCAGCCGGTACTAGATGACGGATCACGAGATCCGACGACCCAGCCTCAGGCCGACCGCCTCCGACGGAGGAGATGACCACCGCCACCAAGCCCAGGATTGCTGCCCCGGGCGGCCGCATGATGGAGAACAAGACCAGGAGCGTCGCCGCGATTTGAAGCCTAACCGAAAGTTGAGCGACTGCCATGGCCGCCGCCACCTGCCCCTGTGGCTGCAGACCCACCGCCACACTCTAGTCGTCGTTGTCCGCCATCAACGCCGATGGGATCAAGATCGGAATCGCGGCTGCAGCGATCTTCAGATCTGACGCGTGAGAAGAAGGCCG
>NC_041384.1:224018231-224091814 GCF_002162155.2 Triticum dicoccoides
CGGGGACGCTACGGTGCGGCGCCGCCCAGGAGCGGGGGTAGGGCTAGGTGCGGGCTTTTGGTACTAAAAAATATATATAAATAAAACAATATTAAATATAAAATGTTACACATGTAGTTAAGAACTTCTAAATGTGTATAAAAATGTTCCTGGTGTATAAACAAATATAAAATTGTTTATGAAAAAATTAGACATTAAAATATACTAATAATGTATTTAAAAATTAAAAAAACATGTATATAAAAAATCCTGATATATACAATTTTTTTACAATATGTATGCCAAAAAGTAGAATTAAAACAATGTGTTAAAAATATTAATCATGTATTTAACAAATATTAAATATGTGTAAAAAGATGTTCTCAATATATACAAAAAAATATAGAATGTGTATAAAAAAGTTGATGTCAAAGATATATATTTGGAAAAAAAATATTAATTATGTATTTGAAAAATGTTCAACTACATATAAAATGTTGAACTACATAAAAAATGTTAAAAATATATTAATTATGTATTTGTATAAAATTTTAAACATGTATACGAAATATTTCAATTCAATACAAAAAGAGAAAGAAAAACAGTAAAAAAAAGTAATGAAGGAAACCAAAGAAAACCTGCGCAAATGAATGGAAAAACAGTGAAACCAAGAAATAACCCGTAGAAAAACAATAAAGAAACAAACAAAAGAAAAACGAAGAAAGCAAGAAAACCAAGAAAGACACAAAGAAAAAAAGAGAGAAAACCATTTAAAACCGTGGAAGAAACAAAAAAGTCGGTAAAAAAGAAAAATCGAAGACAGGAGAAAACTTATGAAGAAACAGTGAAAAAAATAATGAAAATGCAAAAAAAAAAACCTTGAAGAAAGCAGTACGTGAACCAGCAAAAGCATGCCACTCGATCGGAACAGCGAAGTGAAAAAGAGACGAAAAACGGGTCGGCTCGGTACTGTAGCGCTGTGAATACGCTTCAGGCAAGAGCGAAGGGACACTCGCTACAAGTGAGATATAGCATTGGCGCATGTATTAAACAGGTCCGTCTGCAACATGTTTAGACTAAGTAAAAGATCAGTGATAGGCGCCGGCCGACCGGTCAAAAATTAGGCCGACTGTGCGTCAGTCATCATATGCTAGTGGTCCGGTTGGTCAGTGATAAGCCCCGTCCGACCGGTCCAAAATTAGGCCGCCTGTGCGTCAGTCATCATATGCTAGTGGTCCGGTTCATCCAATCTAGTCCAAAAATAGTTCATCGTGAAAAGCTCCTTCTTCCTCGCGTTACACCTGCGTCTTACGCATCTCACGTATTTCCTCCGTTCCAAAATAGATGACTCAACTTTATACTAACTTTAGTATAAAGTTGGGTCATCTATTTTGGAACGGAGGGAGTAGCTCGTTAGGCGCGCGGTGCCGCACTCTCCCGATGCCGTTAGTTACTGCACCGTGTCGTTCCTCATGCTCTACGCTAGATCTCATCGCCGGGATTCGCGGCAACCCACCACCAGCATCTTGTTTGTGTCTCGCCACCGCGCTTGAAGCACCATGGCCGTTGTGAATGGATGTAGCAAAAATGTCACCGGTAGTAGCAAAAAAATTGACACAGCTGTAGCAAAAAAATGTTCGTCCTCGCCATCGCTGATCGCAACTAAGTTGTAAAGCACCATCGTCGCTGTGAATGGATGCAGCAAAAACATCGTCAACAGTAGAAAAAAATTGACACAATTGCAACAAAAATGTCGTCCTCGCTGTCCCCAGTTGCAGCTAAGTGGTAAAGCACCCGTGGGCATCGTGAATGGATGTAGCAGAAATATCACTAGTACTCCCTCCGTTCGGAAATACTTGTCATCAAAATGGATAAAATGAGATGTATCTAGACGTATTTTACTTCTAGATACTTCCCTTTTTATCCATTTTGATGACAAGTATTTTCGGACAGAGGGAGTAGTAGCAAAATTTTGACAGGTTGCATGCCGTCGTAGATCGTAGCTAAGTCATAAAATGATAAAATCTGACATGTTGCAACAAAAATGTGGCCGTCGTCCGTCGCAAATCGCAGCTAAGTCATAAATGGATATAGCAAAAAAATCGATAGTAGCAAAAAACAACGATGGTTGTGACAAAAACATTGTCGCCGTCGTCACAGGGACACGGCTAAACCATGAAAGATTGCAGCAATTTTTTTGCCAGTATCAGCTTCTGCCATCGCCGGTTGTAGCAAAAAACATACTGCTCGCAGTCACTGTCGGGTTTCGGGTTCTGCAGACCCTTGAGAGGTTCAAACTCTGGGGTGCGTGCGAAGAACTCAAACTCCCCAGTCTGCCTACTCAACAATCTCACGGCCTAGCTCGATGAACTCAAAGAAAAGGAGACATGGCAGTTTACCCAGGTTTGGACCACCTTGCGGTGTAAAACCCTACTCCTGCTTTATAGTGGATTGGCCTCGTGGGGCTGAGGATGAACTAGTACAGTGGGAGAACAACCTCAGGAGGAGGAGTGTTCTTGAGCTCAAGTGAGCTGGTGAGCTGGTCAGGGTGGAATGGATCTGATCCCCCTCTATGGTGGTGGATAGTTCCTATTTATAGTGGCCTTGGTACTCTTCCCAAATGAAGGCGGGAAGGGATCCCACAACGGCCAAATTCGAAGGAAGACAACTAGTACATGCTATCCTGACAAAAATAGTCTTCGCCTGCAAAAGTCTTTGATTGTGATGCCGTGGTGGGCTCATCGATGACCTTCGTCCTGCCATCCTGGCGGTGTTGGTCTTGTTGCACCGGAATGGAAACCCTTGGCCGATTCCTTGGGACTCCGCGCCTGCGCTTGCCTCCTTAGCACCAAAGAGGAAACTGGTACTCTACGCCCGCTGGCGCCCGCCTGTCCTTGGTCGTCATGGCTCACGTCATCGGCGCCTAGCGAGGTGAGGCCTGTATAGAAATCTCCGCTCCTCGGGAGCCAGCCTGAGGTGGCCGCTCCTTGTGGAGGTCTTGGTGTCGTCCGCCTCGCGAGGGTCTTGGGTTGTTGATGCCGAAGTTGGGCCGTGCCAAGCCATCGGTAAGCCACACCATGGGCCGCAGGCAGGCAAGTCTGGGTACCCCTGTTCCCAGAATGCCGACAGTAGCCCTCGAGCCCAAGGCGTGTTCGAACTTGGCTTTGAGGCGAAGCCAAATGGCAAGTATGGAGCGCGGCGGGCCCTAACCGCCCGCAGCTTTGGTCGACGCATGGCGATTGATGGGACGTGGGCGTCTCCGCTTCCCCACACGGCCTCGACAACTGTTTGACTTGACGAGACTCTGCTGCATGCAGAGAAAAACCATCATTGCGTGGGATCGTGGAGGCCGACGGTTGGCCTCCCTTCGGCTATAAATGAGGGGAGGCGCGAAGCCCCCCTTGCTTATCTCCATCTTCTCGCCGCCCGCTTCTTCTTCTTTCTCTTTGTCTTGCCGCAACATCCATGGCGCCGACGAGGAAGTTCTCCGCAGCTAAGAAGGGGAAAGCACCCAAGGAGGGGCCGGACTCGCCACCGCCCAAGAGGGGGAGAGGCCGCCCCCGCAAGCATGTTGCAACCCCTGCGGTAGCTCCTCAAGGGCGCAGACGCACCTATTCACCGGCCGGTGTCGCTTTGGGTGGCCACGGCGGTGCTTCTTCTCGAGGTGGGGGCCGCCAAGGGCGAGGAAGCCCATGTGATGATGGGAGGCGTGCCATGATTGCGCGGTCTCCTCGACTGTGCTTCCATTCGGTGGATGTGCTCCCGGAGTTTGTCGTGTGGTCGGAGAAGCCTGCCGGTACATGGCTCCAGGTTCCGTGCTCCTTTGCTAGCGAGTTGTCGGCCATGGGGCTTGACAGCCTCTGGCTGCAGGCCAACGACTGCTGTAGCAGGGCCTCATGGGCCGGGGTCGAGGTCACCGTCGTAGGCAACGTGGCCCTGACCCGTGGTTGGCAGGCGTTCGCCCGTGCACGAGACCTGAGCGGGAGGTGCACCCTCCACTTCAAGTACGACGGCCTCGCGCCTTTATGTGAGGGTGTTCAGGGTGGACGACCGCCGCGCAGGGTGCTGCCCCGAGGATGGCAGCAGCGACGATGAGCTTGGCCTTGACGACGGCCGCGACGACGGCGAGGTTGAGCTTGCCCTTGGTGACAGTCGCGCCTCCCCCAGTGGCGGCGGCTCCTCCTCCGGCGAGAGCATCAGCAGTGAAGGCTATGATCAGCCGCCTTGCCGCCGGGCTCGGATCTAGGGAGACGATGGGTCGTCTCGCCGCCGTGCTCCGATGAAGCGGGAGGAGGACTCGTGCTGAGTCTGGGGCTGCCGGAGCCTGGCTTCAGGAGCTGCTACGGCCGTGCGGGCTACTTTTGTTTAACCTTTCCTTCCTCCTGCATTTTGAAAAAAGTAGATGGCCGCGCTGGGGTGTGTATTGAACTATGGCACTTACGCACTATGCTATGCTTATTATTTTGATGTTATGTCGTGATATCTGTGTTCCGAGTAGGTGCGGTTTGGGTAACTTAGCTTGATATGCTTGCGGCAGCTTCCTGCCTAGCGGGGGTGCACCTCTCCAGCAGCGTCCGACGGAGCTCCCTTCCTGACGACTCAGGAGCCGTCGGGGCTCAGGAGGCGTTGTAAAGCTGCAGAGTTATTAGAAACCTTGGTTGGGCATCTCATTCTTCCTCGCACGAGCCCCCAGGCGTGGGTTGGTTGGGGCTGGTACACCGTGTCGCACTGCCCAGAGGCACGGACTTAAGAGGGTGCACACACCCACGAGCTCATTCAAGAGCATCTCGCGAGGATTTAAAGAAGCTGAGGCTTCGGCGAGGTGTGTTTGCAGTGCGGGCGAACCCAAACAAGCACACCTGCCTAGCCCCCACGCGTGTGACATGTGAGGAGGAGCAACGGGCAACTGCCGCTCTTCCTAGGCCAAGACTGAGAGGCGAGTGAAGTAAGAGGAGAAAAATTTCAACTCGGCGAACGAAAAAGAATGCGAAAACTCCAAATTCCATTAAAAAGTCACAAACCAACTATGGAAAGCAAGCAAAAGAACAACTGCATATGGCACCTTGTCTAGTCTTCTCACCAGCGCGGAGCTAAGTGCTGCCACTAGGACATGGGAGGGAGCCCCCGTGAGGCCCGCGGGCGACACTCAGGAGACTCCGGGGCGTGTACAGCCCCACTCAATATTACATGAGAGTGTCACGAGTGGAGACCTTCACAGGCAGGGGGCCTTGCTTCATGGGTAGAACTTCCGAAGGTGCTTGATGTTCCAGGCATTCTGGATGGGGATCCTGTCCTGCATCTCCAGGCACGTGGCGCCATGCCCGGAGACACGGACGATCCTGAATGGGCCCTCCCACATGGGTGAGAGCTTATGCAGCCCCTCCCTAGAGAGCACCCGCCTCAGGACAAGATCACCCACCTCGAGCATCCTGGAGCGGACGCTACAGCAGTGGTATGATACGTCCATTTTGCATCATGCTTTTATATCGATATTTATTGCATTATGGGCTGTTATTACACATTATGTCACAATACTTATGCCTTTTCTCTCTTATTTTACAAGGTTTACATGAAGAGGGAGAATGCCGGCAGCTGGAATTCTGGGCTGGAAAAGGAGCAAATATTAGAGACCTATTCTGCACAACTCCAAAAGTCCTGAAACTCCATGAAAGTCAGTTTTGGAATATATAAAAAATATTGGGCAAAGGAAGAACCAGAGGGGGGCTACCCACCGTCCACGAGGGTGGAGGGCGCGCCCTACCCCCTGCCTCGTGGGCCACCTAGAAGCCCCCCGATGCCCATCTTCCGGGATAAGGTGTCTTGAGCCCTGAAAAAAAATCAGAAGGAAGCTTTCGGGACGAAGCGCCGCCGTCTCGAGGCGGAACCTTGGCAGAACCAATCTAGGGCTCCGACGGAGCTATTCTGTCGGGGAAACATCCCTCCGGGTGGGGGAAATCGTCACCATCGTCATCACCATCGATCCTCTCATCTGGAGGGGTCAATCTCCATCAACATATTCACCAGCACCATCTCCTCTCAAACCCTAGTCCACCTCTTGTATCCGATCTTTTCTCAAAACCTCAGATTGGTACCTGTGGGTTGCTAGTAGTGTTGATTACTCCTTGTAGTTGATGCTAGTTGGTTTATTCGATGGAAGATTATATGTTCAGATCCTTTATGCACATTAATACCCCTCTGATTATGAACATGAATATGATTTGTGAGTAGTTATGTTTGTTCCCGAGGACATGGGAGAAGTCTTGTTATAAGTAGTCATGTGAATTTGGTATTCATTTGATATTTTGATGAGATGTATGCTGTCTTTCCTCTAGTGGTGTTATGTGAACGTAGACTACATGAAACTTCACCATTGTTTGGGCCTAGGGGAAGGCATTGGGAAGTAATAAGTAGATGATGGGTTGCTAAGGTGACAAAAGCTTAAACCCTAGTTTACGCGTTGCTTCATAAGGGGCTGATTTGGATCCATATGTTTCATGCTATGGTTAGGCTTACCTTAATTCTTCTTTCATAGTTGCGTGCTTGCGAGGGGGTTCATCATAAGTGGGATGCTTGTCCAAGGAAGGGCAGTACCCAAGCACCGGTCCACCCACATATCAAATTATCAAAGTAACGAACGCGAATCATATGAGCATGATGAAAACTAGCTTGACGATAATTCCCATGTGTCCTCGGGAGCGCTTTCCTTTATATAAGAGTTTGTCAAGGCTTGTCCTTTGCTACAAAAAGGATTGGGCCACCTTGCTGCACCTTGTTTACTTTTGTTACTTGTTACCCGTCACGAATTACCTTATCACAAAACTAACTGTTACCGATAATTTCAGTGCTTGCAGAGATTACCTTACTGAAAATTGCGTGTCATTTCCTTCTGCTCCTCATTGGGTTCGACACTCTTACTTATCGAAAGGAATATGATAGATACCCAATAATTGTGGGTCATCAAGACTCTTTTCTGGTGCCATTGCCGGGGAGTGAAGCGCCTTTGGTAGGTGGAATTTGGTAAGGAAAAAATTATATAGTGTGCTGAAATTTACTGTCACTTGTTACTATGGAAAATAATCCTTTGAGGAGCTTGTTTGGGGATTCACCCCGACGAGTAGAGCAAAGAGTTCTCCTCAACCTGCTGAACCTACTAAAAATATTTACTTTGAAATTCCTTTGGGTATGATAGAGAAACTACTAGCTAATCCTTTTACAGGAGATGGAACATTACATCCCGATATGCACCTAATCTATGTGGATGAAGTTTGTGGATTATTTAAGCTTGCAGGTATGCCCAAGGATATTATCAAGAAGAAGTTCTTCCCTTTATCTTTGAAGGGAAAGGCATTGACATGGTTTAGGCTATATGATGATATTGGATCATGGGACTACAATCGATTGAAATTGGATTTCATCAGAAGTTTTATCCTATGCATCTGGTTCATCGTGATCGTAATTATATATATAATTTTTGGCCTCGCGAAGGAGAAAGTATCGCTCAAGCTTGGGGAGGCTTAAGTCCATGTTATATTCATGCCCCAATCATGAGCTCTCAAGAGAAATTATTATTCAAAAAATTTATGCCCGGCTTTCTCTCAATAATCGCTCCATGCTCGATACTTCTTGTACTGGTTCTTTTATGATGAAGACTATTAAATTCAGATGGGATTTATTGGAAATAATTAAATGCAACTTTGAAGATTGGGAACTCGACGAAGGTAAGGAGTTAGGTATAACACCTAAGTTTTATTGTGTTAAATCTTTTATGGATACCGACGCTTTTCGTGAATTTAGCACTAAATATGGACTTGACTCTGAGATAGTTGCTTCTTTCTGTGAATCATTTGCTACTCATGTTGATCTCCCTAAGGAGAAGTGGTCTAAATATCATCATCCCATTGAATTAAAAGTATTTGAATCTATTAAAGTTGAAGAAAATACTATCACTTATAATGTTGATTCTATTGTTCCTACCACTTATATTGAGAAACCACCTTTCTCTGTTAGAGTAAAGGATCATGCTAAAGCTTTAACTGTGGTTCGTAAGAGTAATGCTAGAACACCTACACCCCCTGAGCAAATTAAAGTTGAACCTACTATTGCTATTGTTAAAGATCTCTTGGTCGATAATATTGATGGGCAAGTTATTTACTTCTGTGATGAAGCTGCTAGAATCGCTAGACCCGATACTAAAAATAAACATAGACTTGTTGTAGGCATGCATGTTGTTTTTGTTAAAATGGGAGATCATTGCTATCATGGCTTATGTGACATGGGTGCTAGTGCGAGTGCAATACCTCATTCCTTATACGAAGAAATTATGCATGATATTGTACCTGCTGAGATAGAAGGTATTGATGTTACAATTAAGCTTGCCAATAGAGATACTATTTCACCAATTGGGATTGTTAGAGATGTTGAAGTCTTGTGTGGGAAAGTTAAATATCCTACTAATTTTCTTGTTCTTGGTTCCCCACAAGATGACATTTGTCCCATTATATTTGGTAGACCCTTCTTGAATATTGTTAATGCTAAGATAGACTGCAAAAAGGATATTATTACTGTTGGTTTAAGGGATTTGTCTCATGATTTTAATTTTGCTAAATTTCGTAGACAACCCCATGATAAAGAATTGCCTAGTAAAGATGAAATTATTGGTCTTGCTTCTATTGTCGTGCCTCCTAATGATCCTTTAGAACAATATTAGCTAGACCATGAAAATGATATGTTTATGAATGAAAGAAGGGAAATAGATGAAGTATTCTTTAAACATGGACCTATTTTGAAACACAACTTGCCTGTTGAAATTCTAGGGGATCCTCCTCCGCCCAAGGGTGATCCCGTGTTTGAGCTTAAACCATTACCTGATACTCTTAAACATGCTTATCTTGATGAAAAGAAGATATATCCTGTTATTATTAGTGCTAACCTTTCAGAGCAGGAAGAAGAGATATTATTGAAAACTCTGAAGAAGCACCATGCTGCTATTGGATATACTATTGATGATCTTAAGGGCATTAGTCCCACTCTATGCCAGCACAAAATAAAATTGGAGAAAGACGCTAAACCAGTTGTTGATCACCAACGACGGTTAAATCCTAAGATGAAAGAAGTGGTAAGAAATGAAATACTAAAGCTTCTAGAGGCAGGTATAATTTGTCATGTTGCTGATAGTCAGTGGGTAAGTCCTGTCCATTGTGTCCCTAAGAAGGGAGGTATTACTATTGTTCCTAATGATAAAGATGAATTGATCCCACAAAGAATTATTACAGGTTATAGAATGGTAATTGATTTCCGCAAATTAAATAAGGCTACTAGAAATGATCATTACCCTTTACCTTTTATTGATCAAATGCTAGAAACATTATCCAAACATACATATTTTTTCTTTCTAGACGGTTATTCTGGTTTCTCTCAAATACCTGTGTCGAAAGAGGATCAGGAAAAGAGCACTTTTACTTGCCCTTTCGGTGCCTTTGCTTATAGATGTATGCCTTTTGGTTTATGTAATGCACCTGCTACTTTTCAAAGATGTATGACTGCTATATTCTCTAACTTTTGTGAAAAGATTGTTGAGGTTTTCATGGATGATTTCTCCGTGTATGGAACTTCTTTTGATGATTGCTTAAGCAACCTTGATCGAGTTTTGCAGAGATGTGAAGAAACTAATCTTGTCTTGAATTGGGAGAAGTGCCACTTTATCGTTAGTGAAGGAATTGTCTTGGGGCATAAAATTTCTGAAAGAGGTATTGAAGTTGATAAAGCTAAAGTTGATGCTATTGAAAAGATGTCGTGTCCTAAGGACATTAAAGGTATAAGAAGTTTCCTTGGTCATGCCGGTTTTTATAGGAGGTTCATTAAGGACTTTTCTAAAATTTATAGGCCTGTGACTAATCTCTTAAAAAAGATGTTCCTTTTGTCTTTGATGATGATTATGTAGAAGCATTTGAAATGCTTAAGAAAGCCTTGATTTCTGCACCTATTGTTCAGCCACCTGATTGGAATTTACCCTTTGAAATTATGTATGATGCTATTGATTATGTTGTAGGTGTTGTTCTAGGACAAAGAGTTGATAAGAAATTAAATGTTATCCAATATGGTAGTAAAACTCTAGACAGTGCCCAGAGAAATTATGCTACTACTGAAAAATAATTTTGGGTAGTTGTATTTGCTTGTGATAAGTTCATACATTATATTGTTGATTCCAAAGTAACTGTTCACACTAATCATGCTACTATTAAATATCTTATGAAAAAGAAAGATGCTAAACCTAGACTTATTAGATGGGTTCTCTTGCTACAAGAATTTGATTTGCATATTATTGATAGAAAGTGAGCTGAGAACCCCGTTGCAGACAACTTGTCTAGGTTAGAGAATGTTCTTGATGACCCACTACCTATAGATGGTAACTTTCCTGATGAAAAATTAGCTGTCATAAATGCTTCTCGTACATCTCCATGGTATGCTGATTATGCTAATTACATTGTTTCTAAATTTATACCACCTAGTTTCACATACCAGCAAAAGAAAAAGTTTTTTCTATGATTTAAGACATTACTTCTGGGATGACCCACACCTTTATAAAGAAGGAGTAGATGGTGTTATTAGACGTTGTGTACCTAAGCATGAACAGGAACAGATCCTACTCAAGTGTCACTCCGAGGCTTATGGGGGACACCACGCTGGAGATAGAACTGCACATAAGGTATTGCAATCCGGTTTTTATTGGCCCACTCTTTTCAAAGATGCTCGTAAGTTTGGCTTGTGTTGTGATGAATGTCAAAGAATTGGTAATATTAGTAGACGTCAAGAAATGCCTATGAACTATTCACTTGTTATTGAACCATTTGATGTTTGGGACTTTGATTATATGAGACCGTTTCCTTCCTCTAATGGGTATACACATATTTTAATTGTTGTTGATTACATTACTAAGTGGGTAGAAGATATTCCAACTAGTAGTGCTGATCATAACACCTCTATTAAGATGCTTAAAGAAGTTATTTTTCTGAGGTTTGGAGTCCCTAGATACTTAATGACTGATGGTGGTTCACATTTTATTCATGGTGCTTTTCATAAAATGCTTGCTGAGTATGATGTCAATCATAGAATTGCATCTCCATACCACCCATACTCTAGTGGTCAAGTAGAAATGAGTAATAGAGAGATTAAATTAATTTTGCAAAAGACTGTTAATAGATCTAGAAAGAATTGGTCCAAGAAACTTGATGATGCATTATGGGCCTATAGAACTGCATACAAAAATCCTATGGGTATGTCTCCGTATAAAATGGTTTATGGAAAAGCATGTCACTTACCTATCGAACTAGAACATAAGGCATATTGGGCCATTAAAGAGCTCAATTATGATTTCAAACTTGCCGGTGAGAAGAGACTATTTGACATTAGCTCACTTGATGAGTGGAGAACCCAAGCCTATGAGAATGCCAAACTGTTTAAAGAAAAAGTTAAAAGATGGCGTGACAAAAGGATACAAAAGCGTGAGTTTAATGTAGGTGATTATGTTCTGTTATACAACTCTCGTTTAAGATTGTTTGCAGGAAAACTCCTCGCTAAATGGAAGGTCCTTACGTTATCGAGGAGGTCTATCATTCCGATGCCATAAAAATCAACAACTTCAAACGCACAAATCCGAAGGTGGTGAACGGTCAAAGAATCAAACATTATATCTTAGGTAATCCCATAAATGTTGAAACCAATGTTATTGACACTGTAACCCTGGAGGAGTACATAAGGGACACTTTCCAGAACGTTTTAGACTCCGAAAAGGAATAGGTATGTGGTACGGTAAGTAAACCGACTCCAAAACAGTTCTAATAGAATTTTTCTCTTTTTTGGAATATTTAAGTAAATAGGAAAATAAGAAGTAGTCTGAAAGGGACACGAGGCGTCCACGGGGGTGGATGCCGCGCCCTACCCCCCTGGGCGAGCCCCCTGCCTCGTAGGCACCTCGTGTGCCCTACGGTCTCTGTTTTCTTGCACAATACTTCTTTTGGTCGGTAAAAATTCATTATATCATCCCCCGAAAGTTTTGACCACGGTACCACGGAAAAATCCCCTGTTTTCGTATTGAGCTGTTTTCTGCCAGAGTTTCCAAGGCCAAGCATTATGTTGTCCTCCTCCTCCAACAACGCGGACGATGATGCTTGGTTGATGCAGATGGAACATAGAAGGGAGGATGCCGAGGGAGCCATGATGGGGGAGTATGAAGGAGATTCACTTGAGGAACAGCCTCCGGCTTCGGAGAGGGGTACTTTGGCGGGCATCTCCACTATTCCGAATCCCCATCAAGCAATAGAAGCTACAAACAATCATGAAGGCCAAGAGGTTCGAGGAGGGCTTCCCCCTAGGAGGCCCTTACACAGGTTTCATCGGAACAACTTTCATAATTTGGTTCATAATTACGGAGTGGAGAACACCCCTCATACACATATACCCTCCGATTAGGACATATCCTGTCCAAGTGAAAGCAATGCAGGGAAGAGTTCTTGGGGTTCCGAAAATAAGCATCTTATGGAGGAAATACAGAAGAATGCAAATATGCTCCAACGTGCGCTCCAAGAACTGCAAGTTCTGAAGGGTGCATTATTGAAGCTGACTACTTCATCAATAGCCCCATCATCACCACCTCCGAAGAAAGAGACATAAATACATGGGTATGGGCACTCCCCTTGGCAACTGCCACGCTTGGGGGAGGTGCCCCGGTATCGTATCACCATCACACTTCTATCTTTACCATTTTTCTTAGTTCGATCCTTTTGGTTATATCTTGATCTAGTAGAATAAAGTTTAGTATTATCTAGCTTTGAGTTTTGTGTTGATCCTTATCTATGTAATCAAGTCCGTCAGCTATCTATAATAAAGATTATTCTTGAGTCGAGGGCCTAGTTATCTTGCTATGATCTTGAGGGGAAAAAAGAATAAAAAGAAAGAATAAAAAGAAATAAAGAGATCATATTGATCTTATGGAGAGTAATGACTTCACATATAAAGAGTATGATGAATAAAAGTTGTTGAGAGCTGACAAACATAGTTTTGGTCATCATTGCAATTAATAGGAAGCAATAAATAAAGAGAGGTTTTCACATATAAATATACTATCTTGGACATCTTTTATGATTGTGAGCACTCATTAAAATATTACATGCTAAAAAGTTGATGTTGGACAAGAAGACATCATAATGGGTTATGTTTTCTTATATCCGAAATAAATTATATTGTCATGGATCATCCAACATGTTGATCCTACCTTTCCCCCTCATGCTAGCCAAATTATTTGCACCAAGTAGAGATACTACTTGTGCTTCCAAATATCCTTAAACCCAGTTTTGCCATGAGAATCCACCATATCTACCTATGGATTGAATAAGATCTTTCAAGTAACTTGTCATTGTTGCAAGCAATAAAAATTGCTCTCTAAATATGTATGATCTATTAGTGTGGAGAAAATAAGCTTTATACGAGCTTGCGATATGGAAGAAATAAAAGTGATGGACTGCATAATAAAGGTCCCTATCACAAGTGGCAATATAAAGTGACGTTCTTTTGCATTAAGATTTTGTTCATCCAACCATAAAAGCACATGACAACCTCTGCTTCCCTCTGCGAAGGGCCTGTCTTTTTTGTCTTATACCTTACACAAAAGTCATGGTGATCTTCACCTTTCCTTTTTACACTTTATCCTTTGGCAAGCACTATATGTTGGAAAGATCTTGATATATATATATATATCTAATTGGATGTGGGTTTTCATAAACTATTATTGTTGATATTACCCTTGAGGTAAAAGGATGGGAGGCAAAACTGTAAGCCCCTATCTTTCTCTGTCTCCGATTAAAACTTCATACCCATAAGTATTGCGTGAGTGTTAGCAATTGTGAAAGACTAAATGATAGTTGAGTGTGTGGACTTGCTGAAAAGCTCTTATATTGACTCTTTCCGATGTCATTATAAATTGCAATTCTTCAATGACTGAGATCATAGTTTCTTAGTTTTCAATGAAGTTTCTGATTCATACTTGACATTGTGAATAGATTGTTACTTTAGCATAAGAAATCATATGAAATATATATATATATATATATATATATATATATATATATATGTTGCTATTCTAAGAATGATCATGATGCCCTCATGTCCGTATTTTATTTTATTGACACCTCTATCTCTAAACATGTGGACATATTTTTCGATGTCGGCTTCCGCTTGAGGACAAGCGAGGTCTAAGCTTGGGCGAGTTGATACATCCATTTTGCATCATGCTTTTATATTGATATTTATTGCATTATGGGCTGTTATTACACATTATGTCACAATACTTATGCCTTTTCTCTCTTATTTTACAAGGTTTACATGAAGAGGGAGAATGCCGGTAGCTGGAAATCTAGGGTGGAAAAGGAGCAAATATTAGAGACCTATTATGCACAACTCCAAAAGTCCTGAAACTCCACGAAAGTCAGTTTTGGAATATATAAAAAATATTGGGCAAAGGAAGCACCAGAGGGGGCCACCCACCATCCATGAGGGTGGAGGGCGCGCCCTACCCCCCTGGGCGCGCCCCCTGCCACGTGGGCCACCTGGAAGCCCCCCGATGCCAATCTTCCAGTATAAGGTGTCTTTTGCCCTGAAAAAATCAGAAGGAAGCTTTTGGGACAAAGTGCCACCGTCTCAAGGAGGAACCTTGGTGGAACAAATCTAGGGCTCTGGCGGAGCTATTCTGCCAGGGAACATCCCTCCGGGAGAGGGAAATCGTGACCATTGTCATCACCATCGATCCTCTCATTGGGAGGGGGTCAGTCTCCATCAACATCTTCACCAGCACCATCTCCTCTCAAACCCTAGTTCATCTCTTGTATCTGATCTTTGTCTTAAAACCTCAGATTGGTACATGAGGGTTGCTAGTAGTGTTGATTACTCCTTCTAGTTGATGCTAGTTGGTCTATTCGGTGAAGATTATATGTTTAGATCCTTTATGCACATTATACCCCTATGATTATGAACATGAATATGATTTGTGAGTAGTTATGTTTGTTCCTGAGGACATGGGAGAAGTCTTGTTATAAGTAGTCATGTGAATTTGGTATTTGTTCGATATTTTGATGAGATGTATGCTGTCTTTCCTCTAGTGGTGTTATGTGAACGTCGACTACATGACACTTCACCATTGTTTGGGCCTAGGGGAAGGCATTGGGAAGTAATAAGTAGATGATGGGTTGCTAGAGTGACAGAAGCTTAAACCCTAGTTTATGCATTGCTTCGTAAGGGGCTGATTTGGATCCATATGTTTCATGCTATAGTTAGATTTACCTTAATTCTTCTTTCGTAGTTGCGGATGCTTGCAAGGGGGGTTCATCATAAGTGGGATTCTTGTCCAAGGAAGGCCAGTACCCAAGCACCGGTCCACCCACATATCAAATTATCAAAGTAACGAACATGAATCATATGAGCATGATGAAAACTAGCTTGACGATAATTCCCATGTGTCCTCGGGAATGCTTTCCTTTATATAAGAGTTTGTCCAGGCTTGTCCTTTGCTACAAAAGTGATTGGGACACCTTGCTGCACCTTGTTTACTTTTGTTACTTGTTACCCGTCACGAATTACCTTATCACAAAACTATCTGTTACCGATAATTTCAATGCTTGTAGAGAATACCTTACCGAAAACTTCTTGTCATTTACTTCTGCTCCTTGTTGGGTTCGACACTCTTACTTATCGAAAGGACTATGATAGATCCCCTATACTTGTGGGTCATCATGGTACCGCCGTAGCGCCTGCTGGTACCTTGATGCTCGGAGCGCGGCTTAACGGCGGCGTTCCTCCCCCAGCACGAGGTCCATCCCCCGTGAGGCATCCTGGCGTGCCTCGTCAAACGCCAAGACCCGCGCGGAGTGATGCCTGACCTCATGACGAAGAACCGCTTCAGCTCAGTAGACGAGGAAGAATGGAGTTTCGCCTGTTGGCTTGGCCGCGGTGGTGCGGATGGACCACAACACGTACTGGAGCTCGTCCAGCCAGCCCTTGCCGCAGGCCTTGAGCTTGTTCTTGAAGGTTCTTGCCTTCACGCCTCTTAGGACCTCCGCGTTGGCGCGCTCAGCCTGGCCATTGCTCCTGGGGTGTGCCATGGAGGCGTAGCATATCCACGTTCCAAGGTTAGCAAAATATGTTTTGAAAAGGTTGCTAGTGAATTGCGAGCCGTTGTCGGTGATGATACGATTAGGAACCCCGAACCGGCTCACGAGGCCCTTGATGAACTTGACTGCCGAACCAGCTGGGATGGTGCGGACGGCCTCAACCTCCGCCCACTTGGTGAACTTTTCGATGGCGACGTAGAGGTAATGGTAGCCCCTCGGCGCTCAAGGAAACGGGCCTAAGATGTCCAGCCCCCAGACCACGAACGGCCACAAGAGCGGGATGGTCTGGAGACCCTAAGCGGGCTGGTGGATCTGCTTCGCATGGAATTGGCATGCTTCACACGATCTCACCAGCTCGATGGCATCATTGAGCACCGTGGCCCAATATAACTCACAGTGGAATTCCTTGCCCACAAGGGCACGCGATGAAGACCGATGCCCGCAGTCTCCGCCATGTATGTTCACCAGCAGCTTGTGCCCTTGCTCCCCGGAGATGCACTTCAAAGAGACATCGTTTGGCCACTTCCAGTAGAGCTCATCATCTTGAATGCAGTAGGACGTGGCCTGGCGAGCCACATGCTCTGCGTCTACTTCCTTCTCCAGCAGTGTCCCTGAAGCAGATGCGCCTTGAACTCCTCGGTCCAGTGATACGTCTCCAACGTATCTATAATTTTTGATTGTTCCATGCTATTATATTATCTGTTTTGGATGATAACACGCTTTATTTTACACTTTTATATTATTTTTGGGACTAACCTATTAACCGGAGGCCCGACCCAAATTGCTGTTTTTTTTGCCTATTTCAGTGTTTCGTAGAAAAGGAATATCAAACGGAGTCCAAACGGAATGAAACCTTCGGGAACGTGATTTTTGGAACAAACGTGATCCAGAGGACTTGGAGTGGACGTCAAGCAATCAATGAGGAGGCCACGAGGCATGGGGCGCGCACACCCCCTAGGCGCGCCCTCCACCCTAGTGGGCCCCTCGTTGCTCCACCGACCTACTTCTTCCTCCTATATATATCCATGTACCCCGCAAACATCCAGGAGCACCACGAAACCCTATTTCCACCGCCATAACCTTTTGTACCCAAGAGATCCCATCTTGGGGCCTTTTCCGGAGCTCTGCCGAAGGGGGCATTGATCACGGAGGGCCTCTACATCAACTCCATGGCCCCTCCAATGATGTGTGAGTAGTTTACCTCAGACCTTCGGGTCCATAGCTAGTAGCTAGATTGCTTCTTCTCTTTCTTTGGATCTCAATACAAAGTTCTCCTCGATTCTCTTGGAGATCTATTCGATGTAAACTTCTTTTGCGGTGCGTTTGTCAAGATCCGATGAATTGTGGGTTTCTGATCCAATTTATCTATGAACAATATTTGAATCTTCTATGAATTCTTTTATGTATGATTGGTTTATATTTGCAATTCTCTTCGAATCATCAGTTTGGTTTGGCCTACTAGATTGATCTTTCTTGCAATGGGAGAAGTGCTTAGCTTTGGGTTCAATCTTGCAGTGCTCGATCCCAGTGACAGAAAGGGAAACGACACGTATTGTATTATTGCCAGTGAGGATAAAAATATGGGGTTTACATCATATTGCATGAGTTTATCTCTCTACATCATGTCATCTTGGTTAAGGCGTTACTCTGTTCTTATGAACTTAATACTATAGATGTATGTTGGATAGCGGTCGATGTGTGGAGTAATAGTAACAGATGCAGAATAGTTTCGGTCTACTTGTCATGGACATGATGCCTATATACATGATCATACCTAGATAATCTCGTAATTATTCGCTTTTCTACCAATTGCTCGATAGTAATTCGATCACCCACCGTACTACTTATGCTATCTTGAGAGAAGCCACTAGTGAAACCTATGGCCCCCGGGTCTATTTTCCATCATACAAGTTTCCAATCTATTTTATTTTGCAATCTTTACTTTCAATCCATATCATAAAAATACCAAAAATACTTATCTCATTATTATCATCTCTATCAGATCTCACTCTTGCATGTGGCCTTGAAGGGATTGACAACCCCTTTATCGTGTTGGTTGCGAGGTTCTTATTTGTTTGTGTAGGTACGAGGTGACTCCCGCGTGGTCTCCTACTGGATTGATATCTTGGTTCTCAAAAATTGAGGGAAATACTTATGCTACTTTACTGCACCACCCTTTCCTCTTCAAGGGAAAACCAACACAGTGCTCAAGAGGTAGCAAGAAGGATTTCTGGCGTCGTTGCCGGGGAGGCTTACGCAAAGTCAAGTCAAGATTTGATCTCCCGACAACTGGCTATTTCTGGCGCCGTTGCCGGGGAGATCTATGCCAAGTCAAGATATACCAAGTACCCATCACAACCCTTATCCTGCGCATTGCATTATTTGCCATTTGCCTCTCGTTTTCCTCTCCCCCACTTCACCTTTGCCATTTTATTCGCCCTCTTTTCCTTTTGCCCTCTTTCTCCATTCCCCTTCTCTTTTTCAATTTGCCTCTTTTGCTTCTTTGCTTGTTTGCTTGCATGTTGGATTGCTTGCTTGTCACGATGGCTCAAGTTAATACAAAATTGTGTGACTTTGCTAATACCAACAATAATGATTTTATTAGCACTCCGATTGCTCCTCTTACCGATGCTGAATCTTGTGAAATTAATACAACTTTGCTGAATCTTGTCATGAAAGATCCATTTTCTGGCCTTCCTAGTGAAGATGCCGCTACCCATCTAAACAACTTTGTTGATTTGTGTGATATGCAAAAGAAGAAAGATGTGGACAACGATATTGTTAAACTTAAGCTATTTCCGTTTTCGCTTAGAGATCGTGCCAAAGCTTGGTTTTCGTCTTTGCCTAAAAATAGTATTGATTCATGGAATAAGTGCAAAGATGTTTTTATCTCTAAGTATTTTCCTCCTGCTAAGATCATCTCTCTTAGAAATGATATTATGAATTTTAAGCAACTTGATCATGAACATGTTGCACAATCTTGGGAGAGGATGAAATTAATGATACGTAATTGCCCTACACATGGTTTGAATTTATGGATGATTATACAAAAAATTTATGCCGGATTGAATTTTGCTTCTAGAAATCTTTTAGATTCGGCCGCGGGAGGCACTTTTATGGAAATCACTTTAGGAGAAGCTACCAAACTCCTAGATAATATTATGGTTAATTATTGTCAATGGCACACTGAAAGATCTACTAGTAAAAGGTGCATGAATTGAAGAGATTAATGTTTTGAGTGGAAAGATGGATGAACTTATGAAATTTTTTGCTAATAAGAGTGCTCCTACCGATCCTAATGATATGCCTCTGTCTACTTTTATTGAGAATAATAATAAATATATGGGTGTGAATTTTGTTGGTAGGAACAATTTTGGTAATAACGCGTATGGAGGTAATTTTAATTCTAGGCCGTTTCCTAGTAATTCCTCTAATAATTATGATAATTCCTACAACAATTCTTATGGAAATTATAATAAGATGCCCTCTGATTTTGAATCTAGTATTAAAGAATTTACTACTTCGCAAAAGAGTTTCAATGCTTTGATTGAAGAAAAATTGCTTAAGATTGATGAGTTGGCTAGGAACGTGGATAGAATTTCTCTTGATGTTGATTCTTTGAAAGTTAGATCTATTCCACCTAAGCATGATATCAACGAGTCTCTCAAAGCCATGAGAATTTCCATTGATGAGTGCAAAGAAAGAACCACTAGGATGCGCACTAAGAAAGATTGCTTTGTGAAAGCGTGTTCTTCTAGTTTTCATGTCAATAAAGATGAATATCTAAAAGTTATTGATGTGTCCCCTATTAAATATTTGTTTTACAATATGAATCTTGATAATGATGGGACTGGAGATGAGTCAACTTTAGTTAGAAGGCGTCCCAAAAATTCGGAGTTTTTAGATCTTGATGCAAAAATTGTTAAAAGTGGGATTGAAGAGGTTAAAACCTTAAATAGAAACGAACCCACTATCTTCGATTTCAAGGAATTCAATTATGATAATTGCGCTTTGATAGATTGTATTTCCTTGTTGCAATCCGTGCTAAATTCTCCTCATGCTTATAGTCAAAATAAAGCTTTTACTAAACATATCGTTGATGCTTTGATGCGATCTAATGAAGAAAAAGTTGAGTTGGAAGTTTCTATCCCTAGAAAACTTTAAGATGAGTGGGAACCTACTATTAAAATAAAAATTAAAGATCATGAATGCTATGCTTTGTGTGATTTGGGTGCTAGTGTTTCCACGATCCCAAAAACTTTGTGTGATTTGCGAGGTTTCCGTGAATTTGATGATTGTTCTCTAAACTTGCACCTTGTGGATTCCACCATTAAGAAACCTATGAGAAGGAGAATTAATGATGTTATTATTTTTGAAAATAGGAACTATGTGCCCGTAGATTTCATTGTTCTTGATATAGATTGCAATCCTTCATGTCATATTATTCTTGGTAGAACTTTCCTTAGAACGATTGGTGCAATTATTGATATGAAGGAAGGGAATATTAAATTCCAATTTCCATTAAGGAAAGACATGGAACACTTCCCTAGAAAGAAAGTTAAATTACCATATGAATCTATTATGAGATCCACTTATGGATTGCCTACCAAAGATGGCAATACCTAGATCTATCTTCGCTTTTATGCCTAGCTAGGGGCGTTAAATGATAGCGCTTGTTGGGAGGAAACCCAATTTTACTTTTATTCCTTGCCTTTTGCTCCTGTTTAGTAATAAATAATTTATATAGCCTCTGTTTTGTTGTGTTTTTGTGTTTAATTAGTGTTTGTGTCAAGTAGAACCGTTGGGAAGACTTGGGGAAAGTCTTTTTAATCTTGCTATAAAAAACAGAAACTTTAGCGCTCGCGAGAATTGCTTCCATTTTTTATTGGAGAGTTATATTTAGTTAATTCTTTTTGAAGATGATTAATAGATAAATTCCTCACGTACATAAATTTATTTTATAATTTTTGGGGTTCCATAAGTATTCGAAACCTACAGATTACTACAGACTGTTCTGTTTTTGACAGATTCTGTTTTTCGTATGTTGTTTGCTTATTTTGATGAATCTATGGCTAATAATAGAGTTTATGAACCATAGAAAAGTTGGAATACATTAGGTTTAACACCAATATAAATAAAGAATGAGTTCATTACAGTACCTTGAAGTGGTGGTTTGTTTTCTTTTACTAACGGAGCTCACGAAGATTTTCTTTTAAGTTTTGTGTTGTGAAGTTTTCAAGTTTTGGGTAAAGATTTGATGGATTATGGAGAAAGGAGTGGCAAGAGCCTAAGATTGGGGATGCCCAAGGCACCCAAGGTAAAATCCAAGGTTACAAAAAAGCCTAAGCTTGGGGATGCCCCGGAAGGCATCCCCTCTTTTGTCTTCGTTCATCGGTAACTTTACTTGGAGCTATATTTTTATTTGCCACATGATATGTGTTTTGCTTGGAGCGTCTTGTATGATTTGAGTCTTTGCTTTTTAGTTTACCACAATCATCCTTGCTGTACACACCTTTTGAGAGAGACACACATGAATTGGAATTTATTAGAATACTCTATGTGCTTCACTTATATCTTTTGAGCTATATAGTCTTTGCTCTAGTACTTCACTTATATCTTTTAGAGCACGGTGGTGGTTTTATTTTATAGAAATAATTGATCTCTCATGCTTCACTTATATTATTTTGAGAGTCCTTTAGAACAACATGGAAATTTTCTTTTAGGAATAATAAAAACTTTCATATAAGTGCATTGAATACTAAGAGAAGTTTGATACTTGATGATTGTTTTGAGATATGAAGATAGTGATATCAAAGTTGTGCTAGTTGAGTAGTTGTGAATTTGAGGAATACTTGTGTTGAAGTTTGAAAGTCCCGTAGCATGCACGTATGGTAAATGTTGTGTAACAATTTTGAAACATGAGGTGTTATTTCATTGTCTTCCTTATGAGTGGCGGTCGGGGACGAGCGATGGTCTTTCCCTACCAATCTTCCCCCTAGGAGCATGCACGTAATACTTGGTTTTTGATGACTTGTACATTTTTGCAATAAGTATGTGAGTTCTTTATGACTAATGTTGAGTCCATGGATTATACACAATCTCACCCTTCCATCTTGCTAGCCTCTTCGGTACCGTGCATTGCCCTTTCTCACCTTGAGAGTTGGTGCAAACTTCGCCGGTGCATCCAAACCCCGTGATACGATACGCTCTATCACACATAAACCTCCTTATATCTTCCTCAAAACAACCACCATACCTACCTATTATGGCATTTCCATAGCCATTCCGAGATATATTGCCATGCAACTTTCCACCGTTCCATTTATTATGACACGCATCATCATTGCCATATTGCTTTGCATGATCATGTAGTTGACATCGTATTTGTGTCAAAGCCACTGTTCATAATTTTTTCATACATGCCACTCTTGATTCATCGCAATCCCGGTACACCGGCGGAGGCATTCATATAGAGTCGTATCTTGTTCTACTATCGAGTTGTAATCATTGAGTTGTAAATAAATAGAAGTGTGATGATCATCAGTAATAGAGCATTGTCCCATAAAAAAAGAAAAAAAAGAAAGGCCAAATAATAATAAGAAAGAAGGCCCGAAAAAAATAAAAATAAAATAAAATAGGGGGCAATGCTACTATCCTTTTTTCCACACTTGTGCTTCAAAGTAGCACCATGATCTTTATGATAGAGAGTCTCTTGTTTTGTCATTTTCATATACTAGTGGGAATTTTTCATTATAGAACTTGGCTTGTATATTGCAACAATGGGCCTCCTCAAGTGCCCTAGGTCTTCGTGAGCAAGCAAGTTGGTTGCACACCCACTTAGTTTCTTTTGTTGAGCTTTCATACATTTATAACTCTAGTGCATCTGTTGCATGGCAATCCCTACTCCTTGCATTGACATCAATTGATGGGCATCTCCCTAGCCCATTGATTAGCTGCGTCGATGTGAGACTTCTCCTTTTTTGTCTTCTCCATGCAACACCCTTCATTATATTCTATTCCACCCATAGTGCTATATCCATGGCTCACGCTCATGTATTGCGTGAAAGTTGAAAAAAGTTTGAGATTACTAAAGGATGAAACAATTTCTTGGCTTTTCATCGGGGTTGTGCATGATGAGAGCAATCTTGTGGGACGAAAATGGAGCATGACCAAACTATATGATTTTGTAGGGATGAACTTTCTTTGGCCATGTTATTTTGAGAAGACATGATTGCTTAGTTAGTATGCTTGAAGTATTATTATTTTTATGTCAATATTAAACTTTTATCTTCAATCTTTCGGATCTGAACATTCATGCCACAATAAAGAAAATTACATTCAGAAATATGTTAGGAAGCATTCCACATCAAAAATTCTGTTTTTATCATTTACCTACTCGAGGACGAGTAGGAATTAAGCTTGGGGATGCTTGATACGTCTCCAACGTATCTATAATTTTTGATTGTCCCATGCTATTATATTATCTCTTTTGGATGATAATAGGCTTTATTTTACACTTTTATATTATTTTGGGGACTAACCTATTAACCGGAGGCCCAGCCCAAATTGTTATTTTTTTGCCTATTTCAGTGTTTCATAGAAAAGGAATATCAAACGGAGTCCAAATGGAATGAAACCTTTGGGAACGTGATTTTTGGAACAAACCTGATCCAGAGGACTTGGAGTGGACGTCAAGCAATCAATGAGGAGGCCACGAGGCAGGGGCGCGCCCTCCACCCTCGTGGGCCCCTCGTTGCTCCACCAACGTACTTCTTCCTCCTATATATACATGTACCCCGCAAACATCCAGGAGCACCACGAAACCCTATTTCCACCGCCGTAACCTTCTGTACCCAAGATATCCCATCTTGAGGCCTTTTCCAGAGCTCCGCCAGAGGGGGCATTGATCATGGAGGGCCTCTACATCAACTCCATGGCCCCTCCGATGATGTGTGAGTAGTTTACCTCAGACCTTCGGGTCCATAGCTAGTAGCTAGATGGCTTCTTCTCTCTCTTTGGATCTCAATAAAAAGTTCTCCTTGATTCTCTTAGAGATCTATTCGATGTAATCTTCTTTTGCGGTGTGTTTGTCGAGATCTGATGAATTGTGGGTTTATGATCCAGTTTATCTATGAACAATATTGGAATCTTCTCTGAATTCTTTTATATATGGTTGGTTTATCTTTGCACGTCTCTTCAAATTATCAGTTTGGTTTGGCCTACTAGATTGATCTTTCTTGCAATGGGAGAAGTGCTTAGCTTTGGGTTAAATCTTGCGGTGTCCTTTCCCAGTGACAGCAGGGGCAGCAAGGCACGTATTGTATTGTTGCCATCGAGGATAAAAAGATGGGGTTTACATCAGATTGCATGAGTTTATCCCTCTACATCATGTCATCTTGCTTAAGGCGTTACTCTGTTCTTATGAACTTAATACTCTAGATGCATGCTAGATAGCGGTCGATGTGTGGAGTAATAGTAGTAGATGCAGAATTGTTTCGGTCTACTTGTCACGGACGTGATGCCTATATACATGAGCATACCTATATATTCTCATAATTATTCTCTTATCTATCAATTGCTCGACAGTAATTCGTTCACCCATCGTAATACTTATGCTATCTTGAGAGAAGCCACTAGTGAAACCTATGGCCCCCGGGTCTATTTTCCATCATACAAGTTTCCAATCTATTTTATTTTGCAATCTTTACTTTCAATCTATATCATAAAAATACCAAAAATACTTATCTTATTATTACCATCTCTATCAGATCTCACTCTTGCAAGTGGTCGTGAAGGAATTGGCAACCCCTTTATCGCTTTGGTTGCGAGGTTCTTATTTGTTTGTGTAGGTACGAGGTGACTCGCGCGTGGTCTCCTACTGGATTGATACCTTGGTTCTCAAAAACTGAGGGAAATACTTACGCTATTTTACTGCAGCACCCTTTCCTCTTCAAGGGAAAACCAACACCGTGCTCAAGAGGTAGCATCCAGCACCCCTCCGGAGGCTCAAGCGCGAGGAGTAGACATGCTCCCAAGGTCAGACCGCAAGTGGGGGCTCCTGAGAGGGGCGCTGGAGGGAGCTCCTCCTAAGGTGATGTTGGTTCCACAACAGGAGGGGCTGCCTGCGGCTTGAAGAGCCGCTCCTCAAAGATGCCAGGCTCCTGGGGCAGGCGCCGGGACGCCATCTTGGCGATGTCATTTGCTTCCTTATTCGTGTCGCGCGGCACGCGCTGCATTTCCAAGCCCAAGAATTGCTTCTCAATTTTGTGTACCTTTGTAAGGTATGCTCCCATGTGTTCGTCCTTCGGCTCATATACTTTGTTGGTGAAGTTGATGAGGAGCTGGGAATCGCCCTTGATGGTGAAGCGCTTCACTCCCAAGGCTACCGCAGCCTTGAGCCCGGTGATCAGGCCTTCGTACTCCGCAATGTTGTTGGACACCTTCTCGCCCCGCTGGAAGCAGAGCTGCATGACGTAGTAGAGCTTGTCTTGGGTGGGCGAGATGAGGACAGCTCCAGCCCCCGCGCCCTGACAGACGAATGCGCTGTCGAAGTACATGACCCAGCCGTCTAGCGCTTCGCTTCCCGGTGAGAGGCATCGATCCTCACCCACTTCTGGGCTAGGAACGTCGGTCCATTCCGCTATGAAGTTGGCGAGCGTCGCACCCTTGATGATTCTGGTGGTGCTGAACTCCAACTGGAATGCCTATAGTTTGATGTTCCATTATGCGACCCTCCCTGGCGCATTGGGGCTCCTGAGCACCCTCTCTAGTGGGTAAGCTGAGACAACTTTGATGGGGTGGCCCTGGAAGTAGTGGCGCAACTTGCGGGAGGCGACTAGAAGTGCGAGCAAGAGCTTTTGTGGCATGGGGTAGTGTGCCCGCGCATCGCACAACACCGTGCTGACGAAGTACACCGGGTGCCTGACAAGGGCGGAAGTGTTGGTGTCGTCTTGTACCTCCTGAGGCCCGATGGTCTCAGGAGTCTGGTCGCTGGTTGGGGAAGCCGGGGCCTCAGGAGCTCTGTCCTGAGGGGCTTGGTCTTATGTTGGGGTAGCCGAGGCCTCAGGAGTGCCATCATGACGTCGCTGCGTTCTGACAGGTTGTGGGGTGCTGCTCCCCGAGCCCTTGGCCGGGCGCTCCTCCCGGACCGCTACCTGCGCCATGTTGGCCGAGTGAGGTGTGGAGGCCAAGTAGAGCACCAAGGGCTTGAGGGGGTGTGGCGCTACCATCACCGGCGGGCTTGTGAGGTACTTCTTGAGGTCTTGGAACGCCGTAGCAGCCTCCGGAGTCCACTCGAATGGTCCCTTCTTTTTCATCAGCTTGAAGAATGGGAGGGTGTCGGTGTCAATACCGTCCGATCTTGGGTAGGCGGTCCCGAACTGTGCGCCCGAGGATCAAAGGACAAGGGACATGATGTTTACCCAGATTCAGGCCCTCTTAATGGAGGTAATACCCTACTTCTTGCTTGATTGACTTTGATGAGTATAGGGGTTACAAGAGTTGATCTACCTTGAGATCATAATGGCTAAACCCTAGATGTCTAGCCTATATGATTATTATTGCCTCTACGGACTAAACCCTCCGGTTTATATAGACACCGGAGGGGCCTAGGGTTGTATAAAGTCGGTTTACAGAGCAAGGAATCTTCATATCCGAACGCCAAGCTTGCCATCCACGCAAAGGAGAGTCCCATCCGGACACGGGGGAAGGCCTTCTATCTTGTATCTTCACGACCCATCAGTCCAGCCCATGTCATGTAGCCCGGACGCCCGGGGACCGCCTAATCCAGGACTCCCTCAGTAGCCCCTGAACCAGGCTTCAATGATGATGTGTGCGGCGCGCAGATTGTCTTCGGCATTGCAAGGCGGGTTCCTCCTCCGAATACTCCAAAGTAGCTGAACAAAAGAACTATATCTGGCTTGCATAATCAATTACAACCCTGAACCACAAGGGTGAAATACTTAAACAAAACAAGTCATGCCCACTGACAGCTTTTTCGGCGAGACATTATGTACTGGCCTTATCATTATTTCGAACCGTTTTGTGGCCTCTGGCTCCGCGCCTCGAGGCGCGGCCTCTATTGACACGTCTTGTCAAAACGGAGATCATGTCCCCTTATTGCGAGATTCTCATCAATACGAGTTTGGGTAATCCAACCATGCCATTTGCACGACCCCTTGGGAATAGGCGAGTTTGAAGGCACGTGGGGGGCGCTTGATATTCACTGCCTTTATAAGAGGATAAGGACCCACCTTTCTACCCCATGCCTTATTCTTCCTTAGTGCTACCTCTTGAGCATGCGTTGGTTTTCCCTTGAAGAGGAAAGGGTGATGCAGCAAAGTAGCGTAAGTATTTCCCTTAGTTTTTGAGAACCAAGGTATCAATCCAGTAGGAGACAACGCACAAGTCACCTAGTACCTGCACAAACATTCAAGAACCTCGCAACCAACGCGATAAAGGGGTTGTCAATCCCTTCACGGTCACTTGAGAAAGTGAGATATGATAGAGATAGTGACGGGGGGATGGACCCCGGGCAGGCAATGGAACTCGGATCCTCTTCAAAAAACAACGGGGTTGGCACTGCCCCTCAATACCGGCACGCGCTTGGCCGGGTCGCTCGACCCGGCCAGGCCCCGCAAGCCGTCCAGACTATCCGACCCGGCAAGACACGTCGACTCGGCCCCAACAACTAGCGCAAGACAGTCGAACCCGGCATGACCGAAACCTCCTCAACAAGCCAGTGCCACCCGTGGCATGCTATGCAATCCAGCCGCGGGTCCACTCCCGTCCCATCCAGGCCGTATGATGGGACAAGACTTCAACCAATGATGACCGAGGTAACAGTGCCCGCCCATGCCTTGGGTCAGCGGGTATGTAACAACAGTGCCCCTCACCTACCCGCTGACCAGGGCCGGCGTGGCTACAATGCCCCCGCCTTCACCACTGACAATAGTGAGCGACGACTTGACGGAGAGCACTGTACACGACTCGACTCGGCCATGCCCTGACAATCGACAAGACGACGCAGTCCCCCTAGGCATGCGGGGCCCGCACCTAGGGGAACCCGGTGAACCACAAGCCCTCAGCGGGACCCAGTCTGGGTTCCCGGACACCAACAATACGGACCCACCGACTTGTTACATTACCATTGTACCCCCAGGGGGTTGGACTATAAAACCCCTCGGGATCCCGCGATCACAACACAACAGAGAGAACTCTTTCCATCACACACACCTAGTGAGCAACACCCAAGGAGAGGGAACTGCCTAACCCTTGGCCAGCTTCCTTCCTCCTCCATACAGCTCCAGGAGCAACATTGTACTATCAATCATACAACAACACTCGGCGGGACTAGGGGTATTATCTCTCCGGAGAGCCCCAAACCTGGGTATGTCCGGCGTCCCGCGCCCGCTCATACCAACCTCGCCTCTGGAGTCCAACAGTGCCCTCGAGCCTCCTCCTCTCTTTAGCCATCCCTTGGCATCTGCCGTGCGCCCACCACGACAGTTGGCGCCCACCGTGGGGCAGCTCGAGGAGCTGGCCGGGAACATGCTTCAGACGGGGCCCTTCTCCTACACCGACGAGTCCGACGCGCTGGCGGACGACGTCGTTGGCACGCTTGTCGCCTCCTTCGCCGCGCTGCGCATCTCCGATGCGTTCGCGGCCGACGAGTACCCCAGCGAGGTGCTCAGCTACTCCGACTCTCCCCTCTCCCTCGGCGGCGGCATTTTCGCCGGGGCAATGGACGTCCACATGGAGGTCTTCGTCATCAGTGACGGTGCCTCCTCCTCATCGAGCAAGACGAGGAAGGCTGCCGAAGCCAGGGCCGCAGCGGAACGGATCAAGCCGTCCAATCCACTGCGCGCCACGATGCAGAGCCTCCGCATCCCCATCGGCACCGACATCGACGCCACCAATTTCGCTGAGGCCCGAACCAAGCTCGAGGAAAGGCGCCAGCAGATGCTGGACCTGTCCAAGACGCTCACCGCCACTCAGCGTTGCCTGGACACCGCTCAGCTGGAGCGCGATGCCGCCTACGGATTTATGCCCGCCACTGCCGACCCAAGCCGGGTCGCCGATGTGCGCGCCCAAGGAGGAGCGATCGGCCGGGCCCTCGGCGCCGTCCCAACTGTCTACGAAACCCCAGCAAAGAACATGCACGCTGCCCAGGCAGTCGCAGCCGACCTGGACCAGCTCGCGGGTGAGGAGCTAAAAGAGCGCATCGGGCGGATGCGCGAACTCCTCCACGCCGCCAACACCCAACAGGACCGCCTCAACCAGCTCGCCAAGCCAGCGGGATCCGGCTCCGCCCGCCTTGGCGGGTCCGGCGAACTTCTGCACACCGCTTCCTCGCCACCCGGCGAGGCACACTCCGGCCGAACCCGGACTCGGCGAGACACGGCCGCTACAGTTGCTGATGGATTGGGCGATGAGCCTGTCCTAGAGATCCAGCGTGGACCCGGCCAGCATGGCCGACATCCGGATCCAACCGACCCGGCCCCCTGTGGCATGGCCGCAAGTCGACTCGGCCCACGCGCCATCGACGACGCCGACGCTCGCCACCGCCTCCATCGGCTCACTCACTCCCTGGAGATGGAGGAGAGCGGCGCTATCGGGCCGGCGTGCTTCGGCCCCCGCATCCGGGAGGATCCCTTCCCCAAAGGATTCATGCTCCCCCGCGACTCCCCCAAGTACAATGGGACGATGAAGCCAGAAGATTGGCTCACCGACTACACCACGGCCATTGGCATCATCGGTGCCAATCGTTGTCTCGTCGTGCGCTACGCACCGCTCATGCTCCAAGGGTCGGCTCGCACGTGGTTGAACAACCTGCCGATGGGCAACATCAACACGTGGGTGGACTTCGAGGAAGCCTTCATCCACAACTTCATGGGGACCTACAAGCGACCGGAACAGCTGCGAGGGCGTCCATGCCGAACCATGTGCGTGCAGGGGCCTCTGGAGACCGGTTGCCAATACCTCGCACGCTCGCCATGTACGTGCAGGGGCCTCTGGAGACCGGTCGCGAGTACCTCGCACGCTGGACCGAGCTCCGGAACAGCTGCGAGGGCGTCCATGAAGTCCAGGCGATCCAGTACTTCGTCAACGGGTGCCGAGACGGCACCCTACTCAAGCACAAGCTCTTACGCTCCGAGCCGGCCACCATGGCCGCGCTCATGGTGATGGCGGACAAGTACACCAACGCTGACTCCGCCATGAAGATCCAGGTGGCGCTGGATGAAGCCAGCAAGACGAAGCCGGTTCCCCCTCCGAAGCCGGCCGGTGAAAGCAGCCGGCAGCAGCATCACCAGAACAACAAGCGCAAGGCTGACCAGCCGGCGCCGCGTCGCGACAACCGGCTCGTCGCGGTCGCCGAGCCCGCGACGGACCCAGCGGCAAAGCACCGGCAAACCGGCAAGACGACATGGCAACCCGCCATGAGCTTCGAGCAGATGCTCGACACCCCCTGCAAGCACCACAGCGGCGCAAAACCCTCCACGCACACGCTCCGGCAGTGCGCCATCACCAAGCGCAACATGAGGGGTGACGTCCCGCCCCCTCCAGCTCCAGGTGCGGGACAGCCGCCTCCGCCTCCACCGCCGCCTCTAGTTGGCGGCGCAATGCGCAACGATGCCTACCTGGACCAGAACGCGGCCTACATCATCTTCATCAGCCTCGGCGATGACAAGCGCAGCGAGCGCCTCCTTTGGCAGGAGGTGAACACCGTCGTCCCGGCCAAGCCGGAGTTCATGCATTGGTTGGATTGCCCGATCACCTGGACCTGGGAGGATCACCTGGCAGTCATGCCGAGTTCGGGTGGTTATGCCCTCGTCCTCAACCCCACCATCGTCACACAGAGCACATGCAAGTTCTCCCGAGTCCTCATCAACGGCGGCAGCAGCATGAACATCCTCTACCGCGACACGATGACCAAGCTCGGCCTCAAGACCGAGGACCTGGAGCTGAACCGGACGATCTTCCACGGCATCATGCCCGGCCTCTCCTGCTCCCCCATTGGCCGGGTCCGGCTAGACGTCATGTTCGGTGACAACAGCCACTTCCGGCACGAACCGATCTGGTTCGAAGTGGTGGACCTGTCCAACGCGTATCACGCATTGCTGGGCCGGCCCGCGCTCGCCAAGTTCATGGCGGTTACCCACTACGCGTACCTGAAGGTGAAGATGCTGGGTCCCAAGGGCCTCATCACCATCACCGGTGATTACCGCAAGTCCCTAGAGTGCGCCCGAGACGGTGCCAAGTTGGCCGAGTCGCTGGTCATTGCCGAGGAGCGGCACCAGCTCGATCGGATCGTCGCCTTGCAGGCGAGGCCTCCACCGTGTCGATCCTGACCTTGGACCCGATCGACGAGGCCGCCTTCAAGCCCTCCAAGGAGATCAAGAAAGTGAAGCTCAACCCAGAAGACCCCAGCTGCGGCAAGTACGTCGTTGTAGGCGCCCGCCTTGATAGCAAATAGGAAGGCGAGCTTGTCGACTTCCTCCGTGAGAATCGGGATATCTTCGCATGGACCCCCAAGGACATGCCGGGTATCCCAAGGAAGTATGCCGAGCACAAACTTCACGTTCGCAAGGACGCCAAGCCCGTCCGTCAACCCCTACGACAATTTTCCGAAGAAAAGAAAAGGACCATTGGTGAAGAGGTCGCCAAGCTTTTGGCGGCCGGCTTCATAAAGGAAGTATTTCACCCCGAGTGGCTGGCCAATCTAGTCCTCATCCTGAAGAAGATCAAGACCTGGCGCATGTGTATCGACTACACTAGCCTCAACAAGGCATGTCCAAAGGATCCGTTCGCCCTCCCGCGGATCGACCAAATCATCGACTCGACCGCCGGGTGTGAGCTCCTGTCCTTCCTGGACGCTTACTCCGGCTACCACCAGATCAAGCTAGACCCGGCCGACGCCCTGAAGACATCCTTCATCACGCCTTTTGGGGCGTATTGCTACATCACCATGTCGTTCGGCTTGAAGAACGCCGGCGCCACCTTCCAGCGATGCATGCAGAAATGCCTGCTGCCGCAACTCTGCCGCAATATCCACTTGTACGTGGACGACATCATGGTGAAGACCAAGCAGCACCTCACACTCCTCGAGGATTTGAAGGAAACGTTCGCCAACCTCCGCGAATACAAGGTCAAGCTTAACCCGGAAAAATGTGTCTTTGGTGTCCTGGCCGGAAAGCTACTCGGCTTCCTCGTCTCGAAACGCGGCATTGAGGCGAACCCGGAGAAGATCAAGGCCATCGAGCGCATGCGCAAGCCAGCTCGGCTGCGCGATGTCCAGAAGTTCACCGGATGCTTAGCCTCGGTCAGCCGATTTCTAAGCCGGCTGGGCGAGAGGGCGCTACCCCTGTACTAGCTGATGAAGAACACGAGCACGTTCGAATGGAACGGCAAGGCAGACGAGGCCTTCCAAGACCTCAAGCGCATGCTCTCCACCGCACCTGTCCTGGCCGCGCCGACCGACAAGGAGCCGTTGCTGCTCTACATAGCCGCGACCTCGCGAGCGGTCAGCACGGTGCTGGTGGTCGAGCGAACAGAGAAGGGCAAGATCCAAGCCGTCCAGTGCCCAGTCTACTACCTGAGCGAGGTGCTCTCCAACTCCAAGCAGAACTACCCGCACTACCAGAAGATGTGTTACGGCGTGTACCTCACCGTCGAGAAGCTGAAGTATTATTTCCAAGAGCACGTTGTCACCGTTGTCAGAACGGCGCCTATCGGAGAAATCATCGGGTGCCGGGACGCCTCTGGCCAGGTTGCCAAGTGGGCAATACAGCTAGCCGGCCACACCATTCTCTATGAGCCCCGCACCACGATCAAGTCTCAAGCCCTGGCCGACTTCCTCGTCGACTGGACCGAGACCTAGTACTTGCCGCCGCCTCCCGACTCGACGCATTGGCGCATGCATTTCGACGGGTCCAAGATGCGACTCGGCTTGGGGGCCGGCATCGTTTTGCCGTCCCCAAAGGGCGATCGGCTCCGCTACGCGCTCCATACCCACTTCGCCGCGCCAACAACGTCGCCGAGTACGAAGCCCTTGGGCACGGCCTCCGGCTTGCCAAGGAACTCGGCATCCGGCGCATCCTGTGCTACGGCGACTCGGACCTGGTGGTGCAGCAGTGCTCCGGCGAATGGGACGCCCGCGACCCTGATAACCCACAAGTATAGGGGATTGCAACAACTTTCGAGGGTAGAGTATTCAACCCAAATTTATTGATTCGACACAAGGGGAGCCAAAGAATATTCTCAAGTATTAGCAGCTGAGTTGTCAATTCAACCACACCTGGAAACTTAGTATCTGCAGCAGAGCGTTTAGTAGCAAGGTAATATGATAGTGATGGTAATGGTAACAAAAGAGTAATGAAAGCAAAGTAATGTTTTTTGTATTTTGTAGTGACTGTAACAATAGCAATGGGAAAGTAAATAAGCGTAAACCAGTATATGGAAAGCTCGTAGGCATTGGATTAACGATGGATAATTATGCCGGATGCGGTTCATCATGTAACAGTCATAACATAGGGTGACACAGAACTAGCTCCAATTCGTCAATGTAATGTAGGCATGTATTCCGAATATAGTCATACGTGCTTATGGAAAAGAAGTTGCATGACATCTTTTGTCCTACCCTCCCGTGGCAGTGGGGTCCTAATGGAAACTAAGGGATATTAAGGCCTCCTTTTAATAGAGAACCGGAACAAAGCATTAGCACATAGTGAATACATGAACTCCTCAAACTACGGTCATCGTCGGTAAGTATCCCGATTATTGTCACTTCGGGGTTAATGGATCATAACACATAATAGGTGACTATAGACTTGCAAGATAGGATCTAGAACTCTCATATATTGATGAAAACATAATAGATTTAGATCTGAAATCATGGCACTCGGGCCCTAGTGACAAGCATTAAGCATAGCAAAGTCATAGCAACATCAATCTCAGAACATAGTGGATACTAGGGATCAAACCCTAACAAAACTAACTCGAGTACATGATAAATCTCATCCAACCGATCATCGTCCAGCAAGCCTACGATGGAATTACTTACGCACGGCGGTGAGCATCATGAAATTGGTGATGGAGGATGGTTGATGATGATGACGACAACGAATCGCCCTCTTTGGAGCCCCGAACGGACTCCAGATCAGCGCTCCCGAGAGGTTTTAGGGCTTGGCGGTGGCTTCGTATCGTAAAACGCGATGATTTCTTCTCTCCTAAATTTTTCTCCCTGAAAGCTGTTATATAGAGTTGGAGTTGGAGTCAGGAGGTCTCCACGGGGCCCACGAGGTAGGGGGCGCGCCCTAGGGGGGGGCGCCCCCCCACCCTCGTGGAAAGGGTGTGGGCCCCCTGGTCTTCATCTTTGGCAAGGATTTTTTATTATTTACTGTAAGATATCCCGTGGAGTTTCAGGTCATTCCGAGAACTTTTGTTTTCTACACATAAAACAACATCATGGCAATTCTGCTGAAAACAACGTCAGTCCGGGTTAGTTCCATTGAAATCATACAAGTTAGAGTCCAAAACAAGGGCAAAAGTGATTGGAAAAGTAGATACGTTGGAGACGTATCAACTCCCCCAAGCTTAAACCCTTGCTTGTCCTCAAGCAGTTCAGTTGACAAACTAAAAGAAATAAAGAAAAACTTTTACAAAATCTGTTTGCTCTTGTTGTTGTAAATATGTCAAGCTAGCGTTCGAGTTTTCAGCAAAGATTATAACTAACCATATTTGCAATAATTCTCAGGTCTCATGTTTACTCATGTCAATAGCATAATCAACTAGCGAGCCATAATAATAAAACTCGGATGACAACACTTTCTCAAAACAATCATAATATGATATAACAAGATGGTATCTCACTAGCCCTTTTTGAGACCGCAAAACATAAATGCAGAGCACCTTTAAAGATCAAGGACTGACTAGACATTGTAATTCATGGTAAAAGAGATCCAATAATAGTCACACCCGATATAATTTAATAGTAATGAATGCAAATGACAGCTGCGCTCTCCAGCTAGTGCTTTTTAATAAGAGGGTGACGACTCAACATAAAAGTAAATAGATAGGCCCTTCGCAAAGGGAAGCAGGGATTTGTAGAGGTGCCAGAGCTCGGTTTTGAAATAGATGTGAATAACATTTTGAGCGGTATACTTTCATTGTCAACATAACAACCAAGAGATGGCGATATCTTCCATACTACACACATTATAGGCGGTTCCCAAACAGAATGGTAAAGTTTATACTCCCCCTCCACCAACAAACATCAATCCATGGCTTGCTTGAAACAACGAGTGCCTCCAACATACATCAGGTCCCAGGGGGAGTTTTGTTTGCAATTATTTTTGATTTAGTTTGCATAAAGCATGGGACTGGGCATCCCGGTGACCAACCATTTATCTCGTAAGTGAGGAGCGGAGTCCCTCCTCTTGAGAATAACCCGCCTAACATGGAAGATACGGACAACCCTAGTTGATACATGAGCTATTCGAGCATACAAAACATGATGATTATTTGAAGGTTTAGAGTTTGGCACATACAAATTTACTTGGAACGGTAGGTAGATACCGCATATAGGAAGGTATAGTGGACTCATCTGGAATAACTTTGGGGTTTAAGGGATTGGATGCGCAAGCAGTATTCCCGCTTAGTACAGGTGAAGGCTAGCAAAAGACTGGGAAGCGACCAACTAGAGAGCGGCAACAGCCGTGTACATGCATTAAAATTAATAAACATTGGATGTAAGCATGAGTTGGATATAATCCACCATGAACATAAATATCGTGAAGGCTATGTTGATTTGTTTCAACTACATGCGTGAACATGTGCCAAGTCAAGTCACTTAAATCATTCAGAGGAGGATACCACCCTATCATACCACATCATAACCATTTTAATAGCATGTTGGCACGCAAGGTAAACCATTATAACTCATAGCTAATCAAGCATGGCACAAGCAACTATGATCTCTAATTGTCATTGCAAACATGTTTATTCATAACAAGTTGAATCAAGAATGATGAACTCATCATATTTACAAAAACAAAAGAGGTCAAGTTCGTACCAGCTTTTCTCATCTCAGTCAGTCCATCATATATCATCATAATTGCCTTTCACTTGCACGACCAAATGATGTGAATAATAATAAGAGTGCACGTGCATTGGACTAAGCTAGAATCTGTGAGCATTTAATAAACAGGAGAAGACAGAGCAATATGGGCTCTTTTGTCAGATAAACAATAATGCATATAAGAGCCACTTCAACAATTTAATCATGGTCTTCTCCTACTGACCCCAGAGAGAGAAAAGAAATAAAACTATTTACATGGGAAAGCTCCCAACAAGCAAAAGAAGAATGGGAAATATTTTTGGGTTTTCTTTTTAATTACTACTACAAGCATGGAAAGTAAATTGATTAAAAGCTACAACTAATTTTTTTTGGTTTTTCTTAAGGTTTATTAAACACATAAGAAGAAAGCATAAAAGGAAATAAACTAGCATGGATAATACAATGAAAAAGTATGAGCACCGACATCTAGCAATGAGTGTGTGTGAACATAAATGTAATGTCGGTGAGAAATACGTACTCCCCCAAGCTTAGGCTTTTGGCCTTAGTTGGTCTATGGCCACGGCTAGCCTGGCGGATATCCATAATAATAGTTGGGGTCGTACTGCGATGAGGAAGAAGAAGGCTCCGATTGCCACTGGCTGGCAATCATCTCCGGATCCCACTGATAGTTAGACTGTCGTGAAGGATCAAATTGTGGTTCCGGTTTTGGCTCCTCGGCTGGTGCAGGGTTCCGGTAGGCGTGGATAGCCGTCAATGGAACAAGGTACTTGCCTACAGTCAAATCAAGCAAAGAAGGAGCAGGCAAGGTAATAGTCTCAGGATGATGTTTATTAAAGCACAATTGATATTTAAGCTCTCCTGCCCTATTCTTAACAATAAAATCATGTGCCACCATACTTTTATAATGTAAATAAACACAAGGCAGCACTTTTTCTTCCTTCTCAGCATGCCTAATAGGTATGTTAAAATGTGCAGCTAGGCGTGTAGCATAGATGCCTCCAAAGATGGGACCCTTAGTATGGTTCATACTTAACCGTCTAGCAGTAATGCCGCCCATACTAAAAGTGTTATCACTGTATAAACCTTGGAGCAGAATAATTATATCAGGGATACTAAGGTTTCCACAGTTTCCACGTCCAATTAAGCAACGACTAGCAAATAATGCAAAGTAACGTAAAACAGGAAAATGTATGCTAGTGATTCGTGCATCGGAAACCTTCCTAGTTTCCCCTACAGTGATAGTATTAATAAATCCCTCCACATCATCATGATGTGGTTCTTCTGTCTTGCCCCCAAAAGGGAGTAAACAAATCCGACAAAAATCATAAAGTGACATCTCCTTATGCTCATCATATAAATGAAACTCCACCGTAGGTGGTGAGTTCCTAGAATGAAATGAAAGTTTTGCACAAAGGTATTTGTGAGTAAGAGATACTGATGGTATTGGTCGTGGAGGAAAGCGGTGAGGCCTGCATTATGAGCCAATTCATGAAAATCTTCACAAATCCCGGCTGCTCTCAAGAAATCCTCGGAAGGCCATTCACACGCCCGAACCTCTGCGGTGCGCGGCAAATTATACTTAGGCTTCGGTGCCTTTTCCTTCAAGCTTTGACTCGATGAGCCCCTCAATAATATCCTCATCATTTTATGAAAAATTCTGAAATTTTTAGTAACTTCAAAATAAAATTAAACCAAACTCAATAATATTGATAGCAACTACTCCTACAAGTACCTAGAGCCTATATCATGCATCGAAACTACTTTTGACCATATAAATTTGACATGCAAGCTCAAGAACAGGGTCACCTAAGCAGGAAAAAATTTCAATGGATTAAAGCACTAGAACAAAAACTAATTGGACCAATGGAGGAGTCACATACCAAGGAACAATCTCCCCAAGCAGTTTTGTGAGAGGTGCTTTCAGCAAGGAGATCGAAAATGGCAGCAAAACGAGCTTGGACTCGGGTTTGAGCTGGTTTTTCGTGTTTGGGGGAGGAAGATGAAGTGTGTGGCTGAAAGAATAAGGGGAGGAGGGCCACCGTGGGCTCACGAGGCAGGGGGGCGCGCCCTAGGAGGGTGGGCGTGCCCTCCACCCTCGTGGCAAGGTGCTTGGCCCCCTGGTGTGTTCTTTGTTCCATAAATCCTCAAATATTCTATAAAAAATCCTATTTAATTTTCAGGGCATTTGGAGAACTTTTATTTTTGAGGTATTTTTATATTGCACGGATAATCAGACAACAGACAGAAATTTATTTAGTTTTACTTTATTTCAACTAAATAACAGAAAGTATAGAGAGGGTACAGAAGGTTGTGCTTCTAGTTTCATCCATCTCATGCTCATCAAAAGGGATCCACTAACAAGGTTGATCAAGTCTTGTTAACAAACTCATTTCGATTATCATGAAACAGGAGAAATTTGGAATAACACTAGGTTACCTCAACGGGGATATGCACATCCCCAATAATAAGTATATCATATTTCTTCTTAACAGTAGGAAGAGGAAATTCAAAACCTCCAAATATAATCGATGGAATTTTTCCGATAGAATTGATACTATGAACTTGAGGTTGTTTCCTCGGAAAGTGTACCGTATGCTCATTACCATTAACATGAAAAGTGACATTGCCTTTGTTGCAATCAATAACAGCCCCTGCAGTATTAAGAAAAGGTCTTCCAAGAATAATAGACATACTATCGTCCTCGGGAATATCAAGAATAACAAAGTCCGTTAAAATAGTAACGTTTGCAACTACAATAGGCACATCCTCACAAATACCGACAGGTATAGCAGTTGATTTATCAGCCATTTGCAAAGATATTTCAGTAGGTGTCAACTTATTCAAATCAAGTCTATGATATAAAGAGAGAGGCATAACACTAACACCGGCTCCAAGATCACATAAAGCAGTTTTAACATAGTTTCTTTTAATGGAGCATGGTATAGTAGGTACTCGTGGATCTCCAAGTTTCTTTAGTATTCCACCCTTAAGAGTGTAATTAGCAAGCATGGTGGAAATTTCAGCTTCCGGTATCTTTCTTTTATTTGTAACAATATCTTTCATGTACTTAGCATAAGGATTTGTTTTAAGCATATCAATCAATCGCATACGCAAAAAGATAGGTCTAATCATTTCAGCAAAGCGCTCAAAATCCTCATCATCCTTTTTCTTGGATGGTTTGGGAGGAAAAGGCATGGGTTTCTGAATCCAAGGCTCTCTTTCTTTACCATGTTTCCTAGCAACACAGTCTTTCTTATCATAACGTTGATTCTTTGATTGTGGGTTATCAAGATCAACAGCAGGTTCAATTTCTACATCATTGTCATTACTAGGTTAAGCATCATTATGAACATCATTATTAACATTTTCATTAGGTTCATGTTCATTGCCAGATTGACTTTTAGCATCAGAAATAGAAATATCATTTGGATTATCAGGTGGTTCAGCAATAGGTTCACTAGAAGTTTGCACAGTTCTATCATTTTTCTTTTTCTTCCTTTTATAAGAACTAGATGCATCAATATTATTTCTCTGAGAATCTTGCTCAATTCTCTTAGGGTGGCCTTCAGGATACAAAGGTTCCTGAGTCATTCTACCAGTTCTAGTAGCCACTTTAACAACATATTCATTTTTCTTACTATTCATCTCATTGAGCAATTCCTTTTGAGCTTTAAGTACTTGTTCTACTTGAGTGGTAACCATAGAAGCATGTTTGCACAAGTTTAAGTTCACCTCTAATATTAGCCATATAATCACCCAAGTGTCCAAGCATATTTGAATTGTATTTTAATTGTCTACCAAAATAAGCATTAAAGTCTTCTTGCTTAGCCATAAATTTATCAAACTCATCTAAGCATGGGCTAGCAAACTTAGTAAATGGATTTCAGATTTATCATATCTATAGAGAGAATTTACCTTTACTACCTGTGTCGGGTTATCGAGGTCTGGAGGTTCTTCAATAAATAAAGGATTAAGAGCATATGTTTCTTCGGCAGGCGGTAAATTAAGTCCATGTATTTCTTCAATAGGAGGTAAATTCTTAACATATTCAACTTTAAGACCTTTTTCTTTCATGGATTTCTTTGCCTCTTGCATATCTTCAGGACTGAGAAATAGAATACCTCTCTTCTTCAGAGTTGGTTTAGGAATAGGATCATTAATTGGAGAAGGAGCTGGCTCAGGAGGTGCCCAATTATTTTCATTTGTCAACATATTATTCAATAAGATTTCAGCTTCATCCGGTGTTCTTTCCCTGAAAAGAGAACCAGCACAACTATCTAGGTAATCTCTGGAAGCATCGGTTGGTCCATTATAAAAGATATCAAGTATTTCATTTTTCTTAAGAGGATGATCAGGCAAAGCATTAAGTAACTTGAGAAGCCTCCCCCAAGCTTGTGGGAGACTATCTTCTTTAATTTGCACAAAGTTGTATATTTCCTTTAAAGCAGCTTTCTTATGAGCAGGGAAATATTTAGCAGAGAAGTAGTAAATCATATCCTGGGGACTACACACACAACCAGGATCAAGAGAATTAAACCATATCTTAGCATCACCCTTTAATGAGAACGGAAATATTTTAAGGATATAAAAGTAGCGAGATCTCTCATCATTAGTGAACAGGGTAGCTATATAATTTAATTTAGTAAGATGTGCCACAACAGTTTCAGATTCATAGCCATGAAAAGGATCATATTCATAGCCATGAAAAGGATCAGATTCAACCAAAGTAATTATATCAGGATCAACAGAGAATTCATAATCCTTATCAGCAACATAGATAGGTGAAGTAGCAAAAGCAGGATCAGGTCTCATCCTAGCATTTAGATATTGCTTATTCTATTTAGCTGATAACCTTTTGAGTTCATATCTATCTTTGCAAGCTAAAATGGCTAAAGACGCATCTTGATCAAATAAATAACCCTCAGGAATAACAAGTGATTCTTCATCATCACTTTCATCTTCATAATCAGATTCAATATTTTCAATCTCTCTAGCCCTAGCAAGTCGTTCCTCGAGAAAATCACTAAGTGGCATAGTAGTATCAGGCATAGAGGTAGTTTCATCATAAGTATCATGTATAGCAGAAGTAGCATCATCAATAACATGCGACATATCAGAGCGAATAACAGAAGCAGGTTTAGGTGTCGCAAGCTTACTCAAAACAGAAGGTGAATCAAGTGCAGAGCTAGATGGCAGTTCCTTACCTCCCCTCGTAGTTGAGGGATAGATCTTGGTTTTTGGATCTCTCGAGTTCTTCATAATGATAAGTAGATATATATCCCAAGTGACTCAAAGAATAGAGCAATGATCCCCGGCAACGGCGCCAGAAATTAGTCTTGATAACCCACAAGTATAGGGGATCGCAACAGCTTTCGAGGGTAGAGTATTCAACCCAAATTTATTGATTCGACACAAGGGGAGCCAAAGAATATTCTCAAGTATTAGCAGCTGAGTTGTCAATTCAACCACACCTGGAAACTTAGTATATGTAGCAGAGTGTTTAGTAGCAAAGTAATATGATAGTGATGGTAATGGTAACAAAAGAGTAATGAAAGCAAAGTAATGTTTTTGGTATTTTGTAGTGATTGTAACAATATCAACGGGAAAGTAAATAAGCGTAAACCAGTATATGGAAAGCTCGTAGGCATTGGATCAATAATGGATAATTATGTCGGATGCGGTTCATCATGTAATATTCATAACATGGGGTGACACAGAACTAGCTCCAATTCGTCAATGTAATGTAGGCATGTATTCCGAATATAGTCATACGTGCTTATGGAAAAGAACTTGCATGACATCTTTTGTCCTACCCTCCCGTGGTAGTGGGGTCTTAATGGAAACTAAGGGATATTAAGGCCTCCTTTTAATAGACAACCGGAACAAAGCATTAGCACATAGTGAATACATGAACTCCTCAAACTACGGTCATCAATGGTAAGTATCCTGATTATTGTCACTTCGGGGTTAACGGATCATAACACATAATAGGTGACTATAGACTTGCAAGATAGGATCTAGAACTCTCATATATTGATGAAAACATAATAGGTTCAGATATGAAATCATGGCACTCGGGCCCTAGTGACAAGCATTAAGCATAGAAAAGGCATAGCAACATCAATCTCATAACATAGTGGATACTAGGGATCAAACCCTAACAAAACTAACTCGATTACATGATAAATCTCATCCAACCCATCACCGTCCAGCAAGCCTACGATGGAATTACTCACGCACGGCGGTGAGCATCATGAAATTGGTGATGGAGGATGGTTGATGATGACGACGGGGACGAATCCCTCTCTCCGGAGCCCCGAACGGACTCCAGATCAGCCCTCCCGAGAGGTTTTAGGGCTTGGCGGCGGCTCCGTATCATAAAACGCGATGATTTCTTCTCTCCTATTTTTTGTCTCCCCGAAAGCAGTTATATAGAGTTGGAGTCGGGAGGTCTCCAGGGGGCCCACGAGGTAGGGGCGTGCCCTAGGGGGGGCGCCCCCCACCCTCTTGGCAAGGGTGTGGGCCCCCTAGTCTTCATCTTTGGCGAGGATTTTTTATTATTTATTGTAAGATATTCTGTGGAGTTTCAGGTCATTCCGAGAACTTTTGTTTTCTGCACATAAAACAACATCATGGCAATTCTGCTGAAAACAGCGTCAGTCCGGGTTAGTTCCATTCAAATCATACAAGTTAGAGTCCAAAACAAGGGAAAACGTGTTTGGAAAAGTAGATACGTTGGAGATGTATCAGACCCCAACATGGCAAGCTACTGCTTCCTCGTCTAGAAGCTGTCCGGATCCTTCGAGGGTTGTGAGTTCCTCCATGTCCCGCGTGCAGAGAACGAAGCAGCCAACACGCTCGCCAAGATCGCCTCATCACGGCAAGCCATCCCGTCCGGCGTCTCCCTCGAGCACCTGCGCAAGCCGTCCATCAAGCCATCGCCGGACTCCGAGTCCATCCACGTTCCAGACGACCCGACCGCACCTCAACTCGGCCCGGGTTCAGCCTGGGGACTGCTGAACCCGGCCCGGGGGCTTCTCAGCTCGACCCGGCCACCATCATCCTAGACCCGGCCGTCGCCATAGCCGACCCGGGGGCTGCTCAACCCGGCTCGGGGGCTGCCGACTTGGAACCCACCATGGTGGCTGTCTTCACCGCGGTTACGGCTCCATCTTGGGCCCTCCAAATATCGGAATTTTTGGAGAGCTGGGTTCTCCCCATGGACGAGACCGAAGCCTGGCAAGTGCAGCGTCGGGCGTCCGCCTACAGCATCATCAACAACGAGCTCGTCAAGCATAGCTCCACCAGCGTGTTCCAGCGCTGCGTCGAGTAGGAGCTGGGCATCGACATCCTCCGCGACATACACCAGGGCGAGTGCGGGCACCACGCCGCATCACGATCCCTGGTGGCCAAGGCGTTCCGCCACGGTTTCTACTGGCCCACGACCCTCGAAGATGTCGATTCGCTCGTCCTCAAGTGTGAGGGATGCCAGCGCTTCAGCAAACGCAACCACCAGCCGGCGTCAGCACTCCGCACCATACCGATCGCCTGGCCCTTCGCGGTCTAGGGACTCGACATGGTGGGACCCTTCAAAACCGCTCGAGGCGGCAGGATGCACTTGCTGGTGGCAGTGGACGAATTCACCAATTGGATTGAGGCAAGACCAATCAAGAAACTTGACAGGCCAACAGCCATCCGATTCATCAAGGACATAGCGGTGCGCTACGGCATGCCAAACAGCATCATCACCGACAACGGTACCAACTTCGCCAAGGGCGCGCTCGAACAATACTGCTCCGTCTCCGGCATCCGCCTCGACCTGGCCTCCGTTGCGCATCCGCAGTCCAACGGGCAGGTCGAGCAGGCCAATGGACTCATCATGTCCGACGTTAAGCCGTGACTCGTCGAGCCGCTCATCCGCTCACCCGGCAGCTGGTTTGACGAGTTGCCAGCCATTCTCTGGAGTCTACGCACCACGCCGAATCGGTCGACTGTGTTCACCCTGTTCTTCCTTGTCTATCGTGCCGAAGCCGTCATCCCGACCGACATCGAGTTCGACTCGCTGCGCGTCGCGATGTACACCGAAGACGAAGCCAGAGAAGCCTGCGAAGACGGCGTCGACCTACTCGAAGAAGCACGCCTCCTGGCACTCAGTCGTTCGGCCATCTACCAACAACGCCTGAGGCACTACCACAGCAAGAAGATCAACCCCCTTGCGTTCCGCGAGGGCGACCTCGTCCTCCGACTCATCCAAGAGATTGCAGGCCGGCACAAGCTATCCCCTCCATGGGAGGGCCCATTCATCGTGAGCAAGGCCTTGCGCGACCGCAATGCCTACTACCTCATCAACGCACGCAAGTCAAGGAAGTGCAAGAAGGACACGTCGGTGAAGAAACGACCTGACCGTGGAATGCGGAACTCCTCCGCCCGTTTTACAGTTAGCCGCACGAGCGTATGTATCATCGCCTTTTGTAAACGCGTGAAATTACGGGGTCCCCGAACAAGACTCGGGGGCTGCCTTTTGTCGACCAATTTATTGTGTCCTATTTTCTTGCATCACTATACCACTGAACCCGTCCACCGGTCCGACTCGCTCGACCCGGGGGCTCGGGGGCTGGCCCGCTCGGTCGCCACCCCGCCGCCTTACTTGGTGATTCCTGATAAAGTTAGGACGCTGCGGTCCCCCACTTCGCCCTAAAGCCACAGATCCAGCTTTGGCTGTCGGCTGGCAAGCACAACGGGCCAAAGCTCCTTTACGCTTCATACACTAAGTCAAAGGCTTTCGGGTCGATCAACCCGGCTAACCATTCATCAAATGAACAGCCACACGACCGACTGCTCGCCAACCGGCTTCGCGGGATTGCCGCCAGCCGGCCAAGTGGGTGTTTCGCTCACGCTAAATATTTCGAGGGACCCAAGTCCTGCGCACTCCTCTCAAAGAACCGAACTCCTTGTCACGGACCGGAGCCTCGGCCGTCTGACTCGTGGGGGGGGGGAGGTTTGAGAAAGGAAAAACGCATGAAATCGGTCCAAAAAACGGAAGGCAAAAAGCAAAAGCACCCACGACATCTACACAAGTATTTAAGAAAAGGCCCACGGCCCGAGTTCATTACACCCTAAAACCCCCAGTGGGTGGGTGGACCTGCTATTGAACAAATTATTACACAAAGTGTCTCAGGCATCTCCAGCGCCGCGTCGCGACGTTGACGGCTCTCCCTTGGCGGCCTCCAGATCCAGTGAGGTGCAGGTGTCCTCCTCAGCACCCGCGTCGCGGTAGACGCCCATCTCCTCCGAGTTCCCCTTCGGATCTTGGAAGAGCAAGCCGTAGTCCTCACCGTCCACGGCCCTGCCGTCTACCGTCCGCTCTGGATGGAACTCATCGTGGAAGGCGAACTCGGTGATGTAGCTGGCCCGGGAGGCGATCCGGCCGGCTTGCTCCTGCAAGTGCTGCTCCAAACCGGCCCGCTGGCCCATCAACGCGTCCAGCTGCAGGTCCGGATGCCAGGACATCGCGAACTGGAGCGCCATCTCAGCACCAGCACGAGCGGTGGAGACGCGCCACTCGCCAAGCCGGTCTGGCCCCATCTCCAACCAACGCGCCAGGCGCGAGAAACTGCTCGGTTGGACGGAGCCCGGACATAGCGCCGCCGTCATCGCGGTGCCGGCCTGGGACAGCCGCCCCAACTGCGTTCTCAGGACCTGCAGGCGGGCCTCAGCAGCGGCGACGATCTCCGAGAAGGTCCAGGCCACCCGTGGATCCGTCCCGGACCCAACGACGCCGGTCAGGTCGCGCTGATGGCGGACGGCTTCCTCCGCCAGCCGCTGCGTCTCCGGGAAGGCCCTTGCCGCAAAGGAAGAAGCAAGTTAGAAGAAGAACGACAAGGAAGAAAGGCCGGATCTCGACCCAGCAAACGACAAGAAAAAGCACTTACTGGAGAAGGACTCTTCCAGGTGCTGCGCTTCAAGCAACGTACCACGCCGCTCCCGTTCAATGGCGCGATCGCACTCCTTGAGCGCCTTCTCCAGATCGGCCGCCTTGGCAAGGGCCACCTTCAGCTCTCCGTCCTTGTCTTCGTCCGCCTTCTCGGCCGCCTCGCGATGACGGGCCTCGTCCTGACGGGCCCCCTCAGCCGTGGTGACCTGCTCCCGCAGGCGATCTACCTCGGCCTAGAGTCGGCCCTTGTCGTCGGCCAACTGGCCGCGCTGCTGGTCCGCCTCCACCAGGGCATGCTATGCCTCTGCCACCTTAGCGGCTTCCGCCTTAAGGTGCTCCACCTCGGCCTCGAGGCGGCTCTTGTGACCCGCCAGCTGCTCATGCAGCTGGTTGGCCTCGTCAAGAGACCACCGAGCCGTGGCTGCCTCCGCCCTCGCCTATGCCGCCTCAACGCCAAGACGGATGGTGTCGGCAACGAGCCAGTCGTAGTGATGACCGGCCTGGAGCAGACGAGTCCGCCAGGACAGCACCTCAGCTACGAAGAAGAAGGACTCAGCAGAAGAAAAAAGCAAGACTTAAGATTTGGCCCAACTGTTACACAGTTGGCCCGAATCTCGGGGGCTACACCCAGTGGGTGCACTAGCGCACCCCCACTAGAAAAGGGCACAAGAATACCTGCGGCGACGCAGAGCTCCTCCTCCTTGGCGACAAGCTGCGCCTTGAGCTCCCGGTGCTTGCCCAGGAGGCGATTGTAGGCAGCAACCCGGAAGGCGTCAAGATGCTGAAGAAAGCAAAAGTCAGAACAAGGCTAACACTCTAAAGATTCGACCCAACTACTACATAGTTGGCCCGAACCTCGGGGGCTACACCCAGTGGGTACGCTGGTGCGCGCCCACAAAGAAGAAATTACAAGAAAACTTACTAGAACGGTGCGCTCCAGGTCACGCGTCCGCTCCACCTCGGCCTAGGCGAAGGCCTCGAGACATTCCGTCCGGCCTCGCAGGCGGCTACTGACGGCGTCCAGCGCCGCCTCCTCCTGGGTCTGAGGCCCGAAGACAACGGCGCTCCCGCTCCGCGCCGGCTACGGTACGGCAGCTTGGCGGCCTCCCTGCCGGGGCACCAAGGCATACTCCCCGCTGACCGCTAGCGACGCGACCAACACCTCCTCCGACACCCCTCCGGGCGCCGACGACAACCCGGACGCCGGGACGCCCTACGTTGCCGTCTCTGACCCAGCTGCCGGGGCGGCCTCTGGCACCGCCGCCCGCAGTGCCTCCTCCAAAACCGGCGGCGCCTCCGACACCGCCGCCCGCAGCGTCTCTTCCAAGACGGTGCCGCCTCCACCACCATCAGCCCTCGCTTGCCCGACCACGTCGGCCCGCGGCAGGGAGTCATCCGCCACCTCCACGACCGCCCGGTCGGGGATCACCACCTCAGCCCGGCCTCCCCGGCTGCGCTCCCTCACCGACGACGGTTCAAAGACCGTTGCCGCCACCACCGTGCCCTCCGGAATCTCGCGCTAGGCCGGCTCCGCGTTGTCTCGCGCCCATGTCGCCGCCATGTCGGTCCAAGCACGGACCGACGCCGCCTTCAGCTCCGCCTCGGCCCGGTTCCTGTCCCGCCAGGCCACGGCTTCGGCGTCGTTCGGATCCAGGCCAAGGTCCGAGTTGGCCTGTTCCTCCACCTCGGCCTGGTCGGCGAGGTCGGACCGGCTCCTGCGGAACTCGGCCCCTTCGGCGGCCGCGGCTTCCGCCGCCGCCCTCACCAGCGCGATTGGCGATCTGAAGAAGAAGACAAAATGAGCGGAAAAGAAACAAAACTAGCTCAAGAAAAGAAAAGCTGAGCGCAAACAAGAAATGAAGCTTACCCCGCCAAGACCGGTACCGGGGTTGGCCCCCATGCCCGCCACCGCGCTTCCTCTTGGTCGGCCTCCCAGCCTCGGCTAGGTCCGCCGTGCGCTTCGGGGCCTGGGGTCGCGGCGCGACGCTGTCTTTCCCATGCGGGCGACTCGGCGCCGCCCCATGCGAGGACCCGGCTCCGCCCACGTCGCCGCCTCCCCCGCCCAACGCCGCTACACTAACAACTGGCGTCAGCACCGACCGTTCCGTGCCGCGGTCAGTAACTCAAGACACATGAAGAAAAATGTGAGACTTACCCGCGCGACACCCAGCGCCGGCGTCGGACTCGGCCTCCTCCTCCCTGCCACGAGTCGCGGGCTCCTCTGGCGCCACCGGCGCCACCTGTGACAAGGCCCATGCGTAAGGATGTCGAATCACGTTCAGAAGTACCACCTGCGTCGCGTCAGGCCGGATGAGAAGGTGCACGGCGGCAAAGTAAGAAGACCAGACACTCACCTGCGGCGCCGGGTTCGACCGGCTGTACGGCGCCTTGCCGAACTCCCAGTCCTCCCCAAGGTTGGCCTTGGAGATGTCATTCACGCCGCGCGTGACCTACGCCGCGGACAGCCGCGTCGACCCCATGCGGTTGGGGTCTTGAAGGCCGACCATCTCGCCGATGAGGCAGGAGCACCCCTAAAGCGGAAGGACCCGACACTTGATGAACGAGGCGAGAAGGTCAGTGCCGGTGAGCCCCTCCTGCGTCCTCATCACCGTCACCCGCTCGCAGAGATTGACGATCTCCTGCGATAGGCGCCTGGGCGAGTAGCCCCAGTTCGTCTTCGCCCGCGGCGGTGCGATGGCGAAGGCCGGAAGATTGATGCAATCCGCGCCAAGGTTGTGGACGTAGAAGAAGGAGTTCTACCACTTCTTGGCAGAATTCTCCAGTGGGATCTTGGGGAAATCCGCCCCGACCGCTTCAAGATGACGGCGGTGCCACAGTCGGTGAGCTCTCCGGCCGACGGGCCCTGCTGCTTCAAGGAGAAGAAGCGCGCCCAGAGGTCGATCAAAGGCTCGACCCCCAGGTACCCCTCGCAGAGGGTGACGAAGCCGGAGAGCTGGACAATGGTGCCGGCGCCAAGATGATGCGGCTGGAGCCCGAAGTACTCCAAGAACACACGGAAGAAGGTGCTCACCGGCAGCCCGAATCCGCGCTCGAAGTGCATGAGGAAGACCACGCGCTCCTGCCCCTCGGGCCGAGGCCTCTGCTCGCCCCGCGGCAGGCGGACGCTGACGTCCGTCTCCCACGGCAGGCGCCGTGTCGCCCGGAGTTGGGCGATGTCCTCGGAGGTGACGCTCAAGCCCATCCAGGAGCCGATGGCAGCGACATGATCAAAGAAGGAGGATGGAGAGAAGGAGCTCTACTCGGAGCAGCGGGCGCCACAGTGTGTCAAGTTGCGAAGAGCGGAGCGAGAGCAAAGGGACAGGAGGGCGCAAGCGAGAATAATGTCCGCCGCCCCCTGCCCCCCAATTTATAACCCTCGGTTTGAATGTGGGGAAGTGGGATCGTCTGCACGCACCCGTTCCACTACCCCATAATAAGTGCGCACGTACACACGCAGTAACTGCCCGGGGAAGAGCAACCGGCCTCGGGACGCCGCAATAAATCCGCGTGCTTGGCCCAAAGGCGCGCGGCGGTGGGCCCCAGCCCGCCGCCTGGTCCCTTCACGCGCGTGGCCTGTCAGGCCCCTCCAACTTCCGGGCACCACGTGGCGCCCGCGCAAAGCCTGAGGTATTGCCTCAGGATTCGCTAGACTTCTCGGTCCCCGCCACGGCCAGGATACCAAGATCCGGTTTCTGAGAAAACCAGCACACTGTGGGTGTTGCTGGACCCGGCGCTCGCAGAATCCACCTTGCTTAAGGGGGGACTGCGAAGGCCCACTCATCCGAAGACGGCGGACCTTCACAGCTTAGGGGACTACTGTCGGGGGGATGGACCCCGGGCAGGCAACGGAACCCGGATCCTCTTCAAAAAACAATGGGGTTGGCACTGCCCCTCAATACCGGCACGCGCTTGGCCGGGTCGAGCGCCCCACAAGCCGTCCAGACTAGCTAACCCGGCAAGACACGTCGACTCAGCCCAACAACTAGCGCAAGACAGCCGAACTGGCATGACCAAAGCCTCCTCAACAAGCCAGTGCCACCCGTGGCATGCTACGCAATCCAGCCGCGGGTCCAGTCCCGTCCCATCCAGGTTGTATGATGAGACAAGACTTCAATCAATGATGACCGAGGTGACAGTGCCCCGCCCATGCCTCGGGTCAGCGGGTACATAGCAACAGTGCCCCTCACCTACCCGCTGACCAGGGCCGGCGTGGCTACAGTGCCCCCGCCTTCACCGCTGACAACAGCGAGCGGCGACTTGATGGAGAGCACTGTACATGACTCGACTCGGCCACGCCCTGACGATCGACAAGACGGAGCACAGTCCCCCTAGGCATGCGGGGCCCGGACCTAGGGGAACCCGGTGAACCACAAGCCCACAGCGGGACCCAGCCCGGGTTCCCGGACATCGACAATACGGACCCACCGACTTGTTACATTACCATTGTACCCCCGGGGGGTTGGACTATAAAACCCCCGGGAGCTCGCGATCGCAACACAACAAAGAGAACTCTTTCCATCACACACACCTAGTGAGCAACACCCAAGGAGAGGGAACTGCCTAAGCCTTGGCCAGCTTCCTTCCTCCTCCATACAGCTCCAGGAGCAACATTGTACTATCGATCATACAACAACACTCGGCAGGACTAGGGGTATTATCTCTCCGAAGAGCCCCGAACCTGGGTATGTCCGGCGTCCCGCGCCCGCTCATGCCAACCTCGCCTCTGGAGTCCACCAGCGCCCTCGAGCCTCCTCCTCTCTTTAGCCATCCCTTGGCATCTGTCGTGCGCCCACCACGACAGATAGTAAGATAAATATTTTTGGTATTTTGTTGTATAGATTGGAAAGTAATGATTGCAAAATAGTAAACGAGATGCGATAATAAAAGAGATGCAATATAATAAGAAAGAGACAAGGGGGCCATAGGTTTCACTAGTGGCATCTCTCAAGATAGCATGTATTACAGTGGGTGAACAAATTACTGCCGAGCAATTGATAGAAAAGTGCATAGTTATGAAGATATCTAAGGCAATGATCATGAATATAGGCATCAGTCCATGTCAAGTAGTTCGAAACGATTCTGCATCTACTACTATTACTCCACACATCGACCGCTCTCCAGATGCATCTAGAGTATTAAGTTCATAAGAATAGAGTAACACATTAAGCAAGATGACATGATACAGAGGGATAAACTCAAGCAATATGACATAAACCCCATCTTTTTATCCTCGAAGGAAACAATACAATACGTGCCTTGCTGCCCCTACTGTCATTGGGAAAGGACACCACAAGATTGAACCCAAAGCTAAGCACTTCTCCCATTGCAAGAAAGATCAATCTAGTAGGCCAAACTAAACCGATAATTCAAAGAGACTTGCAAATATATCAAATCATGCATATAAGAATTCAGAGAAGAACCAAATAATATTCATAGATAATCAAGTTCATAAACCCACAATTCATCGGATCTCAGCAAACACACCGCAAAAGAGTATTACATTGAATAGATCTCCAAGAACATCAAGGAGAACTTTGTATTGAAGATCAAAGAGAGAGAAGAAGCCATCTAGATAATAACTATGGACCCGAAGGTCTGCGGTAAACTACTCACGCTTCATCGGGGAGGCTATGGTGTTGATGTAGGAGCCCTCCGTGATCGATTCCCCCTCCGGTAGATCGCCGGAAAAGGCCCCAAGATGGGATCTCATGGGTACAGATGGTTACGGCGGTGGAAAAGTGGTCTCATGGCTCTATGGTGTTTCTAGGGTATAAGAGTATATATAGGGGAAAGAAGTACGTCGGTGGAGCTCCATGGGGCCCACGAGGGTGGGGGCGCGCCTACCCCCCTGGGCGCGCCCTCCTGCCTCGTGGCCGCCTCACGGAGTTCCAGGCTTCCACTCCAAGTCTCCTGGTTTGCTTTTGGTCCAAGAAAGATCATCATGAAGGTTTCATTTCGTTTGGTATTCCTTTTTCGCGAAACACTGAAATAGGAAAAAAATAGAAAGTGGCACTAGGCCTTTGGTTAATAGGTTAGTCCCAAAAAATAATATAAAAGAGCATATTAAAGCCCATTAAACATCCAAAACAGATAATATTATAGCATGAAACAATAAAAAATTATAGATACGTTGGAGACGTATCAATCATCCCCAAGCTTAATTCATGCTCGTCCTCGAGTAGGTAAATGATAAAAACAGAATTTTTGATGTGGAATGCTACCTAAGATATTTATCAATGTAAGTTTCTTTATTGTGGCATGAATGTTCAGATCTGAAAGATTCAAGACAAAAGTTTAATATTGACATAAAAATAATAATACTTCAAGCATACTAACAAAGTAATTATGTCCTCTCAAAATAACATGGCGAAAGAAAGTTCATCCCTACAAAATCATATAGTTTGGTTATGCTCCATATTCGTCACACAAAATATTCAAATCATGCACAACCCTGATGACAAGCCAAGCAATTGTTTCATACTTTAGTAATCTCAAACCTTTTCAACTTTCACGCAATACATAAGCATGAGCCATGGACATAGCACTATAGGTTGAATAGAGTGGTGGTTGTGGAGAAGACAAAAGGAGGAAGATGGTCTCACATCAACTAGGCGTATCAATGGTCTATGGAGGTGCCCATCAATAGATGTCAATGTGAGAGAGTAGGGGTTGACATGCAACGGTGCACTAGAGCTATAAATGTATGAAAGCTCAACAAAAGAAACTAAGTGGGTGTGCATCCAACTTGCTTGCTTGCGAAGACCTAGGGCATTTGAGGAAGCACATCCTTGGAATATACAAGCCAAGTTCTGTAATGAAAATTTCCCACTAGTATATGAAAGTGACAAAATAAGAGACTCTCTATCATGAAGATCATGGTGCTACTTTGAAGCACAAGTGTGGAAAAGGATAGTAGCATTGTCCCTTCTCTCTTTTTCTCTTATTTTTTTCTTTTCTTGGGCCTTCCTTTTTTTATTTGGCCTTTCTCTTTTTTCCTCACATGGGACAATGCTCTAATAATGATGATCATCACACTTCTATTCATTTACAACGCATAGATTACAACTTGATACTTAGAACAAAAATATGACTCTATATGCGTGCCTCCGGCGGTGTACCGGGATGTGCAATGAATCAAGAGTGACATGTATGAAAAAATTATGAACGGTGGCTTTGCCACAAATACGATGTCAACTATATGATCATGCAAGGCAATATGACAATGATGGAGCGTGTCATAATAAATGGAACAGTGGAAAGTTGCACGGCAATATATCTCGGAATGGCATAATAGGTAGGTATGGTGGTTGTTTTGAGGAAGATAAATGGTGGGTTTATGGTACCAGTGAAAGTTGTGCGATACTAGAGAGGATAGCAATGGTGGAAGGGTGAGAGTGCGTATAATCCATGGACTCAACATTAGTCAAAAAGAACTCACATAATTATTGCAAAAATCTACAAGTCATCAAAAACCAAGCACTACGCGCATGCTCCTAGGGGGGTATATTGGTAGGAAAAGACCATAGCTCGTCCCCGACCACCACTCATAAGGAAGACAATCAAAGAAATACCTCATGCTTCAAATTTGTTACACAACAGTTACCATTGGTGCATGCTATGGGACTTGAAAACCTCAACACAAGTATTTCTCAAATTCACAATTACTCAACTAACATGACTCTAATATCACCATCCTCATGTCTCAAAACAATCATCAAGTATCAAACTTCTCCTACTATTCAACGCACTTTACATGGAAGTTTATTATTATACCCATCTTGGATGCCCATCATATTAGGACTAATTTTATAACCAAAGCAAATTACCATGCTATTCTAAAAGACTCTCAAAGTAATATAAGTGAAGCATGAGAGATCAATAATTTCTATAAAATAAAACCACCACCGTGCTCTAAAAAGATATAAGTGAAGCACTAGAGCAAAATTGTATAGCTCAAAATATATAAGTGAAGCACATAGAGTACTCTAATAAATTCTAATTCATGCGTGTCTCTCCCAAAATGTGTGTACAGTAAGGATGATTGTGGTAAAATAAAAAGTGAAGACTCAAATCACACAAGACGCTCCAAGCAAAACACATATCATGTGGTGAATAAAAATATAGCCTCAAGTAAAGTTACCGGTAGACGAAGACGAAAGAGGGGATGCCTTCCGGGGCATCCCCAAGTTTAGGCTTTTGGTTGTCCTTGAATTTTACCTTGGGGTGCCTTGGGCATCCCCAAGCTTAGGATCTTGCCATTCCTTGTTCCAAAATCCATCAAATCTTTACCCAAAAACTTGAAACTCAATAGAAAATCTTGTGAGCTCCGTTACTATAAGAAAATATACCACCACTTTAAGGTACTGTAATTAACTCATTTTTTATTTATATTGGTCTTAAACCTACTATATCCCAACTTCTCTATGGTTCATACCCCCGATACTAGCCATAGATGCATCAAAATAAGCAAACAACACGCGAAAAATAGAATATGTCAAAACAGAATAGTCTGTAGCAATTTGTAGGTTTCGAATACTTCTGTAACTCCAAAAATTCTGAACAATTAGGACGACCAGGAAAATTTGTATATTGATCTACTGCAGTTGAGTTGGTATTTTATCGCTCTCTGCTAAAAAGTGAAAATTATTTGCATGAGCGCATACTTTATGTTTTTATCAGCAAGATCAAACAACAATCACCCAAGAAGATCCTAAAGGCTTTACTTGGCACAAACACTAATTAAAACATAAAAAAACACAATCATAACAGAGGCTAGATAAATTATTTATTACAAAACAGTAACAAAAAGTAAAGAACAAAAATAAATTGGGTTGCCTCCCAACAAGCGCTATCGTTTAACGCCCCTAGCTATAGGCATAAAAGCAAGAATAGATCTAGGTATTGTCATCTTTGGTATGCAATCCATAAGTGTCTCTCATAATAGATTCATAAGGTAATTTAATTTTCTTCCTAGGAAAGTGTTCCATGCCTTTCCTTAGCGGAATTTGGAATTTAATATTTCCTTCTTTCATGTCAATAATTGCACCAATCGTTCTAAGAAAAGGTCTGCCAAGAATAATAGGACATGTAGGATTGCAATCTATATCAAGAACAATGAAATCTACGGGCACATAATTACTATTTGCAACAATAAGAATGTCGTTAATTCTTCCCATAGGTTTCTTAATGGTGGAATCCGCAAGATGCAAATTTAAAGAACAATCATCAAATTCCCGGAAACCTAGCACATCACACAAAGTTTTGGGAATCGTGGAAACACTAGCACCCAAATCACATAAAGCATGGCATTCATAATCTTTAATATTAATTTTAATAGTAGGTTCCCACTCATCATAAAGATTTCTAGGGATAGAAACTTATAGTTCAAGCTTTTCTTCATGGGATTGCATTAAAGCATCAACGATATGTTCAATAAAAGCTTTATTTTGACCATAAGCATGAGGAGATTTAAAATGGATTGCAACATGAAAATAAAATCTATCAAAGAGCAATTATCATAATTAAATTCATTGAAATCCAAAATAGTGGGTTCATTACTATGTAAAGTTTAGACCTCTTCAATCCCACTTTTATTATTTTTTGCATCAAGATCTAAAAACTCTGAATCATTGGGACGCCTTTTAGCTAAAGTTGACTCATATCCAGTCCCATCTTTACCAAGATTCATATTGGAAAACAAAGATTTAATAGGAGACACATCCATCACTTTTAGATCTTCATCATTATTATCATGAAAACTAGAAGAACACGCTTTCACAAAGCAATCTTTTTTAGCACGCATCCTAGTGGTTTTTTCTTTGCACTCATCAATGGAAATTCTCATGGCCTTGAGAGACTCATTGATGTCATGCTTAGGTGGAATAGATCTATGTTTCAAAGAATCAACATCAAGAGAAATTCTATCCATGTTCCTAGCCAACTCATCAATCTTAAGCAATTTTTCTTCAACCAAAGCATTGAAATTCTTTTGCGAACTCATAAACTCTTTAACACTAATCTCAAAATCAGAGGGCATCTTATTAAAATTTCCATAATAGTTGTTGTAGGCATTACCATAATTATTAAAGGAATTACTAGGAAACGACCTAGAATTAAAGTTTCCTCTATACACGTTGTTACCAAAATTGTTCCTACCAACAAAATTCACATCCATAGATTCATTATTATTCTCAATCAAACTGGATAAAGGCATATCATTAGGATCAGAAGAAACACTTTTATTAGCAAACAATTTCATAAGTTCATCCATCTTTCCACTCAAAACATTAATCTCTTCAATTGTATGTACTTTTTTACTAGTGGATCTTGTAGTGTGCCATTAAGAATAATTAACCATAACATTGTCTAGGAGTTTAGTAGCTTCTCCTAAAGTGATTTCCATAAAAGTGCCTCCCGTGGCTGAATCTAAAAGATTTCTAGAAGCAAAATTCAACCCGGCATAAATTTTTTGTATAATCATCCACAAATTCAAACCATGAGTAGGGCAATTACGTATCATTAATTTCATCCTCTCCCAAGCTTGTGCAACATGGTCATGATCAAGTTGATTAAAATTCATAATATCGTTCCGAAGGGAGATAATTTTAGCAGGAGGAAAATACTTAGAGATAAAAGAATCTTTGCACTTATTCCATGAATCAATACTATTTTTAGGCAAAGAAGAGAACTAAGTTTTAGCACGATCTCTAAGCGAAAACGGAAATAGCTTAAATTTAACAATATCATTATCCACATCTTTCTTCTTTTGCATATCACACAAATCTACAAAGTTGTTTAGATGGGTAGCGACATCTTCACTAGGAAGGCCAGAAAATTGATCTTTCATAACAAGATTCAAAAAAGGGTATTAATTTCACAAGATTCAGCATAGGTTGTAGGAGGAATCGGAGTGCTAATAAAATCATTGTTGTTGGTATTGGAAAAGTCACACAATTTAGTATTATCTTGAGCCACCATGACAGACAATCAATCAAACACACAAGCACACAAGAAGCAAGAGAAAAGAGACGAACGGAAGAGGGGCGAATAAAATGGCAAAGGTGAAGTGGGGGAGAGGAAAACGAGAGGCAAATGGCAAATAATGTAATGCGAGGGAGAAGAGTTTATGATGGGTACTTGGTATATATTAACTTGGCGTAGATCTCCCCGGCAACGGCGCCAGAAATCCTTCTTGCTATCTCTTGAGCATGCGCTGGTTTTCCCTTGAAGAGGAAAGGGTGATGCGGCAAAGTAGCATAAGTATTTCCCTTAGTTTTTGAGAACCAAGGTATCAATCTAGTAGGAGACAATGCACAAGTCACCTAGTACCTGCACAAACAATTAAGAACCTCGCAACCAATGGGATAAAAGGGGTTGTCAATCCCTTCACGGTCCCTTGCGAAAGTGAGATCTGATAGAGATAGCATGATAAATATTTTTGGTATTTTGTTGTATAGATTGGAAAGTAATGATTGCAAAATAGTAAACGAGATGAGATAATAAAAGATATGCAATATAATAAGAAAGAGACCTAGGGGCCATAGGTTTCACTAGTGGCTTCTCTCAAGATAGCATGTATTACGGTGGGTGAACAAATTACTACCGAGCAATTGATAGAAAAGTGCATAGTTATGAAGATATCTAAGGCAATGATCATGAATATAGGAATCACGTCCGTGTCAAGTAGATCGAAATGATTCTGCATCTACTACTATTACTCCACACATCGACCGCTATCCAGCATACAACTAGAGTATTAAGTTCATAAGAACAGAGTAATGCATTAAGCAAGATGACATGATGTAGAGGGATAAACTCAAGAAATATGACATAAACCCCATCTTTTTATCCTTGATGGCAACAATACAATACATGCCTTGCTGCCCCTACTATCACTGGGAAAGGACACCACAAGATTGAACCTAAAGCTAAGCACTTCTCCCATTGCAAGAAAGATCAATCTAGTAGGCCCAACTAAACCGATAATTCGAAGAGACTTGCAAAGATATCAAATCATGCATATAAGAATTGAGAGAAGAACCAAATAATATTCATAGATAATCAAGTTCATAAACCCACAATTCATCAAATCTCGGCAAACACACAACAAAAGAGTAGTACATCGAATAGATCTCCAAGAACATTGTGGAGAACTTTGTATTGAAGATCAAAGAGAGATAAGAAGCCATCTAGTTAAATATGGAACTGAAGGTCTGTGATAAACTACTCACGCTTCATCGGAGAAGCCCTTCGTGATCGACTCCCCCTCCGACAGATCGCCGGAAAAGGCCCCAAGATGGGATCTCACGGGTACAGAAGGTTACGGCGGTGAAAAAGTGGATTCGTGGCCCTCTGGCGTTTCTAGGGTATAAGAGTATATATAGGCGAAAAGAAGTACATCGGTGGAGCTCCGTGGGGCCCACAAGGGTGGGGGCACGCCCTCCTGCCTCATGGTCGCCTCACGGAGTTGCAGACTTACACTCCAAGTCTCCTGGTTTGCTTTCGGTCCAACAAAGATCATCGCGGAGGTTTCATTCCGTTTGGTATTCCTTTTCTACGAAACACTAAAATAGGAAAAAAACAAAAACTGGCTCTGGGCCTCCGGTTAATAGGTTAGTCCCAAAAATACTATAAAAGAGCATATTAAAGCCCATTAAACATCCAAAACAGATAATATAATAGCATGGAACAATAAAAATTGTAGATACATAGGAGACGTATCACTCAACCCATCTGCCCTCGAGCTCCAGCGCCCAAGATTCAATCTTTTCTGGTCCCACCAAACACTCCAGCCATGTCCGGATCTGGCGCGCATGGCAAGTGGATGGCTTCCTCCGTCACGGAGGGGAACGTCAAGGAACTCCGGGAAGCGGGGTACTTGGCCACGGAAATTGTCCACCGGCTCCCTACCAAAAAGCAGATCATCCCCACTCCGGAGCCTAATGAGAGGGTAGTTTTTATCCCCCACTTTCTCCATGGACTAGGGTTTCCCCTCCATCCTTTCGTCCTCGGGCTCATGTTCTATTACGGGCTAGATTTTCATGATCTAGCCCCTAATTCCTTCCTCCACATTTTGGCATTCATCGTCGTGTGTGAGGCGTTCCTCTGCATCCCTCCCCCACTTAGGCCTGTGGCTCAAGGTCTTCAAGTGAAGCCGAAGGTGGTCAATGGTCAACACGCGGAGTGTGGCGGTGCCATGGTGAGCAAGCGCCCCAACGTCACCTGGCCCAAGGGGGCCTTTTTGGAGACCATGAAGGGATGGTAACAAGAGTGGTTCTATATCACGGAACCTCACGACACCACATGGGCCGCCACCCCTGAGTTCAAATCCGGGCCTGGACTGGGCATCGTCCGACGAGGTGATGACGCTGCTTATTGCGCGCTTGCGCTCCCTCTTAGGGATATGAGTAACGTAGATCATATTCACCATTTTGACCTCGGGGGGAAATTTCTTCTGCCCCCCTATGTTCGGTGGGTGTCGGTTTCAAAACCGACAGATCTTGGGTAGGGGGTCCCGAACTGTGCGTCTAAGGATCGAAGGTAACAGGAGGCAGGGGACACGATGTTTACCCAGGTTCAGGCCCTGTTGATAGAGGTAAAACCCTACGTCCTACTTGATTGACTTTGATGAGTATAGGGGTTACAAGAGTTGATCTACCACGAGATCATAATGGCTAAACCCTTGATGTCTAGACTGTATGATTATGATTGCCTCTACGGACTAAATCCTCCAGTTTATATAGACATCGGTGGGGCTAGGGTTTGTACACATTTGGTTTACAGAGAAAGGAACCTTCATATCCAAATGCCAAGCTTGCCTTCCACGCTAAGGAGAGTCCCATCTGGACACGGGGGAAGCCATCTATCTTGTATCTTCATGGCTCACCAGTCCGGCCCATGTCACATAGCCCGGACGCCCGGGGACCCCCTAATCCAGGACTCCCTCAGTAGCCCCTGAACCAGGTTTCAATGACGATGTGTCTGGCGTGCAGATTGTCTTCGGCATTGCAAGGCGGGTTCCTCCTCCGAATAATCCAAAGTAGTTGATAAAAAAAACTATATCCGACTCTGTACAATAGTTGCAACCCTGGGCCTGAAGGGAAAAACACTTTTAAAAATACGTTATGTCTTCTGACAACTTTCTCGGCGAGGTATTGTGTTCCGGCCTTATTATTATTTCAAACCGTTTTCTAACCTCCCGTTTCGTGTTTCGAGATGCGGTATTCATTGACACATCTTGTCAAAGCATAGATCGTGTCCCCTTATTCCAGGGTTCTCATCAATACGGATTTGGATAATCCAACTATGCCACTCGCATGACTCCTGGGGATCTCATCAATACGGATTTGAATAATCTTGCTGAGTTTTGTAATTATGCTCGCAGTTGACGCGTCTGAGGTCGAGACCCTCAAAAATGCGTTGGCCGAGGCCAAGAAGGAGGCGGAGGGGGAACGAGCCACCCGCCAAAAGCATGAATAACTGGTGGAGGAAGTTCAGCAAGAGCTCAAGGATGCCATAGGTAAATGTGAGTCCGTAGAGCGTAAGCTGTCGGATCGAGATTCTGAACTTGTTGACGCCCTCCAAAGCATGAAGGCAGCCTGGGTTGAAGCCCAAGGTGCCTGCTGGGAGATCCAAGAAGCAAAGCAGATCGCGGTGGGTAAGGCCTTTAACATGCAAAGCAAATTCGTAAGGAGGAGGTACATATTACCAACCCGCGTTTGGAGCTCTCCAGGGGCGTTTGTGGACCTACCCCGGAGTATGTCGATGCTGCGGAGTTCTTCCGAGCCGAAGATGGGAGTTCAACTGAGAAGCTGTTCTCGTCGTAGTACCTTGCACCAGAGCATCCGGTGCCCTTCAGCGATCAGCTGAAGCAGCTGACTGAGCTGCATAGGGTGGCCAAACTGGCCATGAAGGATGTTATAGTCCGACTTTGGCCAGCCGAACCCATACCTGGCAGTTACTTCGGGCTCGTGAAGCGGCTCGTCAGCGCCTGCCCCTGCTTGATGTCATAAAGCAGTCGACTTGTATCGAAGGTGCCAGGATGGCCTTCGCCCGTGTCAAGGTGTAGTGGGCTGATAATCCCCAAGTGCAAGGAATCATCGTAGCAATTTCCAAAGGTGGAAGCGATAAGTATGGAGTGTCGAACCCACAAGGAGCTAAAGGTAAGATCAATATTCTCTCAAGCCCTATCTGCCATTGATACGACTCTACGTACACCAAACGTTTGCTTCCAACTAGCAACGAGAAATAAAACTAGGTTGTGGGTATGAAGAGGATAACTTTGTATGATATCAGAGAGCTAAAATATAAAAGTAGGTGCTGTTATCATGAAGTTAGAATATATTACAAAATATTATAAATAGCAATTGTGGAATAATGGTGGATCGGTGTGCGTAATTGTCCTAGGCAATCGTTAACAAGACCGGTAATCACTATTGCAGTTTCATATGAGGGAGTGGCATGAGCTAACATACTTTCTCTACTTGGATCATATGCACTTATGATTGGAACTCTAGCAAGCATCCGCAACTACTAAAGACCATTAAGCTGACCATAGCATTAAAGCATCAAGTCCTCTTTATTCCCATACGCAACAACCCCCTTACTCGGGGTTGTGTTTCAGTCACTCACCAACCCACTATAAGCGAATCATGAATGTATTGCAACACCCTAGAGCGGGAACCCCTCACGCTTGCACGACACGGAGGGCACCATAGGACAGCATCAAAGTAAAACATACAACTCATACCAATCTATATCATCAATCAACCCAAAGACAAAAGATATCTACTCAAAACATCATAGGATGGCAACACATCATTGGATCATAATATGTGGCATAAAGCACCATATTCAAGTAGGGATTACAGCGGGGAGCGGGAGAGTGGACCGCGTGAAAGAGATGAGGGTGATGATGATTCCCCTCCCGATGGCACTCCGGTGCCACCGAGAGAGAGGAGGAGAGGTTCTCCCCCTTGTGCTTCCTCCTCGATGGCCTCCCCCCTATATGGGGAGAGGTTCTCCCTCTGGTCCTTGGCCTTCGTGGCGATGATGGCCCCTCCGGGATCCTCCTCCATGCCCTCCGATGATGACGGCCCCCTCCGGCAGGGTGCCAGAGAGGGCCTAGACTGGTTTTCGGTGGCTACGGAGGCTTCTGGCGGCGGAACTCCCGATCTAGGTTAATTTTCCGAGGTTTCTGTATTTATAGGAATTTTTGGCATCGGTCTCACGTCAAGGAGGTGCCCGAGGCGTCCACGAGGTAGGACCACGCGCCTGGGGGGGGGGGCACCCCCACCCTCGTGGATGCCCCGAGACTCTCCTGGCCCAACTCTTTTACTCTGGGGTCTTCTTTTGGTCCATAAAAAATCGTCAAAAATTGGCACGTCAATTGGACTCTGTTTGATATTCCTTTTCTGTAGAACTCAAAAACAAGGAAAAAACAGAAACTGGCACTGGGTACTAGGTTAATAGGTTAGTCCCAAAAATCATATAAAATAGAATATAAATGCATATAAAACATCCAAGGTTTATAATATAATAGCATGAATACTTCATAAATTATATATACGTTGGAGACGTATCAGCATCCCCAAGCTTAATTGCTGCTCGTCCTCGAGTAGGTAAATGATAAAAGAAATAATTTATGAAGTGTGAATGCTAGCAAGTGCATAAGTTTCATCAATGATAGTTTCAATCACTTTTTATAACATCATTATATATCATAACAATAAATCATCTTCATAAAACTTTTCATGATCAAGTAACAAGCTATTCACATGTTAAAGTATAGATCATAAACTTTCTTGAAACTAACAAACTATATTCTCAGTCATCAAACAATTGCAGTTCATCTTATTTTCAGGAAGGGTCTATGTCAGAGCTTTGGTTTAGCAAACTCCATATACTCAACTATCATTTAATCTTTCACAATTGCTAACACTCACGTGATATTTATGGGTTCAAAGTTTTAACAGACACAGAGAAAGATAGGGGCTTATAGATTCACCTCCCAACCTTTTACCTCAAGGGTAATGTCAACAATAATAGTTAATGATAACTTACATCCAATTGGATATATATATATATATATATATATATATATATATATATATATGGATCTTTCCAACACAATGTGCTTGCCAAAGGATAAAATGTAAAAAGGAAAGGTGAAGATCACCATGACTCTTGCATAAGGTAGAAGATAAAAGTAAAAGATAGGCCCTTCGCAGAGGGAAGCAGAGGTTGTCATGTGCTTTTATGGTTGGATGCACAAAATCTTAATGCAAAAGAACGTCACCTTATATTGCCACTTCTGATATGGACCTTTATTATCCAGTCCGTCACTTTTATTTCTTCCACATCACAAGATCATATAAAGCTTATTTTCTCCACATTAATAGATCATACATATTTAGAGGGCAATTTTTATTGCATGCACCGATGACAACTTACTTGAAGGATCTTACTCAATCCATAGGTAGGTATGGTGGACTCTCATGGCAAAACTGGTTTAAGGAATGTTTGGAAGCACAAGTAGTATCTCTACTTGGTGCAAAGAATTTGGCTAGCATGAGGGGGAAAAGCAAGCTCAACATGTTGGATGATCCAAGACAATATACTTTATTTCTGATATAAGAAAACATAACCCATTACGTTGTCTTCCTTGTCCGACATCAACCTTTTAGCATGTCATATTTTAATGAGTGCTCACAATTACAAAAGATGTCCAAGATATATTTATATGTGAAATCTCTCTTCCTTCAATATTCTTTCATGAATTGTTCAAGTGACCAATTCTACATTTGCTAACTTTCAATAAGTTTACTAACTATACTTATTGTATGTGAAGTCATTACTCCCCATGGTATAAGCATATGAAACATATATAAATTGAGATTTATGATATTCAATTCATTCAACCATTTACTCATAGGATATATGTGGAGCACATGAGTAATGAAAAACTACTCCAAAAAGATATGAGTGAAGGACACTGAGTAGTCAAATAATTAACTAGCCATGGGAGGATTATTTTTCATTTAAGATTTCATATCCAATGATTTTAATCAAACAGCAAGTAAAATTGAAAATACGCTCCAAGCAAAACACATATCATGTGACGAATAATAATATAGCTTCGAGTAAGGTATACCGATAGTTTTGAAGACGAAAGAGGTGATGCCTTCCGGGTCTTTCCACTCCTTATTCTCCTCATATCGATATCTCACCCAAAGCTTGAAAACTCCAATCACACAAAACTTAACGGAACTTCGTGAGATAGGTTAGTATGATAAAAAGTAAACCATTCACCTTGGTACTGTCAAAGACAAAGATCTTAATTGTTCTCACACAATGCCTACTGTACCATATCATTTCTATAATTTATATTGAGGAATATAAGTCATATAAACTAGAAAACAAGCAAACTATGCAATGAAAACAGAATCTGTCAGAAACAGAACAGTCTGTAATGATCTGAACACTAACCATACTTCTGCTACTCAAAAAATTACGAAATAAATTGGTGGACGTGAAGAATTTCTCTATTAATCTTCTGCAAAAAGAATCAGCACCAAATCACTCTTCCGTAAAAAATAGCAGCTAATCTCGTGAGCGCAAAGTTTCTGTTTTTTACAGCAAGATCACATTAACTTTCACCCAAGTCTTCCCAAAGGTCTTACTTGGCACTTTATTGAAACAAAAGGTATAAAACATGATTAATACAGTAGCTTAATCATATAAACACACAAAAACAGTAAGGGTAAATATTGGGCTGTCTCCCAACAAGCGCTTTTCTTTAATGCCTTTTAGCTAGGCATGATGATTTCAATGATGCTCACATGAAAGATAAGACTTGAACATAAAGAGAGCATCATGAAGAATATGACTAGAACATTTAAACCTAACCCACTTCCTATGCCTAGGGATTTTGTGAGCACACAATTTATGGGAACAAGAATCAACTAGCATAGGAAGGAAAAACAAGTATAACTTCGAAACTTTAAGCACATAGAGAGAAAAACTTGATATTATTGCACTCCTACAAGCATGTATTCCTCCCTCATAATAATTTTCAGTAGCATCACGAATGATTTCAACAATATAACCATCACATAAAGTATTCTTTTCATGATCTACAAGCATAGAAATTTTTCTACTCTCCACATAAGCAAAAGTCTTCTCATTTGGAATAGCGGGATCACCAGTTCCTAGAGTTGACACTCTTCCAAACCCGCTTTAGATGATAGTATTATTCATACTCCAGAAGATATAAGTGAAGTTCATGGAGCTTTATACAATTAATATAAACTAACCAATGTCCAAGCTCAAAATGTATAAGTGAAGCACACGAAGCATTCTATAAAACCATACTCGAAAGATTTAAGCGAAGCACAAAGAGCAATTCTATAAGATGATACTTAAAAGATATAAGTGAAGCACATGAAGCATTTTATAAATCAATGAAGGGCTATCTCATAGTAGCATGGTTCATAAAGGAAGAACAAAAAAAACAAAGGACACAAATCATGTGAACGAAACAAAAACCGAGGTATACCGATAATTGTTGAAGAAGAAAGATGGGATGCCAACCGGGGCATCCCCAAGCTTAGATGCTTGAGTATCCTTAGAATATTTACTTGGGGTGCCTTTGGCATCCCCAAGCTTGAGCTCTTGCCTCTCTTTATTCTTCTCACATCGGTAACTCCTCGTTCTTCGAACACTTCATCCACACAAAAAACTTAACAAAAACTTTGTGAGATCCGTTAGTATAATAAAGCAAATCACTACCTTTAGGTACTGTTGCAAACTCATTCCAATTTCATATTATAACTATATATACTTTATTACAACTTCACCATGGTTCATACCCCCCGATACTACCCATAGATTCATCAAAATAAGCAAACAACACACGAAAAACAGAATCTGTCTAAAACAGGACAGTCTGTAGTAATATGAAGGTTTAGTAAACTTATGTATCTCCAAAAATTATGAAATAAATTTGAAAATTTGAAAAATTTATACAGAAGTAGTGTGCAAAAAGTTTCAGACCTATTTGACTTTCCAGTAAACAATATAAAATCACGCGCTACAGCCAAAGTTTCTGTTTTTGTTCTGCACATAGTAAACAAGCAATCTAATCATCCTAAAACCAAAGCTTGGCACATTATTTTTATAATACAATGGATATATATATATATATATATATATATATATATATATATATATATATATATACAAGGGGATAATTATTTACAGATAAACTTCCATGAAAAATTCTACATTGTTTCCGTGAGCATGAACACGAGTGCTCAAGGTCGACCCTCACTTCTTCAATGCACAACTTTCCAATCACTTCTCTTTTTGAAAAACTTTTTAGGCATGAGAGGCAAGTAATATTTTTGGTATTTTCATTCTTTTAATTTTTTTGTATGTTTCACCCACGACTAAACATAAACAAAAAGGAAAAAATCTACTTAGTGAAGAAATCAAACAACCCCACGCTATTGCTCCCCGGCAAGGACGCCAGAAAAGAGCTTGATAATCCCCAAGTGCAAGGAATCATCGTAGAAATTTCCAAAGGTGGAAATGATAAGTATGGAGTGTCGAACCCACAAGGACCTAAAGGTAAGATCAATATTCTCTCAAGCCCTATCTGCCACTGATACGACCCTACGTACACCGAACGTTTGCTTCCAACTAGCAACGAGAAATAAAACTAGGTTGTGGGTATGAAGAGGATAACTTTGTATGATATCGGAGAGATAAAATATAAAAGTAGGTGCTGTTATCATGAAGTTAGAATATACGGAACCCCTCACGCTTGCGCGACACGGAGGGCACCATAGGACAACATCAAAGTAAAACATACAACTCATACCAATCTATATCATCAATCAACCCAAAGACAAAAGATATCTACTTAGAACATCATAGGATGGCAACACATCATTGGATCATAATATGTGTCATAAAGCACCATGTTCAAGTAGGGATTACAGCGGGTTGCGGGAGAGTGGACCGCGTAAAAGAGATGAGGGTGATGATGATGATGGTGATGTTGATGTAGACGATCACCACGGCGATGATTCCCCTCCCGATGGCACTCCGGTGCCACCGAGAGAGAGGAGGAGAGGTTCTCCCCCTTGTGCTCCTCCTCCATGGCCTCCCCCCTAGATGGGGAGAGGTTCTCCCTCTGGTCCTTAGCCTTCATGGTGATGATGGCCCCTCCGGGATCCTCGTCCATGCCCTCCGGTGATGACGGCCCCCTCTGGCAGGGTGCCAGAGAGGGCCTAGATTGATTTTCGGTGGCTATGGAGGCTTCTGGCAGCGGAACTCCCGATCTAGGTTAATTTTCCGAGGTTTCTGTATTTATAGGAATTTTTGGTGTCGGTCTCACGTCAAGGAGGTGCCCGAGGCATCCACGAGGCAGGACCACATGCCTGGGGGGGGGCGCCCCCATCCTCGTGGATGCCACGGGACTCTCCTGGCCCAACTCTTTTACTCCGGGGTCTTCTTTTGGTCCATAAAAATCATCAAAAATTGGCACGTCAATTGGACTCCGTTTGATATTCCTTTTCTGTAAAACTCAAAAACAAGGAAAAACAGAAACTAGCACTAGGCACTAGGTTAATAGGTTAGTCCCAAAAATCATATAAAATAGCATATAAATGCATATAAAACATCCAAGGTTGATAATATAATAGCATGAATACTTCATAAAGTATAGATACGTTGGAAACGTATCATGGGCGAAGATGAACGTTGTCAAGCTGGCAACCGAGGGACCGCCCGCGGTAAAAGAGCACCGCACGCGTGAGCGGTATTTCAATGAAGTCTTGGAGGGTTCCCGCATTGTAGAGGGCCAGTATTCGAAGGACACTATTTTCGAATGAATGTACCTGTAAAGCCCGTACTTTGTATTATAGAACAAGGCTTATGTATAATATGTTGCTTGTTTTATTTTGAAATCCTTTCCTCTTGTGCGTCCATTTACGGTATCTGAGAGTTGGCCAGTCGTCGGCTTAAGCCCCCATGTAGGTGGTACGGGGGTGTTTGGAATGGCACCTAGACACACTTGACCCAACCAGCGTGGTCCTTGAAGGAGGTGTGAGTGCGGCGAATCAGGCAATCACACTATGTGGCTTTACCGCTCTCACTTAGCCATAGGAGTTTGACAATGCAGTTTATAGGCGCAGCCCCTGGTGTTGCTCGATTATCAGAACTTGGGTATTGTAGACGCCTGACCAGGCATAGGCCGGTCCTTCGCATAATGCAGGCAAAATCACAAAATATATGTAGTTAGTCGCCGAATAGCTGACCTGCTCTCGCCGCACCATGACAGTCAGTTTTCGGCTTTCTCTACTAAGGTATTTATTCGGATGAGCCGGAAACACAATCGCAGTAGTTCTCCCTTTACTGCCTTAGCCAAAAAAGTGGAACTTAAGGCAATAACCACAGGAGCCGGGCAACCCAACTATTGACCAAAGACATGATTCGAAGCTGATGCATATAATGCTATATTCGTGACGCCAAATTTGCACTGCAAAAGTGTTTCAGACTAATTTTTATTTTTAAGACATGTACGTGGCCGAATGGAGCCCCTAGCGATTTAGGTCGTACTATGGTGTACATGGCAATCAGACGAAAAAGAAAAAAAAGGAAGGAATACTGATTAGGAAATAAGCCGGTACCGAGTACGCTGGGCGAAAGACTGTTTCCATTATAGTCTGATTGATACATCAAAACGTATTTTTACAAATGATGTGCCAAGCATCCAGGCTATTTTACATGCCGAATACTAGGGAAAACTATGTACCGGTCCTAAAGAGGAAGAGATGATCTTTAAAGATCCTTTAGATACTCTGCCACATGTTTGCGTAGCGTTGCTCCTTGGTGTGTGATCCTTCAAGAGGATCAACGATCAGTTTTTCACAAAGGGACTGGAGACGGTACCCTTGGTACCATCAAAAGTTGACATGGGTTTAAGGAACCTGGAAAAGAAAAAATAAGGAAAAGAGAAATGATATGGGCGTCCACATAGGGTCGAGCCGTATTTGTGGATTTTGTTTTTAATATGCCTCCGTCTTTTGCCATGGTATCTTTAGTGTGTAGTTATGTACGTGTGGTACATATGCCATGATGTGGTTGGGGCTGAGACGGAGGCCGAACTGCTAATCGAGCCCCTGACGGTCTTGATTGTCGCTCTGCAGCGTGGTCCGGACGTGTTTAATAGTGTCCGGGGGCTTGACTGCCGATCTAGTATTTGGCTTGATAAGGCCATTCTGGACTTCCGCTGCAAGGGACGCGGTGTGCTCCTCGGTATGGAGGGAGCGCTCCGTGTTTCCATTGACTATTATGACACCCCGGGGTTCGGGCATCTTGATTTTCAGGTAGGCATAGTGTGGGATCGCATTGAAGCGAGCGAACACGGTTCGTCCGAGCAATGCATGCTAGCCACTACAGAAGGGGGCGATGTTGAAGATCAAGTCTTCGCTTCGAAAGTTGTCTAGCGAGACGAAGACGACTTCCAATGTGATTGAGCCTGTGCAACGGGCCTCTACTCCAGGTATTACTCCTTTAAAGGTATTTTTGGTGGGTTTGATTCTTGATGAATCAATACCCATTTTACAGACCATGTCCTGATAGAGCAAGTTAAGACTGCTACCGCTGTCCATGAGGGCTCGTGTAAGGTGGAATCCATCGATAATTGGGTCAAGGACCAATGCGGTTGAGCCTCCGTGATGGATACTAGTCGGATAGTCTCTGCGATCGAAAGTGATCGGGCAAGCTGACCATGGGTTGAATTTTGGGGCGACTGGCTCTATCGCGTAGACGACCCTCAGAGCACGCTTGCGCTCCCGTTTTGGGATGTGAGTAGCATATATCATATTCACCATTTTGACTTCGGGGGGAAATTTCTTCTGTCCCCCTGTATTCGGCGGATGAGGTTCATCGTCGCCATCCTCGCTAGGCGACCCCTTCTCCTTATGTTCGGTATTCAGCTTACCGGCCTATTTGAAGACCCAACAACTTCTGTGGGTATGGTTGGCAGGCTTGTCTGGGGTGCCACGAATCTGGGAAGGTCAATCGAGTATTCGGTCCAAGTTAGATGAACCGCCTTTATTCCTTTTGAATGGCCTCTTCCGTTGACCGGATTTAGAGCCACTGAATCTAGCGTTGACCGCTATGTCTTCGGTATTATCATTGTTGCTCCGATGCTTGTGTTTGTTGCGTTAGGGCCTGCCGTTGCCGTTTCTGGTTTCAAAGGTACCTACATCGCTGGTACCATTGTTGTTGCAGGCTAACCAGCTATCCTCTCCCGCGCAAAAGCGGTTCATGAGTGCTGTGAGGGCTGCCATGGACTTTGGCTTCCCTTGGCCGAGGTGTCGGGTGAGCCATTCGTCCTGGATGCTGTGTTTGAAGGCTGCTAGGGCTTCGGTGTCCGGACAGTCGACAATTTGGTTCTTTTTAGTTAAGAACCTTGTTCATAGTTTCCGGGCTGACTCTCCGGGTTGCTGAACTATGTGACTGAGGTCATCGACATCTGGGGGCCGCACATAAGTACTGTAACGCCCACGATGCGGCTATATCTCCCACGTGTCGAGGCACGAGTTAGAGGCATAACCGCATGGTGGTTATTCGCAAGTGGGGTAATCTTCACACAATCCCATGTAGTGAATAAGAAAGGGATAAAGAGTTGGCTTACAATCGCCACGTCACACAAATAACAAGTTAAACATACATCATCCAGAGTACAATCAAGGTCCAACTACGGAACCAAAATAAAAGAAGACAACCCCAAATGCTAGATCCCCGATCGTCCCAACTGGGCACCACTACTGATCATCCAGAAAAGACACAAAACAACGACCAAGATCTTCATCGAGCTCCCACTTGAGCTTGGTTGCACCACCTGCACTGGTATCATCGGCACCTGCAACTGTTTGGAAGTACCCATGAGTCACGAGGACTCAGCAATCTCACACCGCGAGATCAAGACTATTTAAGCTTATGGGTAGGATGTGATAATGAGGTGGAGCTGCAGCAAGCACTAAGCAAGTATGGTGGCTAACATACGCAAATAAGAGTGAGAAGAGAAGCAAGGCAACGGTCGTGAAGATAGAAGTGATCAAGAAGTGATCCTGAAACTACTTACGTTCAAGCATAACACAAGACCGTGTTCACTTCTCGGACTCCACCGAAAAGAGACCATCATGGCTACACACGCGGTTGATGTATTTTAGTTAAGTCAAGTGTCAAGTTCTCTACAACCAGACATTAACAAATTCCCATATGCCACATAACCACGGGCACGACTCTCGAAAGTTTATACCCTGCAGGGGTGTCCCAACGTATCCCATCACAAGCTCTCACGGTCAACGAAGGATATTCCTTCTCCCGAAAAGACCCGATCAGTCTCGGAATCCCGGTTACAAGACATTTCGACAATGGTAAAACAAGACCAGCAAAGATGCCTGATGTGCCGACAATCCTGATAGGAGCTGCAGATATCTCGTTCTGAGGGCACACCGGATGAGACATCCTACGAGTAAAACCAGCCCTCAAGTTTCCCCGAGGTGGCCCCGCAATCTACTCAGTTCGGACCAACACTTAGAGAAGCACTGGCCCGGGGGAGGGGGTTAAAATAAAGATGACCCTCGGGTGTCCGACCCAAGGGAAAGGTAATAGGTTGTTAGGCAAATGTAAAACCAAGGTTGGGCCTTGCTGGAGGAGTTTTATTCAAAGCGAACTGTCAAGGGGGGCCCATAACTCCCCAACCGCGCAAGGAACACAAAATCAAGGAACATAACACTGGTATGACGGAAACTAGGGCGGCAAGAGTGGAACAAAACACCAAGCATAAGGCTGAGTCTTCCACCCTTTACCAAGTATATAGATGCATTAATTAAATCAGAGATATTGTGATATCCCAACATATCCATGTTCCAACATGGAACAAACTTCAACTTCACCTGCAACTAGCAACGCTATAAGAGGGGTTGAGCAAAAGCGGTAACTTAGCCAAACAACAGTTTGCTAGGAAGGTGGGTTAGAGGCTTGACATGGCAATATGGGAGGCATGATATAACAAGTGGTAGTTAGCGCGACATAGCGGTAGAGCGAACAACTAGCAAGAAAATATAGAAGTGATTTCGAGGGTATGGTCGTCTTGCCTGAGATCCCGCAAGGAAGAAGAACGAGTCCATGAAGAAGACAAACAGACGTGGTCTAACGGATCCTCACAAACGCAACATTACTAGAGCTAACACGAAGAAGCAACACCGGAAAGGAGCAAACATCATGGTGAACAACCATCACATAAACATGGCACGATGCACAACCAAGTATGATGCTTGTCCGGTTTAATGAGGCATGGCATGGCAAAGTGCACAAACAATACTACAAGTTAAGTGGAGCACAATATGCAACGAGTTGCATATTGATGAAACACCACATTCCAACATTTAGTTCACTCTCGTTTATGTACCCAACAATATTAAATGTTATTAAACATGGCAAGAGGTGAAGCATAATAAAACTACCTATCTAGGCAAGTTTAAATGAGGCCGGAAACAACAACAATTCTGAAAAATCCTCATATGCTTCGAATTAGCTACTGTTCTTCCCTAAACATAATTTTAGAGTTGTTAAACATGCAAAGTAAGTACATCATCTTAATCTATGCATTTTTCTACCCCATTTACATATAAAGTTTATTAAATTCGGAGCTACGGTTAATTAGTTATGAAATAAAGCATTTTAGCATGGCATTGAAGCAAATTAATACAAACAACAATTTAAACATTTCAAACATGTATGAAAGTTGGAAATTATGAAACTAGATGTAATTCTAAGCATTTTACATATATCAAACATTTTAATCCGATGCATTTTTGTTTAGCTGTGAGCAATGCAAGTATAATGGCATTTCTGTAATATGCATGTCCTATTCGCAGCGCAAAAAAAACAAGTCACGGCCGAATCTGGCTGGGCCGAGGCTGCAGAGGCGCTGGGCCTTGGATAGTGGGCAAGGAGGCGGCCCACGCGGTAGGACGCGGTCAACGTGCGATGAGCGGGACGACGGGTCCATGGACCCCGAGCATGGGTGCAGCGTGGAGGTCCTGTGGCAGTCGAGCCCACCAGACTTGGCGGCGGACGGCACCGGCAACAAAGTGGACGGGCAAATCCAGGTGAGGGTGACCGCGAGGCGACGGGGAAGGATGGATCCGTTCACTGGGGGCTGGATCCGACCAACAGCGACAACGATGTGGAGCTCCGGGTAACATTTGACCATGGAGGCGGCTGACAAGCTCCTGCAGAAGGTGAGGGAGATCTGAGAGACCGGAGGAAGCTCGTGAGAAGGAGAAGGAAGGCATAAGGCCGGCGGGGTATTGTCCTGGAGGTGGTCGCTGGCGGCGACTCCTGCGAGTCG
>NC_041384.1:224092102-224222037 GCF_002162155.2 Triticum dicoccoides
CGATCCAGATCGGGTGTGAGGGAGCAGGAGGCATGGGACGATTCGGCCCAGGGCGGCAGCGGCGGGCCGGATGCGGGCCTGCAGGGCCACGGCGGCGGGGACACGCAGGGAGGCACGTGGAGCCCTCTGATTGGCAGCGCGCGGGAGCTGGTAGCGGCGCTGGTGTGTGGAGCGGCGACAAGTGGCAGAGAGGGGTTTGGACTGTGTGGAAAACGAGGGCGGCGTCACTGATTTTGAGGAGGTAGTTGTCTGCTGCCAAAAATGGAAGGGAAGGCTTCCTTTTATAGCTAGAGCTAGGGTTTGAGGGGTTAGGAGGGGTTTTCGGACCTCCGATCGAGATAGGATGCACCGGTCGAGAGGGAAGGTGTTAGATGGGCTAGGTAACGGGCTATGAAGATGAGTTGGGCTGAGAGGAGAGGAGAGAATAGCAGCCCGGCAATGGTTTCCACAGACCGAAAAACGTCCGACGAAAAGACCGGCTATAGTGTCGCTATAGTTATCCGTTGGGGCATCAAACGAACTCCGAATGCGATGAAACTTGGCAGGCGGCCTACTGACAACATAAAAAACCGCGTGCCAACTTTCAACCCATTCCAAGAACACTTTTTGGCCACTTATAAAATACTATTTCAAACATGCCGCGGGCGCGTGCAAGTGTGTTTGGGCTCAGAACGGACAACGGAAAGAACGAGGAGACCAGGACAGATGAAAGTTTTAAAAAACATGAGGATGTAATGCACATGATGACATGGAAAGATGCAACACACAAACAAATGACATGGCAACAACGATGAAGAACTGGAAGACACCTGGCGCAACGGTCTCAGGGCGTCACAAGTACCCTGGAAGTTGTCTCTGAAGGCATCTTCCAGGTCTTCCCAGGTGCCAATAGAATTCTCTAGGAGGCTGTTTAACCAGTGTAGAACAAGTCCCTTTAATTTGAGTGGGAGGTACTTGATGGCATGTAGATCATCACCGGGAGCCATGTGAATATGGAGAAGACAATATTCTATGCAAACTTCGGGATCTGTCGTGCCATTGTATGATTTGATGTTAACGGGTTTATACCCTTCTGGGAACTGATGTTCCATTAGTTCGTCGGTGAAGCATAGGGGGTGTGGGCGCCTCTGTAAGGCGACGTCGCGGCGTAGTTCGGACGGAGGCCATTTGCGGTTTTCGGCATGTGTGAGGTTGTTTTTGCCACGCCAAGTCTGATGGCCATCCTCGTGCATTGGAGCATGCCCCCTTGATCCGTAGATTGATCTGGTCTGACCGGTTGTATTGTCTAGGTCCCGTCGTAGGTCATAGGTGTATCCTAGGGCCACTATTTCTCTGCCTTTACGGCGAGGTGGTGTTCGGCTTGAGCGGCCGCTCTCTCCCGGCCATGCGGCGGTCGGTCAGGTCTGTCGGCATCGCGTGTTGTCGGTATGGGCTCTGGGGCCTCGTCGTTAAATTGTGGTAGTAGCTTGCGCTTCGGGTAGCGCTTTGGGGGTGCGAGGCCGTATTCCTCGGCTGCCAGGACGTTAGTCCATCTGTCGTTGAGCAAATCTTGATCAGCTTGAAGCTATTGGAGCCTCTTTTTCAGGCTTCTCGCAGTAGCAATTAGCCGGCGCTTAAATCACTCTTGTTCGAGGGGTTCCTCTAGCACGATGAAGTCTTCGTCGCTGAGGCTCACATCCTCTTCGGAGATTGGTAGGTAATTACTATCCTCCGAGTCACAGGATCATCGGGGTTTACTTTCCCATCCTCCCAATCATCCTGTTCAGATGTTGGCTCTACAGGGACTTCAGGGTCTTCGGCGTTCTCCAGAGTGTTATTCTCTTCAGTGCCGATATTGTTGTCTTTTTGGCGTCGATGTTTTGGAGGTGCTTCGGCAGGCTTGTCCTCAACCGGATTCTCCTTGCCATCCTCTTTGGGTGTGTCCACCATGTACACGTCGTATGTGGAGGTGGCCGTCCATCTTCGGTAAACGGGGTGTTTTGGCCTTGTTCGTCCTCGACATCGTCATCCATACCGTCGATGTCTTCGGAGGCGTAATCCAACATGTAGTTAAATCTTCGACAGTGGCTATGAAGTGGGTGGTGGGTGGGATGCAAAATTCCCTGCTCTCAACCCCTAATCTGGGTTGGGAATAGTTCGGAAGCGATCCTCCCGTAATGGCAAGTGATCGCATTAAGTCCAAGGCCTCGTTTAAAGGTGAGGGTTGGACGGAGAAATGAGAGTCTGTGGGGCTATCCAGATTCGGAGTCTGGCGGCGCCCTCTTGACACAGACCTCGAGAGTTCGGACCTAGAGTCCAGCAGAGTGTCCGGTGCTTCTCCGGCAGCAAGCTCCATTGGTGCAGAGAGTCTAGCGGGCTCTAGACTCCCATCTTCGGACCTGCCGGCCTGCCCTTGATCTAAGGTCAGAGCGGCAATTGGGACCGCGAACCCTTCGAAGACCAAATCTCCTCGGATATCAGTGACATAGTTTAAGCTCCTGAAACTGATCTGATGACCAGGGGCATAGCTATTGATCTACTCAACATGACCAATCAAGTTGGCTCGCAGTGCGAAGCCGCCGGACACGAAAATTTGGCCCCGGGGGAAAATCTCCCCCGAAACAGCATCATTGTGGATGATCGAACGAGCCATCGAATCCTTCGTCGATGACACAGAGGAAGTCTCAATGAAAGCACCAATGCCAGTGTCAAAACCGACAGATCTCGGGTAGGGGGTCCCGAACTGTGCATCTAAGGATCGAAGGTAACAGGAGGTAGGGGACACGATGTTTACCCAGGTTCGGGCCCTCTTGATAGAGGTAAAACCCTACATCCTGCTTGATTGACTTTGATGAGTATAGGGGTTACAAGAGTTGATCTACCATGATATCGTAATGGCTAAACCCTAGATGTCTAGCATGTATGATTATGATTGCCTCTACGGACTAAACCCTCCGGTTTATATAGACATCGGAGGGGGCTAGGGTTTGTACAGAGTCGGTTTACAGAGAAATGAATCTTCATATCCGAACGCGAAGCTTGCCTTCCATGCCACAGAGAGTCCCATCCGGACACGTGGGAAGCCTTATATCTTGTATCTTCACGGCCCACCAGTCCGGCCCACGTCACATAGCCCGGGCGTCCGGGGACCCCCTAATCCAGGACTCCCTTAGTGGGCGAGGTTCTTCATCATCCTCCTCGCTGGGCTGCCCTTCCCCTTATGTTCGGTGTTTAGCTTACCGGCCTGCTTAAAGACCCAACAATTTCTGTTGGTATGATTGGCAGGCTTGTCAGGGGTGCCATGAATCTGGCAAGGCCTATCGAGTATTCTATCCAAACTGGATGGACCATCTTTGTTTCCTTTGAATGGCTTCTTTCGCTGACCGGGTTTAGAGCCACTCAATCTGGTGTTGACCGCCATATCTTCGGTATCTCCATTGTTGCTTCGATGCTTGTGTTTGTTGCGTCGTGGCTTGCCGTTGCCGTCTCTGGCTTCGGAGGTGCCAGGGTCGCTGGTGCTGTTGCTTTTACGAGCGAGCCAACTGTCTTCTCTCGCGCAAAAGCGGGTCATGAGTGCAGTAAGGGCTTCCATGGACTTCAGTTTTTCTTGGCCGAGGTGTTGGGCGAGCCACTCGTCCCGGATGCTGTGTTTAAATGCCGCGAGGGCTTCGGCATCCGGGTAGTCCACAAATTGGTTCTTTTTAATTAAGAACCTGGTCCATAGCTTCCGGGCTGATTCTCCGGGTTGCTGGACTATGTGACTGAGGTCATCGGCGTCTGGAGGCCGAACATAGGTACCTTCGAAGTTATCTCTAAAGGCATCTTCCAAGTCTTCCCAGCTACCAATAGAGTTTTCTAGGAGGCTGTTTAACCAGTGCCGAGCTGGTCCCTTTAATTTTAGCGGGAGGAACTTGATGGCATGGAGATCATCACCGCGGGCCTTGTGTATATGGAGAAAAAAAATCTTCGATCCATACTACGGGATCTGTTGTTCCATCATATGATTCAATGTTCATGGGTTTAAACCCTTCTGGGAACTTGTGCTCCATTACCTTTGTATCGGGCGACATCATGACGCAGTTCAAATGAAGTCCGTATGCGGTTTTTGGCCCGAGTGAGGTTGTGCCTGCTGCGCCAGGACTGATGGCCGTCTTCGCATGTTGAAGCTCACCCCCTCGATCCATAGATCGATCTGGCTTAGCCTGCTCTACTGTCCAGGTCCTGTCGTAGGTGTATCTTGGAGCCGCTGTCTCTCTGCCCTTACTGTGAGGTGGTGCGAGTTGGTGTTCGGCGTAGGTGGACGCTTTATCTCGTCCATGTGGTGGCCGGTCTGGTTCATCAGAACAGTCGTATCTTGACGGTATGGGTGCGGCGGCCTCATCGTCGAATTGTGGAAGAACCCGACGCTTCGGATAACTCTTAGTTGGGCGTTGAAGGCCATACTCTTCGGCAGCCAGGACTTGGGTCCATCTGTCGTTGAGTGTATCCTAGTCGGCTTGGAGTTGTTGTTGCTTCTTTTTTAGGGTTCTCGCAGTGGCGACTAGCTGGTGCTTAAAGTGCTCCTGCTCGAGTGGTTCCTCTGGTTCGCCGAGGCTCACATCATCCTCGGAGATTGGTAGATAGTTACTATCCTCCGAGTCCTCGTTCCCGACTGGATCATCAAGGTTAACTTGCCCATCCTCCCAATCATCATGTTCATATGTTGGATCGACAGGGGCTTCGGGGTCATCGGCATTCTCCGGGGTGTTATTATCTTTGGTGCCGGTATTGTTGTCTTTTTTGCGATGCAATTTTGAGCGGCGCCGCTGACCTCGACGCTTTGGAGGTGCTTCGGCAGGCTTGTCCTCAACCGGATCCTTCCTGCCGTTGTCGTCATCCTCTTTGGGTGTGTCCACCATATACACGTCATATGTGGAGGTGGCCGTCCAACATCCGGTAAACGGCAGGTCTTGGCCTTGTTCATCTCCGACATCGTCGTCCATGCCGTCGATGTCTTCGGAGGCTAATCCAGCATGTCGGTGAAGTCTTCGACAGTAGCTATGAAGTGGGTGGTGGGTGGGACATAAAATTCCCCGCTCTCAGCCCCTAGTCCGAGCTGGGCGTAGTTCGGAAGTGATTCCTCTATAATAATGAGGGATCACATTAAGTCCAGGGCTTCGTTTAAGAGCGAGGTTTGGATGTGGAAGCGAGAGTCCACGGGGCTGGTCGGGGTGAAAGCCTCCTGGCCCTGCCTACTTGGCGCAGACTTCGAGAGTTCGGATCTGGAGTCCGGGGGCAAGTCCGGCCTTTCAATGATAGGAGGAACCTGGACTGATTCCGAGTTCACCATGGACACGATCGGCTCCGGATCCTCGATAATGTTGTTTGAAATGAAGAGTATGGTGGGCTCCACACTCCCATCTTTGGACCTGATGGTTTGCTCCGGATCTAAGGCCAGAGCAATGGTTGGGGCCGCGAACCCTTCGAAGATCAAGTCTCCTCGGATGTCAGCGACATAATTTAGGTTCCCAAAACTGATCTGGTGACCACATGCATAGATGTCGATCTGTTCAAGGTGGCCAATCGAGTTGGCATGGAGTGCGAAGCCGCCAAATACAAAAAATTGGCCGGGGAGGAAAGTCTCCCCCGAAATAGCATCATTGTAGATGATCGATCAAGCCATCGAACCTTCTGTCAACGGCACATTGGAACTCTCAATGAAAGCACCAATGTCGGTGTCAAAACCGTCCGATCTCTGGTATGGGGTCCCAAACTATGCGTCCGAGGATTGAAGGTAACAGGAGACAAGGGACACGATGTTTACCCGGGTTCGGGACCCCCTACCCGAGATCGGCCGGTTTTGACACCGACAAAGGGCGCACGCTCCCAACTTGGAGATGAAGCGCCCTAGCAAGGTCACACAGCCCGCCAGCTTCTGCATCTCCTTGAGGGTATGTGGCTGGCTCATCCTCTCTATTGCCTTGACCTTCTCTGGGTTGGCCTCGATTCCCCTGTGCGACACCAGAAAGCCCAACAACTTGCCGGAGGGGACGCCAAACACACATTTCTCCGTATTGAGCCATAGATCTACCTTGCACAGACTGAAAAATGTTTCTTCCAGGTCTTGAATAAGGGTCCTTGCCTCCCGAGACTTCACCACTGTATCGTGAACATAGGCCTCGGCGTTCCTCCCGAGCTGCTGGCCCAGAGCGATGTGCATCAGCCGCTGGAAAGTTGCTCCCATGTTACGCAGTCCGAACGGCATGCAGGTGTAGCAACACACCCCACATGGGGCCAGGAAGGCTATCTTCTCAACATCTTGCACAGCCATGTTGATTTGGTGGTAGCCTGAGAAGGCATCCAGAAAGCACAACAAGTCGCATTCAGCGGTGGAGTCGACGATGTGATCAGTGTGCGGAAGCGGGAAGGGGTCTTGAGGACAAGCCTTGTTGAGGTTGGTGAAGTCGACGCACATGCACTCCTTCCCTCCCTTCTTAGGGATGACAACCAGATTCGCCAGCCATTCCGGGTACTGCACCTCCCGAATGACACCAGCTTCTTGCAGTTTTCGAGTCTCCTGGACGATGAACGTCTGCTTCTCTGTGAACTGCCGCTGCGCCCTTTGCTTCACCGGGTGCATGTTAGGGCATACCCTCACGTGATGCTCGATTATCCCCCTCGAGATTCCGATTAGATCCTTAGGCTCCCATGTGAACACATCCTTGTTCCTGCGCAAGAAGCTGACCAATGCCTCCTCTTGATCTGGAGGGAGACCGGCACCTATGGCGAAGGTGGCACCCGATGCCCCGTCTTTGTCAACCGGCACCTGCTTCATCTTGGTGCGATCTTGGGAGAAAAATTGTTTCTTCCTTGCTGGCACGCCCCTAGGACCTCTGGGGCTCCTTCCTCACTTGGTTGCGCAACCGTCGCGACCATGAAGGCGAGTTTGAGAGCTAGCAACGCTTCCTTGGTATCTCCTGCCATAGTGAGGACGCTGCTACTTCTCGACATCTTCATTAGATTGTACGCAGGGTGAGTTGCTGCTAGGAACTGGGCCAAGGCCGGTTACCCGATGATGGTGTTTTACGGGAGGCCGATGTGGGCGATGTCGAAATTGATAAGCTCGGTGTGGTAGTTGTCGCGGGTGCCGAAGGTGACCAGGAGGCGGATCTGCCCCAGGGGGTAGGTGGAGCTGTCGACGACCCCGGAGAAGGGTTTGATGGGGCGGAGCCGTCCATGAGGCACATGAAGCAAGCCGAATGCCTCCATAGAGAGCACACTCAGGCCGGATCCACCATCGATGAGAGTCTTGGTGACCGCTACATTGCAGATGGTGGGGTTGCAGAGCATCGGGAGCGCGCCGGTGCCAGCGGTGGTCGCGGGGTGGTCCTTTGAGTTGAAGGTGAGGTCTGCCTTGGGTGTTGCCCAGCCAGAGGGAGCCCATAGTTGCACACGGGCGACACCCACCTGGGAAAAGAACTGCTTGATTTGGTGGTCCGAGGGTGGCGCACGCGAACCACCGAGGAGGGCCGCGACAGCGTGGGTGCCGGTGCCGTGAAGCGCGCGACGAAGAGGCCGTGCAGTTCTTCCCAGGCGGCCACAGAAGATCCTGGCAGGTTGAGCAGCCAGGCGTGTGGCATGGCTACGAGGGCCAGAGGAAGCCAGTTGGCCATGACCTTGCCGTCGCCGCTGGCCGCCAACACTGCCCCCACGTACGCATGGAGAAAACCTGCTGGGTCCGCCGCGTCGTCGTATCGGGGCGACAGGTCCGGCCTGAACTTTTGTGGCCACAGCCCCCACCACAGGGCAGGGGTGAAAGCTCGGAGGCCCTCGGCTCCTCCAAAGGGGCGCGTCGATCCAATCGATGGAGGAGCGTCTGCCATGAGAGCCAATAGCAGAGCACAGCAGACAGACCGGCGTATCTTTGATGCACCCCTACCTGGCATGCCAAATGTCGGATTTCGGGTTTCGCAGATCCTTGAGAGGTTCGAACTCTAGGGTGCGTGCGAAGAACTCAACCTCCCAGTCTGCCTACTCACCAATCTCATAGCCTAGCTCGATGAACTCAAAGGAAAGAGGACACGACAGTTTACCCAGGTTCGGGCCACCTTGCGGTGTAAAACCCTACTCCTGCTTTATGATGGATTGGCCTCGTGGGGTTGAGGATGAACTAGTACAGTGGGAGAACAACCTTAGGAGGAGGAGTGTTCTTGAGCTCAAGTGAGCTGGTGAGCTGGTCAGGGTGGAATGGATCTGACCCCCTCTATGGTGGTGGCTAGGTCCTATTTATTGTGGCCTTGGTCCTCTTCCCAAATGAATGCGGGAAGGGATCCCACAATGGCCAAATTCGAAGGGAGACAACTAGTACATGCTATCCTGACAAAAGTAGTCTTCGCCTGCAAAAGCCTCTAGTTGTGACGTCGTGGTGGGCTCGTCGATGAACTCCGTCCTGCCGTCCTGCCGGTCTTGGTCTTGTTGCACCGAAATGGAAACCTTTGGCTGATTCATCAGGACTCCGTGCGTGCGCTTGCCTCCTTAGCATCAAAGAGGAAACTCGTACTCTGCACCCGCTGGCGTCCGCCTAGCCATGGTCGTAATGGCTCACGTCATCGACACCTCGCGAGGTGAGGCCTACATAGAAATCTTCGCTCCTCAGGAGGCAGCCTGAGGTGGCCGCTCCTTGTGGAGGTCTTGGTGTCGTCCGCCTCGTGAGGCTTGGCCCCTCGCGGGGGTCTTGGGTTGTTGATGCCAAAGCTGGGTCATACCAGGCCGTCAGTAAGCCACGCCGTGGGCTGCAGGCAGACAAGTCTGGGTACCCCCGTTTCCAGAACGCCAACAGCCACCATCGTCATTGCTCCACCACTCGCCGCTGGTAGCAGTACCGCATCATTTATTGACGCCTCCATTTCCAACATCGGTGGCTATCGTTTCCAGCGCCGGCAAATGTCGGATGTAGCAAACAGCTTCCAGGGCACATTGCCTCCCGCAATGATGGGCACATGGGTGCAGGATCAACCTCATCTCGTCTGCCACGTCAAGGTACGGTCGTGAGGCCTGGTTGATACGCTAGATGGTCGACGAAGAAAGGGGAATAGGAAGAGAGCGCGAGGCGGATGCGGCCATTTGCACAGGTTGTGAGGCACACAATCAAAGAAGATCGCACGGAGCACGTGCGGCCAGTCGGATCTTTAGCTGGACGACTATATTTAAATTTTTCTTTCAACTGGATGATTTCTAGAAACATCAACATGTCCTTCGCATGCCACGACTCATTATGAGACCCACACACCATTGTCACTTTCAGCCTTATCTTCAAGAGTGTTAGAAATATGCACTGGGGACAATAATATTGTATTATTATATTTCCATATTCATAATTAAAAGTTTATACTCTATGTTATAACTGCTATGATCCTAGAATATGCTATTCAGTGGAAAACTCATATGCACGTGTGGACTGATAAATGACAAAATAAGACCCCTAGTATCGCCTTTAAGACTGTCTCAAGTGTTGTCGTGGGTTTGTCACGGCAGATGTCCTTGTGAAAGGACTTAGTCATGGAGCCATCGCAACGGGTTAGCTTTAAAGGGGTTAAACCGGACAAGGGGACACGGGGAGTTTTATACTAGTTCAGCCCCTTCGAGGAAGGTAAAAGCCTACGTCTAGTTGTGATTGGTATTGCTAGGGTTTCGAAGGCCAGGGAGCGAATCCGCTTTGTCTGACTCTCAAGTTGTTGTCTGTCCCCTGAACCGCTGCCGGGTCGTCCCCTTATATACATGGGTGGCGCCCGTCGGTTCACAGAGTCCCAAAGCTGGATCATAAACGTTTCCGGTTTGGTCTCTACCCTTCCTATCTTACAAAGCAAGTTATATGATTAAGCTGGTTTACATCTATAGGTCTTAACTCACTTTTGGGCCTTGGGCCTTTGTAAAGCGCCATCATCTTCACATCTTCACGTGCTTCTAATCTTCATGAAGTTAATTCGGCTACTCCTGGCCGGTTTACGCCTAGTAGTAATATCCCCAACATTAGGCACCAGATTGGTTTGAACTGGTTCATGTCAATCTCCATCACTTAGAAAAAATTCATCCTTTACATTTTCACCTTGATCTTGTAAACCGATGTGGCGTCATGCTCCAGACCTTTAACAAACCGCCCTGACGTCATCTGTTCATTAAAGCTGAAGATTACCTTCATTAACGCATCTCCAATCATCAAGGTGACACCATTATTTCTTATCCTTTTTTGAGCTCCTCGATTCCCACACTTGCCGTTGTATCATTTCGCCTTATAAATAGGGGCAGGGGACCCTTTTTCCTTCCTTCCCTGCTACCCCTGAGCGCCGCCGCCATTGACAAGCCTCGCCTCTGCTTCGCCGTTGGCTGCTGCATCACCCGGATCAAACCAGAAAACCGCAGCTTCCCTCCGCCGTTCTTGCGACACCGGTAACCTCTTTTACTTCCACCCCAGATTTTATCTTTTTAGGGTTTCACTGTTCGTCGGAGTTCATCAAAAAACTTCAGTGATGTTCCTCGCTTTTCTTATCTATAGCATTCGAGGCTAGGCTGGACCTGTTGTTCTTGCGCGACTGTAGCCATAATCGTATTCTCCTCATTAAAGTCCCTCTTTATATCAAGAACTTCTTTATCTGAATCTGCTGAACTATTTAAGTACCCGAAGCTTGAACCTGAATATATTCCAGTTCTGTCATCCCTTAGATCCGAAATTTTTATATAAACCTGTGAGATCTGTTTCCCCTTACTTAGGTATTTTTAGATCTGTACTCCTCACACCAATATAGACGGTTTAACTTTGCATAGCAATCAATACCATTAGCCCTCTGATAAACCAGAGGAGCCCTTTACCTCCATAGTTATACTCTGGTTTAACAGTGTCTGGGTACGCATGTTCTGGTACTTCCTTGTTATATATTATAGCATTGATCTCCGGTTTATGCATTTTCACATATCAGTATATCTTTTACTCCATTGCATCTTGTATGTCATCCTGAGTGATTTATAAACCGTCCTTTTGTTTCCAGCTTGTTTGTTCCACAATGGCCAAGCAATTTACCGCTTGCAACTGGGCTCGTTCCCGGGTCACGGAGGAACAATTGAACGATATGGTCAGCATCGGCTCCTTGCCTAAGAAAACTGAAATTAAATGGCGAGTTCCAGGAGCAGAAAATCCTCCGACCCCAAGGCATGGTGAGGTGGTGGTCTTTGTTGACCACATAAGTCGTGGCTTCAAACCGCCAGGGTCAAAGTTTTACTGAGATGTGCTTGCCAATTTCCAACTCCATCCTCAAGACATCGGGCCCAACTTAGTATCCAATCTATGTAACTTCCAGGTCTTCTGTGAAGTGTACTTACAGGAAGAACCAACTGCGCAGCTGTTCCGGGACTTCATTCACTTAAACCGTCGCACAGAATTTGTAAATGGCCCCAACACTGAACTTGGTGGTGTCTCAATTTAAAAGCGGAAAGAAGTTGAATTTCCTCATGCCAAACTGCACAGCCATCCAAAGGAATGGAACCAGACTTGGTTTTACTGCCGAGATACGTCCCCTGAAGATGAGAATCCCCTCCCAGGCTTTCGTGATCACCGGCTTTCCAACACCCATCCAATGCCACAATGCCTAAGCTCTGCAGAAAGGACGAAATATGCCCCTCAACTCGCCAAACTCCGGGCTTTCATGGCCAATGGTTTAACAGGTGTTGATTTCGTGCGCTGTTGGATATCTTGGAGCATCTCGCCGCTAAGCCGGCGTCCCAGTTTAATGTGTGAGTACACCGGTGAGGTTGAAGACCCTCAACGCCATTGCAACATTCAAATAACTGATGAAGAAGTCACTAAAGGTGTAAAAAAGATTTTAAATGAATCGGAACTAGTCTGTAGTCAAACCGGCTTGAATCCCTTCTATACCAAGAACAAACCACCTGCTGTAAGCATTATACTTCCTTTTCATCTTTGATATCTTTAATTTATGCAACTTGTAATCCTTCTTCTGTGTATGTATGTATAGGGTGATGACCCCTTCTGGAAACGGAAATTCGTAGAAAAAGCAGTAAAGCCAACTGGGGATAAAGCGGTCAAACCTTCTCGCCCCAAAACCAAAGCCGTCAAACGGACGTCAAAATGGAAAACGACTGACCGGATTAACATGGAACTTGATGATGATGCTGATGATCCGGAAGTTGAGGTAGAACTTGACTCACTTGGCTCCCTTTTCATGCATCTCATTAACAATGATCTTCCTCAGGAGGACGCAGAAGGCAGTCAAGCCGATGATGTAGAGGAAATTACCCTTTCCTCCGGTTCAGACTCTAAGCCAACACAAAAAACCCGTCAAGCAGTCCGGAAAGTAAGCTTTTCTCATCCTCTTGCTCATTTGGATCCAACATTTATTTTGAAGACTCAGCAGCATGAAGCTCGCCGAACAACCCGGCATAGTGGCCAACAGGTTACTTCAACCAGTTTACCTGACACCCCGGTTTAGAAGCGCCGATCTGAGGTCTCTCCTACTCCTGACAATTCTTATCCCAAGGCAGGTTATTTCAGACAACCTCTTAATCCGTCCAATTCCAATTATCAGGTGACACCTCCCTCATCCTCTGGTGAATCGACAACAACTCAACTCCCCCCCTCTGAAAACTGTGGCTGGGTAAGCTTTGCAATCTTGCATCTCAATGTGTTGTAAATCTGGAATAAAATGGTAAACCTCCTTTTAATTTTGTCCGCAGAGCCAAAGCCAGACCCAACAAGAAAGCTTGGGTCAACAATCCGCCCGAAGACCCAGCCACTGTTGAAGAGGAACCAAGAGGTGATCCAGACCAGACTTGTGAACCGGAGGGTCTTCATCCTGAAGCCACCTTTGACGACCCGCCCCTTCAAGGCCAAAACACGGATGAACCAACAAACGCTGAACCTGCCGCGCCTGGCACTAAACCGGCCGAGCCAAACCGTGCTAGTCCGGTGAAAGATGCTGAAACTCCATTATCACCAGCCAAAAACACTGAAGGTCAAGGAGACGATGTTATCATTACTGGAATGGGCCACAGCTCTCCTGGCCATCCCGTAATCTTGGCTCAACATAGTGCCAAGGAAGAATAGGTTGCTAGGTAAAAAGGCAAATGGAGTAGTGATTTATCAAATTATGCTCATATTAACGCTACAGAACTTCATTCTGGCTTCTTGAACCATCTTCACTCAAACCGGGACTATGAAGCCGGTTTGGTGAATTTGATGAAGGAGCGATATGAGGTATTTTCATCTCCCTTTGTTCGTTGATTCAAAGTTGAAATACTAGCCCAAGTAGCCCCCAAGGGCCGTTTTATGATGTTAATCACAAACCGGGTCTTTGTAGCACTTTAAGTTTCTCATCATTGACCCTCAAAATGTCAGATCTCTAATAAGAACCAAGACTCCTCTTTTAACAATTAGATAGCTTTCCGCAGTGTAGCCCCCAAAGGTCGGTTTAACTTGGCAAGTTAATCCGGGTTTTAATCCATGCATCCGTTTTAGAATAGATGTACATTAGCCCCCAAGTGTCAAGGATAATGCTTGCATTGTTCTGGAGACTTGTATAAAATGTAATTATTGAGAGCAAGTAGGCATTAGCCCCCAAGTATGAAGTGCATAACTTGTTATACGCTTTGTACTTTAGAACATATATATATCCTGTTATTTGATATACCTTCAATGTTGCAGGTTGAACTGAGGAATAGAGATGCCCGAAACTCTGACTTGCAAGAGAATGTGAAATCACAACAAGCAGAAGCTGCAAAAACCAAAGATGATCTGACCCAAGCCCTGGACACAATGGAAAGGCTGAAAGAATCTTTCAACAAAGATCGTGCCGACTGGGAAACCGAAAAATCCGGTTTAACCAAAAGAGTTGAAGACGCCGAGGTAGCCCTGAAACCAATTGTAGATGAGCTAGCTGGCTTGAAACGGCAAATCAACGCTTTGACTTCTGCTATCTTTGGTAAGTATCTCCTTATGTGGTTTGTTCAATCCAATGAACCTTATCATTGATCAGACTGCTGATGTTAAACTGTGACAGGCACCCGGATTGCTCATCTTGGTACAGACATGCGCATGAAGCTCAAAGCGATGTATACTTTGATTGAACAATTATACTCTGGGTCTTAGCGGGCTATTTGCACGGTGGCATACAACAAACCGACACGAACCCTGATAAAAGAAACACTTGAGAAACTGGCCATGTTACCAGCCCAGATTGCCGAATTGAAGAAGGCAGCTGCCAGAGCTGGAGCTTTAACCGCACTTACTCGAGCCAAAGCCTGGATTCCAGACCTTGAAGTGGCGGACATCATTAAAGGATATCCAGGCGTTAAGGAAGATGGTTCAGACTTCAACAATGACGACCTCCGGTGGCTGACCAAAGAAATGCGGCCAATAGCCAGCAAGCTGGCCGAAGACACAGACTTGTCCCATTTTCAACCGGCTTATGACGCTGAAGGGAAAAGACAGCTTGCCGAAATCCATGAAGTTGAAGAACTTGTGCCTCCGATTTGTAAGCACACTTACACTCCTGATATTAACCCATCCAATCTTATCCATGAAGAGGCAGTATTTCAAGCTTTAACTAGAATCGATTGGTCGATGGTTGATTTCTAGTGTCTGGGGAGGGATGAAGAAGTGCCCACACCAACTGACCCTCAACCATCAAACCGTCCAGACGAAGCATCTTAAACCGGTCGCCGGTTTACTGGTTATTGTGTGCCGATATTTTGAAAAATAATTATTCCATTGGAGCCGCTTTGAAAGCTTCTTGTAATAGGGTAGCTAAAACTCCGTTATCTGCCATGCCATCGAGCATGTTTTGTAATACCTTGTGACAACTTGTGCCACCTTTTGGGATATATTTATGCATAGCCCATGATGAATTGTGTACCTGGGTACAAAAACTTAAAAGTATCTAGTGGTTTACCGCTAGACGGGTCATGATGCCCAACAAGTATACAATACGTAGATGAATAATCGAAGTGTTTGTATAAAAAACAATATGTGCAACATACCTCATTGGTTACCCAATAGTGTATATGGTAAAGGTGTTAATACCAATCTGGAACATTGATAACCCCATCCTTATAATGCCATATTATATAGTAAACCGGACCAGGATAATTACCGGGTTTTCTTTATAACACTGGTGATTTAGTCAAACGAGACCGGGTCAACGAACACCGGTTTATAACTGATCATGTGCCGACAACTTGTATTTGAAAAGCAAGCCGGGTCAAGGACGCCGGGCTATCAAAAGACACTTATGAATTTCAACAAATAAAACTCAAAAAGGAAATATGAAAGGCTTTTTACGAGCTGCCAGGCTCCAAATTGAGGCTTTTCATGGGCTGCCAGGCCTCTGAGTTAAACCATTTAACAAAGCCTTTTAATATGGGCCTCCAATTAACCAATCGTCGTTTTTACTTTGACAAGTTCAGGGTCTGTAAAAGATTGACTTGTCAAACGTTCGGCGGGTCATACCAGGATTACCTGGACAGGAGTGGCTTACTTGATGAAGGCCGGTTAACCCAGGGTTTTAGGTGAATACACCAGGCTCCAAGGCGTGGCTTGATAGCCAATTACAACGGTCCTTTCAAACTCTTTGTTGCTTTGCAAAAAGAGCCCCCAAGTAACTTTGTGAGCTATGCTCAGTGCGTGCCCATGTTTGAGGCTGTGCTTTGAACAACACTCTCTTTGGCTCCACATATTTTTCTTTTGTGGCTTAAACGCCTATCAAGAGGTGTAGCTATGGTGTGATAACAACCAAGCCCCCTAGTGATATCCCTTCGTGGTGTCAAACCGATCAAGAGGTGTAGCTATGGTTCAGATATGACCAAGCCCCCTAGTGATTTTCTTTATATCCGTGCGGCTGCTGAGACCAGATTAACAAAAAACTCCGCTTTGTCAGTAAACTCTTGTAAGCACACACATGATGTAAAAAGAACAGACACCCCGCTGTTACGGAGGCTCTGGTTTATTATATGATATATACATCGTCATAAATATGTACATATGAAGAGCCTATGGCTTCAAGTATAGTAAGGCCGAAGAAGAGCTATGTTCCATGGCCGCTTGGTCTCCTCCTCCGATTTACGTGAGTCTTTGTGCTCTCGAACATCAATGAGGTAGTAAGACCCGTTGTGCAGATTCTTGCTGACCACAAAGGGTCCTTCCCAAGGTGGGGATAGCTTGTGCATATTAGTCTGATCCTGGATGAGCCGGAGCACCAAATAGCCTTCTTGAAAGGTTCTGGTCTTAACCCGGCGTCTGTGATAACGTTGGAGATCTTGTTGATAAATTGCCGAACGTGCTGCTGCAAGATCATGCTCTTCATCCAATAGGTCCATGGAATCTTGACGTGCCTTCTCATTATCAGCTTCAACGTAGGCTGTCACACGGGGTGAGTCGTGACGGATGTCACTAGGAAGAACTGCCTCCGCTCCATAAACCATGAAGAAAGGTGTGTAACCCGTAGACCTATTGGGTGTGGTGTTGATGCTCCATAACACAGAAGGTAGCTCCTCAACCCAACAACCCGGTGTCCACTTTAAAGGAACCATAAGCCTGGGTTTGATACCTCGTAGAATTTCTTGATTTGCCCTCTCCGCTTGACCATTAGACTGGGGGTGAGCTACCGATGCGAGATCGAGCCGGATGTGCTCATGTTGGCAAAATTCCTCCATCTCCCCTTTTGACAGGTTAGTACCATTATCAGTTATAATACTGTGTGGAAAGCCAAATCAGAATATCACCTTTTTGATGAACTTAACCGCCATGGCCGCATCACACTTACTGACTGGTGCTGCCTCCACCCATTTGGTAAATTTATCAACTGCTACTAACAGGTGGGTCTTTTTGTCCTTGGATCGCTTGAAGGGCCCAACCATATCAAGCCCGCACGTCGCAAACGGCCAAGTTATTGGAATCATCCTCAGCTCTTGAGCCGGAATGTGCACACAGCAGGCAAATTTTTGACAACCGTCACATCTCTTGACTAAATCCTCCGCATCAGCATGCGCTGTCAACCAGTAAAAACCGTGACGAAAAGCTTTAGCCACCAAAGATTTTGAACTGGTGTGGTGACTGCAATCTCCTTCATGAATTTCTCACAAAATCTCACAACCCTCTTGAGGAGAAACACAACGCTGAATTGCTCCTGAAACGCTGTAATGATGTAACTCCCCATTGAGTATGGTCATGGACTTGGAATGCCGGATTATCTATCGAGCCAACATTTCATCGTCTGGTAACTCGCCCCGGTTCATGTAAGCCAGATATGGGATTGTCCAATCCAGTATGACGTGCAGAGTTGCCACCAATTGAGCCTCCGGATCCGGAATAGCCAACTCTTCTTCGGTGGGTACCTTGACTGATTGATTATGCAATACGTCAAGAAAGACATTTGGCGGAACCGGTTTACGCTGAGAACCAAGATGACTTAAAGCGTCCGCCGCTTCATTCTTTCGCCGGTCTATATGGTCCACCTGATAACCCTTGAAGTGACCAGCCACTGTGTCCACCTCTCGCTGATATGCAGCCATGAGTGGGTCTTTAGAATCCCAAGTGCCAGACACCTGTTGAGACACCAGATCTGAATCGCCGAAGCACTTAACCTGACTTAAGTTCATCTCCTTAGCCATCCTAAGACCGTGGAGCAAAGCCTCGTATTCAACTGCATTGTTAGTGCAAGGGAGCATTAAACGGAGGACATAACAAAACTTGTCACCTAGTGGGGAAGTTAGTATGACTCCAGCCCCCGAGCCCTCCAACTGCCTGGATCCATCAAAATGAATAGTCCAATATGTATTATCTGGTTTCTCTTTTGGTGCCTGTAACTCCGTCCAATCATTGATGAAGTCCACTGTAACACCCCGGATGTAATTTACCTTATTTGTATTCCAACTCTTGCCATTTCCGGCACTAAGTTATGTTATATCCTCGTTGTCGGGTTTTTGCCTTCGTGTGCTTTTGTCTTTGTCATGCATCTCATATCATGTCATCATGTGCATTGCATTTGCATACATGTTCATCTCATGCATCCGAGCATTTTCCCTGTTGTCCATTTTGCATTCCGACGCTCCTATGTCCTCCGGTGTCCCTTTCTACCTATTTTCGTGTGTGGGTGTTAAACATTCTCGGATTGGACCGAGACTTGTCATGCGGCCTTGGTTTACTACCGGTAGACCGCCTGTCAAGTTTCGTGCCATTTGGACTTCGTTTGATACTCCAACGGTTAACCGAGGACCGAAAAGGCCTCGTGTGTGTTGCAGCCCAACACCCTTCCAAACTGGCCGAAAAACCCACCTAAACCCCTTCGATCATCTAGAGCGTTCGATCACGATCACGTGGCCACAAAGCGCACCTCATTTGGAGCTTCCTAGCTCCCTCTACCTCTATATAAAGAACCCCCATTCCAAATCCCATGTCTCCTCTCCCCCTAACCCTAGAATTTTCCCCGCGCCGCGCCGGACGTGTCCATTTCCGGCCGGACATCCTCGCCGCACCAACCACTTCGCGCCACGTGTCGCGCCGGGAGCTCCCCCGCCGCCGGCCCGCTCGGCCCGAGCCGGGCCCTCCTCGCCGCGCGGCCAGGCCGCGCCCCGCGCCCGACGCCGCCGCCTGCCTCCCATGCGTGCCGCCGCCTTCGTCCTCCCATTGCCGCCAAGGTTCCCCGCGCCGCCAGCGCGCCGGCGACCGCCCCACGCCGCCGCCTCGGCTCGCGGCTTCCTCGCCGCACCTCACCGCTCCGGCGACTCCGGCCGACCTCCTCCTCACCTCCTCGCCCCGGCAAGCCTCCAAGTCCAGCGACGAACTCGACGTTACCGGTCGGCCATCCTCAAGAGGCGTGCTGCTACAGTGTTTCCGGCGAGATCTAGATCCAGATCCAAATATCTCGGTTGACTTTTATCCCCGAAACCCTAACTTTTTGCATACTTTGACATGTCATAAATTCCTCATCGTGGCTCCGATTCGTGCGTGTAGCATATCAAAATGTTCGTCTCGACGAGTACATCATTTCATCTCATTGCATCATTTTCATTTGAGCTCATCTTGATTCCCGAAATGCTGTTGGAAGAGGGCTATGTGATAATAGTTTCAGATCTATTTCAGCAAATGCACTTTTGTCATTTTTGCCATGATTAATGTGTGCATGCTATGATCCTGAGCTCTACATGTGTTTTGTAATATGCCATGCCATTTTTACAGGGGGTATGCCATGTATTTTTTGTGATCATCGTGGTGACTAGCAAAAGCATGCAAAGTAGCTTACTCAATGATGCTGATTTCAGGGACTTAGTTTTTCACGAATTCCTTGCCCTGTCCTTATTTTTATGACATATGTTCATGTTGTTTCCTAGTGATCCGTGCATCTTTTGGGCATGATCAGTAAGGATGTTTTGTAGATATTGTGGTGCTCTATCCATCCATGTCTTTGGTTGCATTTATGGAGCACCCTAACTTGAGTCAATCGAGCTCTACTTTTGCTATAAAATGTTCCTAGCAGATTGTTAACATGTTTAGCGATTTTGCCGAGCTTGTTGTTGTTGATCCGTGCATGCTATGTTGTTGTTCTTGCCATGTCCAGCTTCTATGCCATGTCTACCTGCTGGGTGTATGCTTAGATTATCATGTCATGCTTTGTAGTGAGTGCTTCGAGCTTGTAAACATGCCTACTCATTAACTGTTTTGCATGCTCCAGTTTTTCACTAAGTCTGTATCTGTTTATGTTTTTGCTATGTTCACATGCTTGCAATTGTAGCTTCTGATCCCTTTTGGCTTATGGTCACTAAGGGAATTTTGTTGTATGCTTTGAGTAGCTTCATTCCATGCCTTGCTTTTCCATGATATGTCCTGTAGCATGTAGTTTTCATGCTCTAAAGATTGCTTCCTGATGATAAATTCCTGACTTGTTATTTCACCAAGTCTGTAACCTGTTATCATTTGCTCTTTTGCCATGCTTGTTTGAATCTGTTAATTTGTGAATTAGCCATAGCTCAGTGTTCATCTTTTGTCAAGCATCATGAGTGGATCCCTGCCATGTATCTTGTTGCTAAGTTTGAGTGCTTTAGCATATTTTTCTGGATGCATTTAGAAGGCTACTTGTTGTATATCGCAGACCAGTGCTATATTTGTTTTGCTTGCCATTTCCAAACCGTGCATCCGATTCCGGTGATCTTTATATCGATTTCGACCGAAATCAACCCCTCTTTATAGTGGCACTCTTGGATTTCCATGTTGAGGCCAGGTTCATTCATTCCTTTCCAAATCATGCATATGCATCACATACCGTATCCCGCATATCATACCATGTTTGCATCATGTTGTTTGAGCATTGCACGTGGTTGATTGTGTTCCTTTTGCTTGTTGTTCTTGCTTGGGTAGAGCCAGGAGACGAGTACGTGATCGAGGAGCCCGTTGAGTATGCTTACGGGGATCAAGGCAACTCTGAGAACTTTGCAGGCAAGATGACCATACCCTCGAAATCACTTCTATCTTTGCTTGCTATATGCTCGCTCTTTTTCTATGCCTATGCTACGATACCTACCACTTGCTTATCATGCCTCCCATATTGCCATGTCAAACCTCCAACCCACTATGTCCTAGCAAACCGTTGTTTGGCTATGTTACCGCTTTGCTCAGCCCCTCTTATAGCGTTGCTAGTTGCAGGTGAAGATTGGAGATCGTTCCTTGTTGGAATATTGTTTATTGTTGGGATGTCATTATTATATCTTGTCTATCTTAATGCACCTATATACTTGGTAAAGGGTGGAAGGCTCGGCCTTATGCCTGGTGTTTTGTTCTGCTCTTGCCGCCCTAGTTTCCGTCATATCGGTGTTATGTTCCCGGATTTTGCGTTCCTGACACGGTTGGGTTATAATGGGAACCCCTTGATAGTTCGCCTTGAATAAAACTCTTCCAGCATGGCCCAACATTGGTTTTACCATTCGCCACCTAGCCTTTTTCTTCCCTTGGGTTTCGCGGACTCAAGGGTCATCTTTATTTTACCCCCTGGTCCAGTGCTTCTCTAAGTGTTTGTCCAACTGAGCGATGTCCGGGGCTACCAGGGGCAACTCTAGGCTGGCCTACCCGACGTCTGGCGCATCTGAGTGTGCCCTGAGAACGAGATATGTGCAGCTCCAATCGAGATTTGTCGGCACATTTGGGCGGCTTTGCTGGTTTAGTTTTACCATTGTCGAAATGTCTTGTAACCGGGATGCCGAGTCTGATCGGATTGTCTTGGGAGAAGGAATATCCTTCGTTGATCGTGAGAGCTTGTGATGGGCTAAGTTGGGACACCCCTGCAGGGATTTGAACTTTCGAAAGCCATGCCCGCGGTTATGGGCAGATGGGAATTTGTTAATGTCCGGTTGTAGAAGACTTGAACTTAACTTAATTAAAATGCACCAACCGAGTGTGTAACCGTGATGGTCTCTAGTCGGCGGAGTCTGGGAAGTGAAAACGGGGTTGGAGTAATGCTTGACGTAGGTTGTTCTAGGATCACTTCTTGATCATAGTTGTTCGACCGTGCCTTTGCCTCCTCTTCTAGCTCTCTTTTGCGTATGTTAGCCACCATATATGCTAGTCGCTTGCTGCAGCTCCACATCATACCTTTTACCTTTCCTATAAGCTTAAATAGTCTTGATCGCGAGGGTGTGAGATTGCTGAGTCCCCGTGACTCACAGATTACTTCCAAAACCAGATGCGGTGACCGATGATGCCATTCCAGGTGATTCGATAGAGCTCAAGTGGCAGTTCGATGAGGACTCAGGACGTTACTACGTGTCTTTCCCAGATGATCAGTAGTGGTGCCCAGTTGGGCGATCGGGGGCTATGTTGCATTTGGGGTTTATCTTCATTTTGGTACCATAGTCGGACCATGAGTGTACTTGGATGAATGTAATGACTTATTTATGCATTGTGTGACGTGGCGAGTGTAAGCCAACTATGTATCTTTTCCCTTATTGAATTACATGGGTTGTTTGCGAAGATTACCTCACTTGCGACATTGCTTTCAATGCGGTTATGCCTCTAGGTCGTGCTTCGACACGTAGGAGATATAGCCGCATCGAGGGCGTTACAAGTTGGTAATCAGAGCCTTCCCCGACCTTAGGAGCCCCCTGCTTGATCGAATCGTTGGCGTTGTTGAGTCTATAAAAATGTTTTGAGTCATTTAGGAATTATATATCGGAGAGTTAGGAATTCTTTTTACTCCTCAGTCCCTTCGTCGCTCTGGTGAGGCCTCCTAACGTAGAGTTTTGACTCTTCTCTTCTCAAATTTCACTAAAAAAAATTAGGATCACGCGGGTATCTTGGAATCGTTCTGATGGTTTTGTGACGAGAACATTGTTCTTGGTGCCTCCTGACATTTAGGGGTTGTGGCAGTGTCCCGGGGAGTTGAGCTCCGAGGTGTTGTCGTCACAATTTTATCGTTGAGATTCTGGAATACCTGAGTTTCGCCGACATCGAAAATCTCTTTTATGCAGTTGTTGGTGAGATAACCTCGACGCCACCCAGTACTGGGGCGGGAGTTCGTGACTATTGCCATAACTTGTATAACGGATGCTTTTCGAAGGTTGATGTAAATGATTTCCGAAGGTTTCTTGGTTATGTGTTGAAGGATGGATACAGCTGGATGTAGGATTTGCTAGCTTTGGGTGAGATATTATGCTTCCCTTGTATCCCCAACACCTGATTGCATAACCGGAAAGGTTCGGGAGTTTCATAGGTGGGAATTCTTGTAGCTCTAGTAATTCTTCCGCGGATATTTGGTTTGTGATTGGGTAATCCTCACCAAGTATTTGTTCTTGTCCGTACCTTGTTGTTTTATTCTTCTACCTCTATCTAAGTGGCTTCCCAATTTATGGAAATGTGACCATTTCAATTGGAATGCATTCGTTCATTTTGTTCGGATGTTAAGTCTACATGTTGCAATTTCGATCCATTTGATTCAGCTTGAATTTATGTCTGTCAAGATGCTAATGGATGTCACCCTCTTCAGGATGGCCCCTCCAACGCGCACGACTTCGAATCCTGATCCGCCACCACCTCCTCCACCTCCGGAGGCATGGCAAGCTGTGATGGCCGCTACCAATGCAAACATGCAGATGCTTTTGCAAATCTTGCAAGAACGCACTCAAGGGAATCAAGGCCATGACAACAATCAGAATCAGTTTGCTACACTAAACCAGTTCCTCGCTAAGAAACCAAAGACCTTCAACAGCTGTGTTGAGGCAACAGACGTTGATGATTGGCTCATGGATATCTGCAAGCATTTCAAGTGCAGCAATGCCAGGCCTGAGGACTTTGTCAAGTTTGCTTCATTCCAACTCAAAGACCAAGCTGCAGAATGGTTTCAGCAGTACAAAGATTCCAGAGGAGGCCGTGTGATTACCTGGGATGAATTCCATCAAGACTTCAAAGCTCACCACATTCCTCAGAGTGTTGTTGAGAGCAAGTGTGAGGAATTCCGCAACCCGAAGCAAGGCACTTTGTCTGTTTACCAGTACAACATCATGTTTCAGAAGCTCGCCCATTTCGCTAAGCAAGACGTCCCTGACGAGAAGAGAATGATATACCAGTTCATGGGTGGCCTCAGAGAAGAACTCCAACTAGCTCTTGTCCTTTTTGAGCCGAAGAAGTACGATGAGTTTTACAACATGGCAATGAAGAAAGAGGAAGCCCAACTGAAGTGCGATGCTTCCAAGAAGCGGGTCAGAGATGTGACTTCTTCTTCCTCAACTCAAGTGGTTTCTAAGTAGGAAAAGTATTGGCTACCTCCTCCTCCATTCCATCAGCCTTATCAGTAGAAGAGAAAAGGCGACAATGGATCTTCCCACCCACCCAACCCAGGCTTTCATAACAAGACTTCGTCTCAAGCTCCAAGATCAAGTGCTCCGTATCACCGTCCGCTCTCGGAGGTCACGTGCAACAAGTGTCAGCAGAAGGGTCACTATGCCAACAAATGCTTCAATCAGAGGCATCTTCCTCCTCCTCCTCCTGTGAGATCTGCTAGTACCGCAGTGGTCAAGCATAACCCCAAGTCTGCAAAGGTCAACTTGATGAATGCAGCTCAAGCAGAGGACTCGTCAGATGTCATCATGGGTAATCTTCCTGTTAACGATATTCTTGCAAAAGTTCTTTTTGACACTAGTGCATCGCATTGTTTCATTTCAAGACCTTTTGTATCTAAGCATGAGTTGCCTTTACAAGATTTGCCTAGACAGTTATCAGTTGTTTCTCCGGGTAAATTCATGAATGCAAGCGCTATGATCCCAGATGTTACTATCACATTGGGCGACTATAAGTTTCTATCCTCTCCAGTGGTCCTTGGTAACTCGGATATTGATCTTATTCTTGGAATGGACTGGCTTTCTAAGCACAAGGCTCAACTTGATTGTGCTGCCAGGCAGATTCAATTGACTCATTCGTCTGAGGATGTAATTGTCTTTGCCGCAAGGGATGATACCATCTGTCTGTTTTCTCGCAATGAGAAGGGTGAGCTGGATGCCATCTCTCAAATTCTGGTCATTTGCGAATATCAAGACGTCTTTCCAGAAGAGCTTCCAGGAATGCCTCCGCACCGGCTAGTTGAATTCGTCATCGATCTTGAGCCTGGCACAGAACTTGTTTGCAAACGTCCTTACAAGCTTGGACCTGAAGAGTTGAAGGATCTGAAGAAGTAACTTGATGAACAAGAGCGAATGGGTCTCATCCTACCTAGTTCTTCTCCGTGGGGTTGTGGAGTTCTTTTTGTGAAGAAGAAGGATGGAACAGAACGACTCTGTGTCGACTACCGTCCATTGAACAAGAAGACCATAAAGAACAAGTACCCACTTCCCAACATCAATGAGTTGTTTGAACAACTCAAAGGTGCTCAAGTATTCTCCAAGCTTGATCTCCGTATGGGCTATCACCATATTCGCATTCGTGAAGAGGATATCCCCAAGACAGCATTCAGAACAAGCTTTGGTTCATATGAATACACTGTCATGTCTTTCGGCCTCGTCAACGCTCCTCCAACATTCTCTCGCATGATGAATTTCATCTTCAACGCCTACACAAATGACTTCGTCTTGGTCTACCTCGATGACATTTTGGTCTTTTCCAAGAACAAGGAGGATCATGCCAAGCACTTGTGTTTGGTGCTAGATAAACTCAGACAACATCAGTTCTATGCGAAGTTTTCAAAGTGCGAGTTTTGGCTCGATGAGGTTCTCTACCTTGGGCATATCATTTCCGCCAAGGGCATAGCGGTTAATCTTGAGAAGGTGTCTACAATTGTGAATTGGGAACCACCTCAGAATGTGAAGCAACTCCGCAGTTTCCTTGGGCTCGCAAGCTATTGTCGAAGGTTCGTTGAGAACTTCTCAAAGATCACGAAGCCTCTTTCAAACTTCTCCAGAAGCACGTCAAGTACGTCTGGTCTCCTGAATGTGACATCGCTTTCAACACCCTGAAAGAGAAGTTAGTCACTGCTCCAGTTCTGACTCCTCCTGATGAATCCAAACCGTTCGAGGTCTTCTGTGATGCTTCCCTTCAAGGTCTTGGTGCAGTGTTGATGCAAGAGAAGGAAGTTGTGGCCTATACCTCTCACCAGTTGAAGCCCAACGAAAAGAACTACCTCACTCATGACCTCGAGTTGGCGGCAGTTGTTCATGCTCTTTTAACTTGGAGACATCTCTTATTGGGAAGAAACGTGGACATCTTCACTGATCAGAAGAGTCTCAAGTACATCTTCACTCAGCCTAATCTCAACCTCAGGCAGACTCGTTGGGTCGAAATGATTCAAGAGTATAATCCAAGTATTGAATATACTCCAGGCAAGGCAAATGTAATTGCTGACGCATTGAGCAGGAAGGCTTACTGCAACAGTTTGATTATCAAGCCTTACCAACCCGAGCTTTGTGAAGCTTTCCGCAAACTTAATCTTCAAGTTGTTCCTCAAGGTTTCCTCACCAACCTTCAAGTCTCTCCTACTTTGGAAGATCAGATTCGCGAGGCTCAACTTCTTGATGCTATGGTGAAGAAGGTGAAGATTGGGATTGCCAAGAGTCAACCCAAGTACAAGTGCTATCGCCTTGATGACAAGGATACTCTATTCTTTGAGGATCGCATTGTTGTGCCTAAAGGTGACCTTCACAAAGTCATTATGAACGTGGCTCACAATTCACTCCTCTCCATCCACCCTGGAAGTACAAAGATGTACCATGACCTCAAGCAGTCATATTGGTGGACTCTAATGAAGCGCGATATTGCTCAGTTCGTGAATGAATGTGATGTCTGCAGAAGAGTGAAAGCAGAACACCAACGACCAGCTAGTCTCCTCCAACCTCTTGCCATTCCAGAATGGAAGTTTGAGCACATTGAGATGGACTTTGTGACTGGATTTCCAAAGTCCAAGCGTGGCAATGATGTTGTCTTCGTTGTCATCGACAAACTCACTAAAGTGGCTCATTTTCTTCCTATCAAAGAATCTATCACAACAGCTCAGTTGGCAGAGCTATATACCTCCAGGATTGTCTCTCTGGACGGCATTCCGCAGTTGATATCTTCAGATCGTGGCAGCATCTTCACCTCCAAGTTTTGGGATTCTTTTCAGAAGGTCATGGGCACCAACATTCGCTTCAGCACAGCTTTTCATCCTCAAACTAGTGGCCAAGTCGAGCGAGTAAATCGGATTCTCGAAGATATGCTCAGGGCTTGCGTCATATCTTTCGGTATGAAGTGGGAAGATTGTCTTCCATATGCCGAGTTCTCCTACAACAACAGCTTCCAAGCGAGTTCAGGCAAGGCCCCATTCGAGATTCTCTATGGCAGGAAGTGTCGTACTCCTCTTAACTGGTCAGAGACTGGTGAACGTCAACTTCTTGGCAATGACTTGATCACAGAGGCAGAAGAAATGTGCAAAGTCATTCGTGATAATATCAAAGCCGTGCAATCGCGCCAGAAGAGTTACTATGATAGTAAGCATCGTGACATGGCTTTTGAGATCGGAGACCATGTCTACCTCCGCGTCTCTCCAGTGAAAGGTACTCGTCGCTTCGGTATCAAAGGGAAGCTTGCTCCTAGATACGTGGGTCCTTTCAAGATCATCAGCAAGAGAGGCGATCTCGCCTATCAACTTGAGCTTCCCTCCAACTTTGCAAACGTGCACGACGTGTTTCACGTGTCTCAACTCCACAAGTGCTTCAAGACTCCTGATCGCACCATCAACTTCGAAGACATTGACCTCCAAGAAGACCTGTCATATCGTGAGCACCCCATTGCTATTCTTGAAGAAACTGAGCGCAAGACTCACAAAAAGTCTATCAAATTCCTCAAAGTCAAGTGGCCACATCATTCTGACCGTGAAGCCACCTGGGAACGCGAGGATCACCTCCGTTCTGAGTACCCGGAGTTTTTCCAGTCCTAGATCTCGGGACGAGATCCTTTCGTAGTGGTGGAGTGTTGTAACACCCCGGATGTAATTTACCTTATTTGTATTCCAACTCTTGCCATTTCCGGCACTAAGTTATGTTATTTCCTTGTTGTCGGGTTTTTGCCTTCGTGTGCTTTTTTCTTTGTCATGCATCTCATATCATGTCATCATGTGTATTGCATTTGCATACGTGTTCGTCTCATGCATCCGAGAATTTTCCCCGTTGTCCGTTTTGCATTCCGGCGCTCCTATGTCCTCCGGTGTCCCTTTCTACCTCTTTTCGTGTGTGGGTGTTAAACATTCTCGGATTGGACCGAGACTTGTCATGCGGCCTTGGTTTACTACCGGTATACCACCTGTCAAGTTTCGTGCCATTTGGACTTCATTTGATACTCCAACGGTTAACCGAGTGACCGAAAAGGCCGCGTGTGTGTTGCAGCCCAACACCCTTCCAAACTGGCCCAAAAACCCTCCTAAACCCCTTCCATCAAATAGAGCGTTTGATCACGATCGCGTGGCTGCAAACCGCACCTCATTTGGAGCTTCCTAGCTCCCTCTACCTCTATATAAAGAACCCCCATTCCAAATCCCAGGTCTCCTCTCCCCCTAACCCTAGAATTTTCCCCGCGCCGCGCCGGACGTGTCCGTTTCTGGCCGGACATCCTTGCCGCACCAACCACTTCGCGCCATGTGTCGCGTCGGGAGCTCCTCCGCCGCCGGCCCGCTCGGCCCGAGCCGGGCCCTCATCGCCGCGCAGCCGGGCCGCGCCCCGCGCCCGACGCCGCCGCCTGCCTCCAACATGCTCCGCCGCCTTCGTCCACCCGCCGCCGCCAAGGTTAGCCGCGCCGCCACCGCGCCGGCGATTGCCGCTGCTCCGCGCCGCCGCCTCGGCTCGCGGCTTCCTCGCCGCCCCTCGCCGCTCCGGCGACTCCGGCCGGCCTCCTCCTCACCTCCTTGCCCCGGCAAGCCTCCAAGTCCGGCGACGACCTCGATGTTACCGGCCGGCCATCCTCGGGAGGCTTGCTGCTACAGTGTTTCCGGCGAGATCTAGATCCAGATCCAAATATCTCGGTTGACTTTTATCCCCGAAACCCTAACTTTTTGCATACTTTGTCATGCCATAAGTTCTTCATCGTGGCTCCGATTCGTGCGTGTAGCATATCAAAATGTTCGTCTCGATGAGTGCATCATTTCATCTCATTGCATCATTTTCATTTGAGCTCATCTTGATGCCCGAAATGCTGTTGGAAGAGGGCTATGTGATAATAGTTTCAGATCTGTTTCAGCAAATGCACTTTTGCCATTTTTGCCATGATTAATGTGTGCATGCTATTATCCTGAGCTCTACATGCCATCTTTATAGGGGGTATGCCATGTATTTTTTGTGATCATCATGGTGACTAGCAAAAGCATGCAAAGTAGTTTACTCAATGATGCTGATTTCAGGGACTTAGCTTTTCACGAAGTCCTTGCCCTGTCCCTATTTTTATGCCATATGTTCATGTTGTTTCCTAGTGATCCGTGCATCTTTTGGACATGATCAGTAAGGATGTTTTGTAGATATTGTGGTGCTCTATCCATCCATGTCTTTGGTTGCATTTATCGAGCACCCTAGCTTGAGTCAATCAATCTCTACTTTTGCTATAAAATGTTCCTGGTAGATTGTTAACATGTTTAGCGATTTTGCCGAGCTTGTTGTTGTTGATCCGTGCATGCTATGTTGTTGTTCTTGCCATGTCTAGCTTCTATGCCATGTCTACTTGCTGGGTGTATGATTATATTATCATGTCATGCTTTGTAGTGAGTGCTTCGAGCTCGTAAACATGCCTACTCGTTAACTGTTTTGCATGCTCCAGTTTTTCACTAAGTCTGTATCTGTTTATGTTTTTGCTATGTTCACATGCTTGCAATTGTAGTTTCTGATCCCTTTTGGCTTATGGTCACTAAGGGACTTTTGTTGTATGCTTTGAGTAGCTTCATTCCATGCCTTGCTTTGCCATGATAAGTTCCTGTAGCATGTAGTTTTCATGCTCTAAAGATTGCTTCCTAATGATAAATTCCTGACTTGTTGTTATTTCACCAAGTCTGTAACCTGTTATCATTTGCACTTTTGCCATGCTTGTTTGAACCTGTTAATTAGTGAATTAGCCGTAGCTCAGTGTTCATCTTTTGTCAAGCATCATGAGTGGATCACTGACATGTATCTTGTTACTATGTTTGAGTGCTTTAGCATATTTTTCTTGATGCATTTAGAAGGCTACTTGTTGTTTATCGCACACGTGTGCCATATTTGTTTTGCTTGCCATTTCCAAACCGTGCATCCGATTCCGGTGATCTTTATATCGATTTCGACCGAAATCAACCCCTCTTTCCAGTGGCACTCTTGGATTTCCAAGTTGACGCCAGGTTCATTAATTCCTTTCCAAATCATGCATATGCATCACATACTGTATCCCGCATATCATACCATGTTTGCATCATGTTGTTTGAGCATTGCACGTGGTTGATTGTGTTCCTTTTGCTTGTTGTTCTTGCTTGGGTAGAGCCGGGAGACGAGTACGTGATTGAGGAGCTCATTGAGTACGCTTACGAGGATCAAGGCAACTCTGAGAACTTTGCAGGCAAGATGACCATACCCTCGAAATCACTTCTATCTTTGCTTGCTAGATACTCGCTCTTTTGCTATGCCTATGCTACGATAACTACCACTTGCTTATCATGCCTCCCATATTGCCATGTCAAACCTCTAACCCACCATGTCCTAGCAAACCGTTGTTTGGCTATGTTACCGCTTTGCTCAGCCCCTCTTATAGCGTTGCTAGTTGCAGGTGAAGATTGGAGATCGTTCCTTGTTGGAACATTGTTTATTGTTGGGATATCATTATTATATCTTGTCTATCTTAATGCACCTATATACTTGGTAAAGGGTGGAAGGCTCGGCCTTATGCCTGGTGTTTTGTTCCAGTCTTGCCGCCCTAGTTTCTGTCATATCGGTGTTATGTTCCTGGATTTTGCGTTCCTTACACGGTTGGGTTATAATGGGAACCCCTTGACAGTTCACCTTGAATAAAACTCCTCCAGCATGGCCCAACATTGGTTTTACCATTCACCACCTAGCCTTTTTCTTCCCTTGGGTTTCGCGGACTCAAGGGTCATCTTTATTTTAACCCCCTCGGGCCAGTGCTTCTCTAAGTGTTGGTCCAACTGAGCGATGTCAGGGGCTACCAGGGGCAACTCTGGGCTGGCCTACCCGACATCTGGCTCATCTGAGTGTGCCCTAAGAACGAGATATGTGCAGCTCCTATCGGGATTTGTCAGCACATTCGGGCGGCTTTGCTGGTTTAGTTTTACCATTGTCGAAATGTCTTGTAACCGGGATGCCGTACCTGATCGGATTGTCTTGGGAGAAGGAATATCCTTCGTTGATCGTGAGAGCTTGTGATGGGCTAAGTTGGGACACCCCTACAGTGATTTGAACTTTTGAAAGCCGTGCCCATGGTTATGGGCAGATGGGAATTTGTTAATGTCTGGTTGTAGAAGACTTGAACTTAACTTAATTAAAATGCACGAACCGCATGTGTAACCGTGATGGTATCTTCTCGGCGGAGTCCGGGAAGTGAACACGGTGTTGGAGTAATGCTTGACATAGGTTGTTCTAGGATCACTTCTTCATCATAGTTGTTCGACCGTGCCTTTGCCTCCTCTTCTCGCTCTCTTTTGCCTATGTGAGCCACCATATATGCTAGTCGCTTGCTGCAGCTCCACATCATACCTTTTACCCTTCCTATAAGCTTAAATAGTCTTGATCGCGAGGGTGTGAAATTGCTGAGTTCCCGTGACTCACAGATTACTTCCAAACCAGATGCAGGGACGGATGATGCCATTCCAGGTGATTTGACAGAGCTCAAGTGGCAGTTCGATGAGGACTCAGGACGTTACTACGTGTCTTTCCCAGATGATCAGTAGTGGTGCCCAGTTGGGGCAATCGGGGGCTATGTTGCATTTGGGGTTTATCTTCATTTTGGTACCGTAGTTGGACCTTGAGTGTATCTGGATGAATGTAATGACTTATTTATGCATTGTGTGACGTGGCGAGTGTAAGCCAACTATGTATCTTTTCCCTTATTGAATTACATGGGTTGTTTGCGAAGATTACCTCACTTGCGACATTGCTTTCAATGCGGTTATGCCTCTAAGTTGTGCTTCAACACGTAGGACATATAGCCGCATCGAGGGCGTTACATCCACGAGTGCCTGGGATTTGATCGCTGTGCGGGGTATATATTTGAGTCCATGAGGTCCAAGGTCGATAGCCCACTTAGCAATCCGGCCAGTTGCTTCTCTATTTTGAATGATATCTCCCAGAGGGGCTAAACTAACCATTATGCTAGGATGGCCCTGAAAATAGTGTTTAAGCTTCTGGCTTGCCATAAACACTCCATACACCAGCTTCTGCCAATGTGGATACCTCTGCTTTGACTCAATGAGCACCTCACTGATATAATAAACCTGTCGTTGAACCGGATATTCCTTGCCAACTTCCTTGTGCTCCACCACGATAGCCACGCTAACAGCTCTGGCATTAGCAGCCACATATAGCAATAACAGCTCCTTATCAATAGGTGCTGCAAGCACGGGCGGTTCAGCTAACTGCCTCTTCAGATCCTCGAACGCTTTATCAACTGCCTCGCTCCAGACAAAGTTATCTGTTTTCTTGAGCATCTGATATAGAGGGATGGCCTTCTCCCCGAGACGACTGATAAAACGGCTCAAAGCTGTAATCCGGCCGGCCAGACGTTGAACGTCATTGATACACGCCGGTTTAGCCAAAGACGTGATTGCTGAAATTTTTTCCGGATTAGCCTCGATGCCTCTGTTTGACACCAGAAAACCCAAGAGTTTGCCTGCCGGGACACCAAAGACACACTTCTCCGGATTAAGCATCATCTTGTAAACCCGGAGGTTGTCAAAGGTTTCTCTCAAATCATCTATCAATGTTTCTTCCTTTCTGGACTTTATCACAATATCATCCACATATGCATGAACATTGTGCCCAATCTGCTTATGAAGGCAATTCTGAACACAACGCTGATAAGTTGCCTGGGCACTCTTGAGTCCAAAGGGCATGGAGACATAACAGAAGGCTCCAAAGGGAGTTATGAAAGTTGTCATCTCCTGGTCCTTAACCGCCATTTTGATCTGATGATAACCAGAGTAAGCATCCAGAAAACACAAACGGTCACAACTTGCCGTAGCATCAATTATCTGATCAATGCAAGGGAGGGCAAAGGGGTCTGCAGGGCAAGCTTTGTTTAAATCTGTGTAATCCACACACATACGCCATGTGCCGTTTTTCTTAAGAACCAGCACCGGATTAGCCAACCACTCTGGATGAAAGACCTCCACGATAAACCCTGCGGCCAACAACCGAGCTACCTCTTCACCGATAGCCTTACACCTCTCTTCATTGATGCGGCGGAGAAACTAGCAGACCGGTTTAAACTTAGGATCAATATTAAGTGTGTGCTCAGCGAGTTCCCTCGGTACACCTGACATGTCAAAAGGTTTCCATGCAAAGATGTCCCGATTCTCACGGATGAACTCGATGAGCGCGCTTTCCTATTTGGGATCCAGGTTAGCGCTGATGCTGAATTGTTTGGATGAGTCGGCAGGAACAAAATCAATCATCTTAGTGTCTGTAGCCGATTTGAACTCCAGCGCCGGATCATGTTCCGTAGTCGGCTTTTTCAAAGAGGTCATATCTGCCGGATCAACTTGCTCCTTATAAAATTTCAACTCCTCCGTGGCACAAACCGACTCAGCATAAGCCGCATCACCTTCCTCACACTCCAAAGCGATCTTCCTGCTTCCATGTACTGTGATAGTCCCCTTATGACCTGGCATTTTAAGCTGTAGATAAACATAACACGACCTCGCCATGAACTTAGCATAAGCCGGCCGCCCAAACAGGGCGTGATGGCTTTTGATCTTTACCACCTCAAAAGTCAATGTTTCTGACCTCGAATCATAGTCATCTCCAAAAGCCACCTCCAAGGCTATCTTGCCTACCGGATATGCAGATTTACCAGGCACCACACCATGAAAAACAGTATTTGATGGTTTAAGATTCTTATCTGTCAACCCCATACAGCGGAATGTATCATAATATAAGATATCGATACTACTTCCCCCATCCATGAGCACTTTGGTGAACTTATACCCCCCAACTTGAGGGGCCACCACCAGGGCCAAGTGACCCGGATTGTCAACCCGGGGTGGGTGATCCTCCCTACTCCAAAAAATGGGTTGCTCAGACTAGCGCAAATACTGAGGCACTGCCGGTTCAACAGAGTTTACTGCCCTCTTGTGAAGCTTCTGATCACGCTTACAGAAACTAGTAGTGAAGACATGATATTGCCCGCTATTTAGCTGCTTGGGATTGCTCTGGTAACCCGACTGCTGCTGCTGCTATTGGTTCCCCTAATGGTTGTATCTTCCCTGGTTGCCTTGGTGCCCTTGATTGACGTGTCCGGTTTGGTTGCCTTGAAACCCTAAACCGGAACCGCCACCTCCGTAACCCGGCCCGTGGTAACCACCTCCTGAACCGCCGGGCGGGCCATTATCATACTGGAACATATTGGAGTTCTTGAAATCCCGCATGATATAACAGTCCTTCCAAAGATGCGATGCGGGCTTCTCCTTTGATCCATGCTTTGGACAGGGTTGATTTAACAGGCGTTCCAAATTGGGGCCTGAACCTCCGCCCCTCTGGGGCTGCTTGCCCTTGCGGTGCTGGCCATTCTCCTGAGCATTGGTGTTAGCTACAAAGTCCAAGCTGCTGTCGGCCTTGCGCTTACCACTGTTCCCATGGCCTACCAGATTATGATGCTGACCCTTGGCGTTGCCATTCTTCTTCCCTTTCCCCTGTTTGTCCTCCTGTGAATCCGGGTCCTTGGTATTATCTGAATCGGCATACTTAACCAAAGCGGCCATGAGCGTTGACATATCATTGCAGTGACGCTTCAGCCTTCCTAACTTCTATTTGAGCGGCAGAAAACGGCAATTGCCCTCCAACGTTAGTACTGCGGTATCTGCATTGATACGATCCGATGAGTGCAAAATTGCTGAGACCCACTTGACCTAATGGGCCATGGACTCCCCTTCCTCTTGGACACAAGCGGCCAGATCCACGATTGACATCGGTTGCTTACAATTATCCTTGAAGTTCTGGATAAACCGGTGCTTCAAATCGGCCCATGATCCGACAGAATTAACTGGTAAGCTCTTCAACCAAGTGTGAGCTGTTCCCTCCAACATCATGGTGAAGTATTTGGCACATACCACTTCGTCCACGTCCAACATCTCCATTGCCATCTCGTAAGTTTCAACCCACGCCTCTGGTTGCAAATCGGCAGTGTAATTGGGCACTTTACGAGGTCCTTTGAAATCTTTGGGTAGTCTCACATTACGCAAAGCGGGGGTGAGACACGCCACCCCTAAGGAACTGAATACCACCCCTGGTTCTACTAAAGCGGTAGGGTGAACCGGAGTATGTTGACGCGCTCTATGTCGAGCTGCTAACTCAGCCTCCCAACGCGCGCGTCCATGATGCACCACATCTTGTGCATTAGCACCTCCCCCTGGCGGGTTTTGCCCTCGCGGCGAGTTACGGCGACGTGCGTTGCTTGACACAGCCGGTTCATCCTCCACGTGTTTGCTGTAGCTCCGGCTTGGACGGGGAGTAGAATGAATCCTCTCCCGACTGTGTGAGTATGCCTGCTACTGGTTTAGCGCCGTTTGAAGGAGGTCTCTAGCCCGACGTGCCTCAATCGCAACTGGTGATTCACCGTCGGTTGGGAGGGCTGCCAGGCGTGAAGCGGCAGCCACGATATTGTCCAACGGGTTGGAATAATGCCCGGGAGGTGTTGGTACATACTGCGGCACAATGTTGTTCTGACAAGGCGGGTCCATCGTACGCGGTTGAACCGGCGCTCCCGTTCCTGGTGCCTCCGCCCGGTTCAGTATTGGCTGGTGACTAGCTACTGCTCCTGGTGTGTTGAAGAGATTCCGCGGCTCATAACCCGATGGGAGATGCGATCGGTACCTTCTTCTCAGGACTTCTTCGGAAGCGTTCTAATCCAGCCTAATTCGGTAGGCATGTGCTTCCAGTTCAGCCCGTTCTGTAGCCATCCTAGCATTCTCCGCCGCTAGGTCCGCTTTAGCCTAGGCTATCTGATCCTTTACCTTTGCAATCTCCGCGTTGTGCTGATCCCTGGCTGCTGCATCCAGCTCTGCAACCATCAATGCTGCCAAAACGTCAAACAAGTCAGACAGGACTTGAGCCGGAGGCGGCACAGAGCTTCCTGCCCCCGCTGGTGTGGCCATTGTTGAACCGGAGAGCATTGCTGTAGCAGTTGATAAGCGAGGCGCTGACTGTGTACCGGGCATGAAGATAGCGGCCCGGTTTGGCAGATCAGGGAGATCCGGAATACTGTTGCCCTCGGATCCCCCACCAATCCGGCCATCTTGTAACTGATAGAGCGATTCGGTTTCTCCAGAAGACTCGTCATCGGAACAGACAACTGTCTCTCCATCAGATGCTGGTCCGTCCTCGTATTCTGCTACATGGACAGCACCTACGAAGACGTGTTTCATCATGGGCTGAACTAGCGAAGAACTTGCACGCTGAGACGTTTCGATGATGTTGGTGCAGGTGTCCGGCTCAGGGTCCGGTTCGCCAATCTTGCCGATGAAGACGTGAATCCCACAAAAGGGGACCCGGTATCCATATTCAATTGAATCGGCCTTGGGACCCCATCCTGCGTTGTCGACGTAGAGCTTGCCACGACGACTCCTCGTCATCCGGCCCATAGGTATCCCTTGAGTCCATCAAAGTTGCCCTTCAAGAACTCGAAACCACCATGCGATAGCCCCACGGTGGGCGCCAACTGTCGTGGGTTTGTCACGGCAGATGTCCTTGTGAAAGGACTTAGTCGTGGAGCCATCGCAACGGGTTAGCTTTAAAGGGGTTAAACCGGACAAGGGGACACGTGGAGTTTTATACTAGTTCGGCCCCTTCGAGGAAGGTAAAAGCCTACGTCTAGTTGTGACTGGTATTGCTAGGGTTTCGAAGGCCAGGGAGCGAATCCTCTTTGTCTGGCTCTTGAGTTGTTGTCTGTCCCTTGAACCGTTGCCGGGTCGTCCCCTTACATACATGGGTGGCGCCCGTCGGTTTACAGAGTCCCAAAGCCGGATCATAAACGTTTCCGGTTCGTTCTCTACCCTTCCTATCTTACAAAGCAAGTAATATGATTAAGCCGGTTTACATCTACATGTCTTAACTCACTTCAGGGCCTTGGGCCTTCGTAAAGCGCCATCATCTTCACATCTTCATGGGCTTCTAATCTTCATGAAGTTAATCCGGCTACTCCTGGCCGGTTTACGCCCAGTAGTAATATCCCCAACAAGTGTTGTTGTTGATCATTCTTTCTAGATCTTAATATATCGCCAAGAGTAACAATAGTCCTAAACAACATTGAGAGTATGACGTCAGAACAACGATCATATAGAATCGACCAAACTTGTTTGTTATACTTTAAGATTATATTGTCAAAAGTCAATTGTTATACATGGAGTGTTAACATGTGATTTAGTTCCTTGTACCATCAGAGTATTGTAGTCACTTCTTACCGTATGATGAACTTTGGGGTTGCTCAAACGTCATCTGTAACACGATGATCATAAAGACAACTTACAGGTTCATCGAAAATTTTGACAAGGGACTAGATAGCTTGAGAGTGGAATATGCTCCTTCGATGATGGAGAGATATTCTTAGGGCCCTCTCGGTGTGATGGCATCCATCACCCTGGCCAGACATAGGTGACTATGTCACGGGAATGCCGGAACATGTCAACGAGAAAGAAGAACAAAACTGGTAACAAGGAGACCAGTATAGTGAGCATGTGTATGACTCAAAAGGATACCAATATATCTCACCTCAAGTTTTGTAAAGTAACATGAAGCAAAGGGAATAGAAAATGATAACCAAAGGTTCAATTGAATGTCATTCATGTATTCATAGGGATCAATATAGATGTCCACAGCTCCGCTATCAGTCATTGAATGAAGGGGTTTTGTTCATGTCTATGTTTTACCTAACCTACAGGGTCACAAGCTTAAGGTAGTCACAATCTAATGAGTGTTAGTAGGATAACAGTGATGGGGAAATATTTGTGGAATTATTTCATTAATATTCGAAATAGTTTCGAGAGGAATCAGAACTGTTTCGGGGTCATGAGAAGAGTTTTAGAGTTTATCAGGGGTATTACTGATAAATAATATATAGGTGGGAAATGTTTCCAGAGATGTTAAATTAAGCATAAAAAGCTATATTAATAGTTAGGAAGCTTTTATATTTAATTAAATATCAATAGGCCTGAAAAGGCCAAGTGGTGGAAGGAGTATTGGGCCACAAGGGCCCAATAGGGGAGATGCCCCCCTTTCCCACTTGAGGAGGCCGAATTAGACAAGGGGAGAACTCCTCCTTCTTCCTAGGGCCGGCGCAAGGAGGGAGTCCTCCTTCCCCTTGTGGCACCCCTCTCCTCTCCCCTACACATATATATACTAGAGGATTTTCCCATTGGGAAACACAAGTTTTGGAGCCTCCTCTAGTTCTAGTTGGTCCTAGTTGATCAATTAGAGCTAGATCTAGATCCCCTAATCTTCATAATTAGAAGCCCAGTGTGGTTCTAATCTCCTCTCTCTAATCTGCAGTGATGATTACCTCTGGACAGAGGTGCACTCCTGGATCATGAAGACCGTACGCTTGCAATCTGTAGAGAGGTTGTGCTTTCGGTCTCCCGTTGAAGCGACTGTTCGTGGGCGGTTCATGGGATTGTTCATCTACTGTTTGAGGGACTCCAAGTATGATCTACACCGACTTGTCTTCTACTGCTGCAACTTGGAGTCGGTAACTATCTTATCCAAACTATTTATCACATCTTCATTATGTTCATGGATGATCATAGGGCAATTTTTTGTTTTCTACTACGTTCCCCAACAGTGGTATCAGAGCATTTCTATGAGTAGATATAGGTTTTGATCCAAGATCACATGTGGATGTGAGGGTGATGCAGAGCATCATACTGTCATCCCCAAGTACACTACATCTACTCCATGAGCCCCAATGGACATACGAAGAGACCTCAACTATACGCCATTGGACACAAGGTGAACCCATTCCTAAATGCTTCCCCTTTCCATTCATGTGAGACATGGTTGCTACCTAATGCAAATACACTACATGTGCTCCGGAACCGAGAAGACGACCATGGAGATGCTCAAAGCATAGGACAAGTCCACATGGAAGCGGATCAACAAGTGCCTTAAGTGAAGTCATCGCGGAGCTATAGTGGCCGGACATCCGGCAGGAGCCCGGGCATCTGGCGCCACCAGGCAGAGGTAAACCAGAGAGAAGCAGCCATGCATCTCTATAGCAGCTGGACACCCGGCCGACCCCCGGACATCCGGCATCGCCCCGTATATCCAAACCCCGACTATCCAGGGAATAGGCGAATCAGCCAGATTTCTGGCTAGCCATCTGGTCCCTGGCCGGACATTCATTGACTCCTGTCGGGCCAGGCATCCCTCATCCCACCCGGACTTCCGGCGCCCCTGCGCAGCTGTGGGCCAAGAGCCCATGTAAACTCTCCATGTCTTACCCCTTCATCCCTAGACTACATATAGACCCCCTCCTCCTAGGTAGGGTTAGCAAAGGATTAGCTCATTTGAGAGAGAGCTTTGCTCATCCACTTACCTCTACTCCATTGAAGACCAAGGCCTCCTCGTAGAAGATCCCCCAAGTGGATTCAAGACCCCCATCGCGGGAAGATCCTTCGTGGAGGCATCTCTATGTATGTGGATCTAGTGTATGTGTGATCGGATCTAGTTGATTTGTGTGTTTTCGTCTTATGTGTTCTTCGTGTTATTCGGGAATCCCGATCCAAATCGTCCATTAGGGTTCCACCCTACATCATCTTGGATCAGAGCAAGGTTGGTCACGAATTTGGAGACCCTACCCTTCGTTTTCTAGCCTAATTTTGTTTTATTTCATCCTAATTTCGAAAATCCCAACCAAAAATAGCCTCCAATTTTTTTGTGATTTGTTGGTTTGATGATGTTTTGTTGAATTTGATCCATGGATTCGATGTGTTTCGAGTAGATCTAACTTTCCCCCATCTTTTCTCCACCTTCTATCCATGAAATTCATCCAACTTTGACCTTGGAATCACGATAGATCTAGCTTTCCCCCATCTTTTCCCCACCTTCTATCCACAAAATTCATCCAATTTTGACCTTGGGATCACGAATTTCCGCCCCATACAAGATCTGGAATCACCGGGCCGGACATCCGGGTCCCCGGCCGGACATCTGGCTCCTACAGTGCAAAATCGCACTAGTTTCTGGATAGAGGGTCCCAGAAATCTGGCCTAGCCCCCAGATGTCCGACCCCTGGGAATTTCAACTTCCCGTGTTTCACCATTTTGACCATAACTTTCACATTCGAAGTTTGATTTTGGCATTGTTTAGCTTGTTGGATAGCTATTGACATCCCCCATCCATATAGATAGGTTCCACCATCATTTGAATCCATCATTTTTTTGAAATTTTGTCATCTTTGCTGTTTTGTCATCATTGTTTAGCTTCCACCATATCGTCCACTATACCACCACCGACTTCCGCAACCTAACCCATTTTGTTCCCCGTTGCATTTGTGGTTGCTTGAGTTGTGATTTGAGTCTCCTAAGGTTTTTCATCTACTTAGGGATGGTTACTTCTTCATTAACCACCACCACTTCTGCATTACAAAATCCGAAACCACAACCTCATTCCGCTACCACCATTTGACATTTGCCGTTTGAGATTTTCAGTTCGCGGTTTTTCTATTTCCTAAGGTGTTTCAGATAATTAGGAACAATTGTGCATCGAGCACACCGCCACTCAGCATCGCAACGAATTCGTCATCGACAACGACCACTTCAACATTTTGACACCATCATCCATTCTTGCTTATAAACGAGAAGCCACCAACGATAACCTCGATGCTACATTCTCCCTTGCCATAGTATTGTTAACCCTGAGCCATCTTTGCATACTTTCCTATCGAGACTATCCATTTGAGTTTTTTCCGGCAACGTTACTTGTGCACTTTAGTGATAATTGATCTACACCTTCCATTGCATGCATATATCATTGTGTCATCCCTTGTATTATCAATTGTTCCCGCATATACACAATTTCTATCTTGGTTTGAGCATTTCGCATAGTGTCCATATCATATACAAAAGAATAAACTTTTAAGCGAAGAGAGAAAAAAAGAGCTTTTAAGCAATAGCCATAGCATCGCTGCATTTCATATCATATACCATATTGATCATCTTGGATCATCATGTGCGAAACACCGTGAATCATACAGAATAGCATACTTGGGATAAAAGTCGTTACATTTTGCCTCATAGGTTTTGTGCACAAGTTTCGTATCCGCCTATTGAGCAATCCTGCTAGCATCTCTCTAGAGTTGTGCAACAAGAGCATTTTCCATGGTTTCCACATTTTGAGCTCATTCCTTGGTTGGAAGAGCCCATTTATCTATCCATGTGTGTGTTTCTGTGTGCCATTCATTGCTATTGGTCTACTTATTTCACTTGCGAATTTGTGAATCTCTTTCAACATTATTGACTCTTGCTAACAATTGCATCAAATTTTTGTGTCACTATCCTCACCAAGCTCCAACGAAAGCTTTACATGTTTAGGTGTGAGAATTGACAAGATCTGGTACCAATTGTGCTATTTCCATAATACAACATTGGGTGATTGTTGATCCATCTTCAACATTGGATAAGGTACATTGCTCTAGTTCTTTCCTTTCTTCCACTCACGTTTCTTTGAGCATGATGGATAGGCAAAGCACATCATCTCTGGTCTTCGACGACAACGACGGTGCAAACAACTACGTCAACAAAACTCCACACTTTGGCCTACAACGAGCAATGCAAAGGCATTGAGCAACTCGCCATCGACATACGTCACTCTGAAGCAAGGAAAAGGGACTACATCGACACCAAGTTGGATGAGCTAAAGGATCAACTACAAGACATGGTGGCCAACTACAAGTCTTCTTCCCCTTCGTCATCTTCAAGGCTGTGATGCTCAAGTAGCATATCTTTGAAGATTCCATCCAAGGCAAGCAAGATTCGTGATCCACATCATCATGAAGGATAAGTCACATTCAAGCAACACATGCACAACGGAGAAGCACACCATCGAGCTCAAGCATGGCAATGACACCATTAACATGAAGATGCTCGAGACGCGCAAACCTACAAGTCCCAACAAGCTCTACATCAAGCTATGACCAACCTTCATGAGCACAAGAGAAGACCGCGAGACTAGCACCACCGAGAGGCATCTACGACTACCGCCACCACTTCAGCATCTTCGCCAAGTGTTATCAAGGCATCTTCGCCTTTGGACGTACGTCCACTTCGCCTAATTCCTAAGAGTACTCCTACGTCGGCATCATCAAGTCCAAGGCAACCACCTACAAGAAAGGGCGACACTTTCATCTTCGAAAGCCCCTTAAGGAAGATGTCCGAGCATGGGAATTTCCCTTTGATCATGGAGACGAGCTACGAGGTGCCATATTATATGGGCCTCCAAAAACAAGACAATGACAAGATGGTCGAGCAAGGGCCATCCCTTCGACCATGGCGGTGAGCACAAACCTCTTCAACAACATGAAGACAATTCCCCAATGGGACTCATACTCCGAGTCAAGCTACGAGAGCTCACATGAGACCTTCTCTTTGTTCTCGGAGGCGAGCGATAATTTTCCACATCCTATGGCATTCATCTTTGGAGGTGTTATGGATGACGAGGTTGAGTATGGAGACATTTGCACCTACATCTCTCCGACACCTACATATATATGATGAGATGCCCCAATTCCGACGTGAGGAGATCCACCACGCCATGAGTGATATGACTCACTCCACCATATGTGACATTGAGTGCATTTCCTATGAGAGGATGAGCGTGAACACAACTAGACCCACACACGAGAGCATGCCACACATCCTATGTGAGGTTGAGAGCCATTTAAGTGACTCCACCAACCATATGAGTGAGAGCAACCTACTGATGTCTACTACGCAACCTTCTTCTTGTAGACATTGTTGGGCCTCCAAGTGCAGAGGTTTGTAGGACAGTAGCAAATTTCTCTCAAGTGGATGACCTAAGGTTTATCAATCCATGGGAGGCGTAGGTTGAAGATGGTCTCTCTCAAACAACCATGCAACCAAATAACAAAGAGTCTCTTGTGTCCCCAACACACCACTACAAAAAATACACTTCCGTGATGATACATGTTTGTCACAGTAGGTCGCATTTTCTGTCATGCATGTACATCCATGATGATTTTATGACAGAATCAAGATAGTCATACCTGTGCTGTCGTAGAAGTGTTCCATGACCTTACCAAAATTATCATCATGGAAGTGTCCACTTCCATGATGATAAATCCTGCGTCACAGAAGTGCTTTCGTCGAAGGTAACCGACACGTGGCATCCATTGTAACGGAACGCCGTTAAGCTACCGGGTCATGTTTTGGATCCGATAACCCGTTAACAGCCCCGACCAATGAGGATTTTCCATGTGTAAAATCATCATTGGCTGGAGGAAACACATGTCGGCTCATCATTGGGACAGATGTCATCCACTCATTGGACAGAAGGTGCCTATGATACATCGACACGTGGCACAGCCCAATAGAGGCCCATTCCTGTGAAAAGGCTGGCCCGTTTGACTTGGTCAAAAGGTGGCGGGCCGGCCCATGTAAAGCCTGTTAACGACATGTTCGCATATAGCCCATTTACAGCCCGCTAACCCAAGGCCCGTTACGCCCTATCCGAATTAGGCCCAGTAGCGTCATTTGGGCCACCCAATATGATTCCAGCCCATTTTCACTTCTGGCCCATGTATGGCCCATGACGTCTTTCGGCCCATATGAGGCCCTATGTAACTCTTGGCCTATTAACGGCTCGTGGTGAAACTGGCCCATAATGAACAGTGTATCACTTTATACCCATTAACGACCCGTTATTCCGTTGGGCCATTTCTAGCCCATGTTATCTTTCGGCCTTCTCAGAGCCCATTTATTCTTGGGCTCATTTCCAGCATTCGTTTACTTACGGCCCGTTACTGTCATTTTCTGCTTGTGGGCCAAATTCAGCCCGTGGTTATAGTCGGCCCGTTTATGGTCCGTTAATACGTTGGGCCCTTTTCATACCGTCATCAAATACGACCTATTAACGATGGCCCGTTATGGTCGGCCCATGAACGGACGATTCCAACTCTAGCCCATTTACGACCATAATGCGGCCTGTTATTGGCCCATGTTTGGCCAATCGATCATACTGCCCGTATAAGGCCCATTGATGATACGGCCCGTAGAAGGCCCATTGTTTCTATGGCCCGTAGAAGGCCAATTGTTTCTACGGCCCGTAGAAGGCCCACTATTTCTATGGCCCGTAGAAGGCCCACTGTTTCTACGGCCCGTAGGAGGCCCAGTGTCACTACAGTAAATATTAGCCCATGGTTATTGTGGCCTAGTTTTAAAAAATTGGTTATTGTAGCCACTAGCAAACCGCGGAAAAAGAACTGCAATGACTACAAGCAAACAAATAAACAAGACAACAAGGAAATAAATAAGCAAGCAACTTACGCTAGGCTATCACGGCTATCACACATATTACATCCATTGGGCATCAAAGTTCGCCACCAGCGCAAATAAACGTGCCGACAAAAGAATATACAAATCTGAGAGCACTTCAGAAGGCACTAGGACTGGCCAGGTCGGGCCCCCCAAATAGCTGAAGAAGCTGAGTAGACCTCAGTTGTGTCAATGATAGATGCATCAACACTAGATTTAAGGCATGATGGTGCACACGGCAGTCCTCTGACATCTTCATTGCATCTTTGACTTCAAGTCGGAGCTGAGCTGAAGCAAGCCTTTTCGCTTTAAGTTGAGACTGAAGAAGTCGAACTGATTGAGGCAGCGACTGCACAGAGGTTGTCTCACACCTGCTGGTGAGTAGCTTCAACTCACTGTCTTCATCAAGACAGGACCTTGGGGTCATCTCGCTGTCCTCAAGATGGTTTGGCTCACTATCTTCCCTAAAGTTCTGCCTGGCATAAGAGATACGAGTCTGAAAGAGAAACAAGGAGACACGTAACAGGTTTCACAATTATATAAGCAAATAAATGGATCTGTTCTGCATAAGGAACATGTTTTTACAACTACAATTTGAAACTGGTAGTTGTTGCAAACATCCAATCAGATCTAAACAGCAAAGCAAACAGCAGTGGAGGAAATGATGCCTATCCAAATCTATACTAGAACAAAGTTTGAAGGCTTGAGAAGGATGAACTTACATTACATGTTAACACGGGCTCGACAAAGCCCTTCTCCATGTTGATGGAAGGATAATTCAATAAATTCCCCAAAGAAAATTCTTTATAAGCATTGCCATTATTCTACATTTTGCAAAGAGTAAATACAGATCAAATAATATTGGAAGAAATAGAGGATAAAGAAGCTCAAGTGCAGACTGATGATACATAATCAAATAGCAATTAATTAAGTAAAGTGTTACAAGTCAAAAGGGAGAGAGGTACTGACAAGAGCAATGCAGAGCCCATTATTGTTTTGAGATCGTATGATCCTTTGAGCAAGGAGATTCATCTGAAATTAGTTTTCATACAAGAGAGAAGGTAAGGCACAAGCAGAAATTTAGGAGTTCAAATTTTGAACTGATATCATAGACAGTAACTGACACTGGGCTCCCAGCAGTTCTAATAGGGGTTTGGCCACTGCAGTAGGGGTAAAGTGTGGTATAGTTGGGTCAGTGTTTTTTGTGGCTGTTGATCTATCTGATTTAACAGGTATCACTACCTTTTCCAAATACCTAGTTTGTACTCCTTGAGGATCTGAACTCACCCTCTTCCTTTTGGACATCTATTACGAAAGAACAACATTTGACTGGAAAAACATAGTGTGATGACACATGGAATATGTACAGAAAATGGATATGTATGGCATATGCTCATATATGATGCTTGAACTAAGCAGATGGTGTAACAAAGTAGAAGTAATGCAAGAGGTTAGATGCAAAAATATGTGCGACCAATACAACTTTGAAAAGTTAGAGAAAGCACCTTGATGGGTGAATAAGATAGGCCATCCTCCACCATGCCAAGTTTGTTAGCCAGTGGATCGTTCCGCAATATTCCTCTCGTGCGCCCATTCTCATATTCATTTTGATAATGTTGAATATCTGACATGCATGAAAACATAAAAACAAGTGAGATTTTCTTTGTAATGCAGAAGTGATTCTAATCCAATACTGCCTCCCTGTAAACCCCTTTGTGCTATCTCTGCAATTCTTTTAAAAGATGCCATGCATGCTATAATTTGTTGTGTGCATTAATATAATGTGGCCTACTACTCAAAATATGAGAGCTCCAGAAGTGATGACACTCCGCAGATGATAGCTTCAACATATAGTAAAGAAGAACAAGTCGACCTGGCCTGACAGATCCAAAATATACTAAGGGAGAACAACTCGACCTAACCAGTCGACCGCAAGAGAAGAGTATCATCTTAAAGAAGAGCAGAAGAGCAAGCAGATTGAAGATATTACAAGTCTTTCAATACAATGTCGGTTGGCCACCCATGATGAACCAGAGCGCACAGAGAAATACTATTCTTTCCGGTCTCTCCATATGTGGCTCGCATGTATTTCGAAACTAAAGTAGGAACATTTAGCTAACCAATTAAACATCTCTCAGTTTTACTAATATCAGCAATAATATCATATATGAATTTGTAAAACTAAGCTTGTTTAGCTCGATGGGTGGAGCAGTGCTATTACGACACGAACCATGTAGGCTGATTGTGATCATCATAAAATGGGGAAAACATAAGCATGATGAGTACAGTGTTGACCGTGGCAGTGGGATGGCAGATCTGAAGCTGCAACCCGCACAAAGGGTAGTTAGCAACCGATGTTTGCTTTGAAATAACAACTGAGATTTGGTATGGACAAGAAAGTACGGTCAACAAGTGACAAAGAAATGCAATTATGATGTCTCTCTATGTGTCGCGACATGCATTTGGAAACTCAAGTGGGACCTTTAGCTAACCAATTAAATGTGTCGGTTAACCAATATCAGTATCATATCACAATCATATTTGAAGAACTAAGCTTTCGAATTCTGAGTGTTGTGTTGTTTAGCTTGAAGGGTGGAGTAATGCTAGTACGACAGAAAGCACCTGCGCAGATCATAGTAGAGTAGATAAAAGGGGAAAACCATAAGCATCAAGAGAAAAATGAGGAAAGTGGAACTAGCTGGACCAGTGGGTGGCGCACATGCTTTTCGAAACGAATATAGGAACATTAGGTGACCAATTAAACGTTCTCTGTTTTAGTGATATGAGCATCATATCAGATTCATATTTCAACACGGAAGCTTTGGGTTGAGATCTTGAGGAGCAGTGCTAGCACGACATGAAGCACCTACGATGATGGTAGTGAATATAAAGGGGGGAAACCATAATCTTTACGAGTATAGTGCCCGTGCCATGGCGGATCTGAAGGTGCAAACCGGACAAAGCTACTTCACAACCAATGTTTGCTTTCAACTAGCCACTACGATTTGGTACGGACAAGAAAAGTACAGTAAATAAATTACGATCTATTTTGCGGGTGAGATCAATAACTTAAGCACATATGGAAGAGTACCACCTCTCTTGCGACGCCATGTAGGCCTATGCTGATACGTTGAGGGTGCTGCGGGTGCGATGGCTGTCGGCAGCGGGGAAGGAGACTTTAGATGGCAGACGGCCGGGTCGGGGGATATATCTTGTTGCCGTGGACGAGGCAGTCGTAGGAGCGGCAACGACAAGGTGGACGATGGCGCCGATGAAGCGAGAGGAGGCGATGAAAGGATCCTGGTCCAGCGTCGTGGATGAGAGACGTCCAACTCTTGCAGTGGATGACGGGGTAGGGGTAGCGGCTCCGGCAAGGTGGAGGATGGGGTGGCGGACGGAGGAGGCTGGCCGCAGTGCGGAGGTTGTATGCCACCGACGGTGTATGAATGGGGAAATGGTGGGGAGGGGAGATCTCAAACTTTGGGACGCGCTTCTCTGAAATGGAGGAAAGTTACGAACTTATCCCCCGTTTAAAATTTCAGACATCGTGTCAGTTGGGGATAGGACGGTGATCTTGCATCTCCCAAATATTTGCCGGTAACTATTTTGGGCAAGGAGAGGGTGTTTTGCCGCCCACGGTTGGCGCCCACGGTGTATGAACAGGGCTGACAGGTAGGGCGGTTGTGTCATGTCTGATGGAAGTTACACATCTGCCCCTATTTAAAATATTAGCCTACATCGATTTCGGGCGAGGACAGTTTGTTTTGCTGCCCACCGTGTATGAATGGGGAAATGGAGGAAGAGGCACATGTCTTTTAGACGATCTTGAATCAAATGTGTTTTGCCGCCCACGTTTGGCGCCCACCGTGTCTGAATGGGCTCAGAGGCCGTCGTGTCACATCTGATTGAAGTTACTAGTCTACCCCTATCGACAGCAGTGTAAATCCGGTCAATAAGGATGTCAAGTGTCAGGGGTAGACAGTAATTTCCATCTCGCAAACACTTGCTTCGGGAAGCCCACAAATTATAGTGGGTGTTTAGCCGCTTCGTTCAAAACTTGGGAGAATTAGCATTCACGTTTGCCCTGGGACCTGGCAAACTAAATTCAAATCCAATTTGTATTTGATTACAAATATCCACAGATAATTATACGTTTATTTATTTATTTCTTCAAAACCACAACAAAGTTTTATTCCACCTTTATATATGATTATGATTTAGAAATGCCGTGATCTTTGAATTCAGTAGGTTGGATACACTCTGAGTTAAACAATTATTTCATCCAATACAATATGCTCACACAAAAAATAGTTCACCTTATGTCAATCATAAAAGTACTGAGGATTACCTCGCCTAAAAAATTCGGATCATTACAGCACATGGACAACATAGGGGGTCTTGCAACATAATCCATTCAGAGACATGACACAACATGCAAGTACAATAATCTAATGACAATTTCAACTGGTATCTAAAGAAGAACCGGGATTACCTTGGGCTTCAGATAGTAGAAACAGCAGGACCTCCTTCGTCTTCAAATGCAACATTCTTACTTCCTCCAATTCTTGGGTTGCTTGCATAATGCGTGCCGCTAATTCCGTAATTTCCAGCCTCAAGATAAAGATTACCTCATTCATGGCAGCCACACCATCTCTTTCTACCTCTAGTAGAGCCTCAAGCACTATAATATCTATGCTCAGACTGCTCTCCGGCGGTGTTGCCTCTGAACTGCTACCATCTAATAACATAAATGGTGCACTGCTTCCACAAATAGATTCTGGGGTTGTACATTGTGTCCTAGTGTGAACGGCATCCTGAAAGGTTTCCGCTGGACATTAGTAAGAGATAGTTATCGTATGATCCAGGCAGTAAGCTTACATGGTAAACAATGGACGAATTATTGCCGAGCATGGCAAACTATATTTAAATGGTTCGAAGCAGCATCGGCCGAAAAGAAATTAAAATGGTAAGATGAAACTAGGGACGTAAGTGGCAAATAAACGACATCCGCCAGTCCCATCTAGTTAGTTTTTGCTACCTCCCTAGTTCATTTTCCTCAAAAAAATAAAAACTCTTTTGAACTATCATACCACTAGTGGACTTTAATCGGGATTAAACGGGACCCAGTTGACATCCCTAGTTGAAAGGGAGTGTACAACCGCTATATTTAAGTTGCCAAGGCATCTAAGCAGTTGAAATAATCTGAGAAAGCACTTAATAGTGTGACCTCATATAAACTACGAAGACAGTCTTGTGATGAAGTTGAGAGGAAAAGTTAAGGACTCAAATGAAATAGGCATGCATTTCTTTATGATAGTACAGCAGGCACTGCTGGCATATTGGCCAACTCAGGTATAGCGTAACAACAAATAAGCATTCAAATCAAGCAATAAAGAAAAGCAAACAACTGAACTATTTGTAATCCGGTAGGATTACACGTTGAGGGCACAAGCCAAGAAAGTAGCCCACTCGCATTACATTTCACATGTACTAAAACACACTGGCTTACCATATGTTGCTGTGAAGCCTAGCTGCTGTTGCAATGTTCTTTGAAGATATCGTCAGCATCCCATGGTTGCAAATCTAGTTATTGTAGTTTATTCTGCACCATCTATTTAGGTAAAATTAATTTTAATCGCATGCACTGGTCCGAATTGATAATCAATGGTTCATCTAAACTAATTAAAGAAGGGTGTGTGCATACACGACAATATATCTGCTTCCCTCTATTTTTATGATTGTTCAAGGTGCTAGCCCCAAAAGAACAAATAGTTTGCTTGATGGGGTTGGCAGCTCCATAATTAATAGAAGCATCAAATTAGTCATGCAACTTGGGAAGATCAAGAACACACAAACAAGTAATGAACAGAGGCTCGGAGCAGTGATGTAATAGTTAGCATCAGAAAATGTAGGGTAAAACAAACAAAAAGCAGCGAAACCACATGCTAGTTTGCTGATGTGTAATTAAGAATAGGGAAGATTAAGCAGTCTGATGGAACCAACAGGTGGCATCAGAACAAAACTAAAGCATATTAACTATATGTGCACTGGTATGTAATTTAGCACATGTAACATGTTCACTGCCAGAAGTATGGCCCTACAGGTGCAAGTAGAATAACGCGTCTCATGAAAAACTGAATGATGCCCTGAAGAAATTCAAAGGTGCGGTGCTTATGCTAGGAAAGTGAACGTAGGCACCAGCCGTTGGATAATAGTACCTGATTCTCAGCGGCGTATGGGTATCATTGTCATACTTGATAGCTAAGGATTGTCGATGGTGCTCGTGTTGCGGTTGAGTTTGGGCCGGCTGTCGCCGTCGCTGAAGAATCCCGTGAGTCCCTGATCTTGATCGTACATGTTTGCGTGTATGATTAGTGTACGATTGGATGAGGGGCGTCACACCTACTTACAATATGTAGAGTATTTAACAAAAAACTACCTCTTTCAACCAGCCCTAGGAAGAATCTATTGTACAAAAAATAGCAAAAACATAGCCAAAATTTCTTTCCACGCCAAAAACTACCTAGTACTCCTACCGATTAGGTTCGTTTAAACCCATTTATGACAGGGTTGGCCCACACGTCCGTGCTGACAAGGCAACTTAAACCAACACATTTTGTTTGACCATTGACACGAGGGACCCACATCAGACCTTCTATCCTGTTATTCCCCCTCAAATCACTATTTTTCCTGAACATTACTTCATACAGTACTGATGCATGTTCTCCGGTGGCGCCGGTGATGAGCGAGTTGGCCGCCGCTTCGCCGGACAGGCCGGACGCCGCGCTGGCCTCCGCACGGGTTGGCAGGCTGGCCCGAGCGTGAATCATGAGCAAGCAAGCCGCCGCGCTGGCCTTCGCTCGAGCCAGATGGCTGGCCTTAGCACGGCGCGCGTGAGCAAGAGGCCGCACTGCTGTGCCAATCTAGCTAGCAAACCTTGCAGACAAGCAGCTGGACGGAACTATCTTGGCTAGCTAGCGGCCACGAGCGCCGGACGAAGCTGGCATCCGGGCTGCCGCAACATGGGCTCCGCACCGCCGGTGGTTTTGACCTCGCCTTCTACCGGCAGCGGTAGCTGCGTCCCATGGCCGAGGATGACTACGTGGACGGGCCGGAGGTAGCAGGTCACTCAAGGATTTTTGTTGGTAATGAAAGTGCTAGTGCTCGACTAGAGGGGGGTGAATAGGCGATTTTTATGGAAGTCTTCAAAACATGGAACTTTCGAAGACAAACGATGGAAATAAACCTATTACCCTATAGCGGAAGGTAGACTACACTAAGCAAGCCATAGTCAAGTATTTAATGAAATGAAAGCACAAAGACTAATAGCAGCTAGGCAGTATAGATCAGGATGGAAGATAGTATGAAGCCAATCAGAACAAGCAGTCACACAGTGAAGACAAATAGATAATGCAAACAGGCAATGACTTCACAAGGACCAATCTACAAATAAAGAGATGGGAAGGATGGAACCAGTGGCTCGTTGAAGACAATGATTTGTTGGACCAGTTCTAGTTGCTGTGACAATTGTACGTCTGGTTAGGGAGGCTGAGATTCAACTCAGAAGACCGCGTCTTCACCTTATTCCCTTGAGCTAAGGACACCCAGTCCTCGCCCAATTACTCTTTTAAGTCTTCAAGGTAGACTTCCAAACCTTCATAGACTTCATTCACCCGCGTTCCACAATGACTCTTGGATGCTCAGAACGCGACGCCTAACCGGCTGGAGGATTCACAGTCCTCAAGTGTAATAAGTCTTCAGATCACACAGACAGGAAGACTTCAGTGATGCCTAACACTCTTTGGCTCTGGGTGTTTAGGGCTTTGTCCTCGCAAGGATTTCTCTCTCAAAGGCTTCAAGGTGGGTTGCTCTCAAACGACAAAAGTCGTGCACTAACTCTGAGCAGCCAACCAATTTATGGTTTAAGGGGTGGGCTATTTATAGCCACTAGGCAACCCGACCTGATTTGTCCGAAATGACCCTGGGTCACTAAGGAACTGACACATGTTCCAACGGTCAGATTTCAAACACACACGGCAACTTTACTTGAGCTACAAGCAAAGCTGACTTATCCAGCTCTGGATAAGATTTGCTCTCATTGTCTTCGCTCGAAGACATAGGATTTTGGTTAAGCATCACTTCAGTCATTCTGACTGGTTTACTTGGACCCCACTTAACAGTACGGTGGTTCCTATGACTCAACAAAGAAGAAAAAGAACGACGAAACAACTAAGTCTTCGCGCTCCATAGTCTTCACGCGATGTCTTCTCTTGTCATAGTCTTCAATGTGAATGTCTTCACATACCACCTTTGACTTCAATGTCTTCATACATTTTTAGGGGTCATCTCCGGTAGGAAAACCGAATCAATGAGGGACTTCTACCTATGTTATCCTGCAATTCTCACAAACACATTAGTCCCTCAACTAGGTTTGTCGTCAATACTCCAAAACCAACTAGGGGTTGCACTAGATGCACTTACAATCTCCCCCTTTTTGGTGATTGATGACAAACTGGTTGAAGTTTTCAACGGGAATAAAGTATGTGAAATTGTAAAGGATTTAAGTATTGTCTTCATAAGTAGCAGAAAGGCTCCCCCTAAAGATGTGCATATAAGTATTTTGCTTTTGAATGCAAATGCACATGGCAGGTTGTACTTGCGGAGCTCCTCTTTTACTTATGAAGACAATTCATCATGCATGAAAGGATATATCAAAGATAATGACATGCATAATGAAAAATGGACCTCTGCAAAATGACTTCGTGCGGAATTTATCGTCGCACATGCGAAATTTATCATCGCATCACATAGTGTCGAAAAAGGTAGCAGACGACCATCAAGTTTAAGTGTTACAACTCAAAACGAACCAAATGTTTCAAAAGCGAGAGTTGTAAGCACTTGGCAAAAGTAGCAAAAAGTAAAGCAACCACCCATATGGACCCGCTTGAAGACTATCAAGTCATATGCTTCTCCCCCTTTTGTCAGTAATGACCAAAAAGGTTTGAAGACATAGGGCGTCTACTCGTTCCCATGAGGTGCAGGCGAAGCAGCAGGTCGTCGTTGAGGTCCGGTGGTGCAGAAGAACTTGGTGCCGTGTCGAGACGCACTGAAGGTGGAGGTGGTGAAGTGGCATCATCTTGATCATCGATAACTCTGGCATTCACCGTGGCAGCTGACGAAGAATAGTTAGAGTCTTCAAGGGAGGGAGTCCGACGCAAGTGAGCATTCCTTGGAGGAGTGGAGTCAAACTTGAATCTTTCTGTGAAGACATCATCTTGAAGATCTTCTTCAGCAGTGAGCAAAGTCAAACTCTTCCAAGACCTCCGACAGGTTTCATGTGTAACAAAGGCATTCTTGGTGGCAAGATTGCGAATGCGATTAACATCCACCAAGAGGCTTTGCATCTGACGCTTAAGCCAGTCATGATGCTTATCCTGTTTCTGATGTAGCGTGACAAGAAGCTCTCGGTCATTGAGAACACGAGATCGCTTCCGAGGCCTTTGGGAAATGGTGCTTCCAGTGGCGTCAGTTTGGGCACGAGGGGCACGTGTGTTACTAGCCAAGGGATAAACACGAGAGACTTCCTGAACTCCTTCAATGGGCTGGGTGAAGCTTTGACGATCAACATTGTGAAGATAAATTGGATCCTTAGCAGGCTCTGGGTAAATAGCTTCAACAGACAGATCAACCTCTGGCACAAATACAAGATGATTGCGCGCTGACGGCTGATAGTGGAAGGCAGAGTGAAGCTTGATAAGACGCATTACCCATGGAGCATAGAACTTCAGACCAAAAATGTTGAAGCCAGATGTAGCCAACTGCCTAATGAAAAAGTCTTGAGCATTGAAGCTTATGCCATTGAAGATATAGAAAACGAAACTCTTCAGTGCTCCTTCAAGCTTCGTTGCAGATGAATGTCCTTTGACAGGCCATAGAGTCTTTCTGATGATATGATAAATGGTGCGGGGCAGATACTCTAGGTCTTCAACAAAGAATTCGGTTGGGTATTCAGCGTCGCATGGCAAAGGCTTCATCATGCTCAGCATTTGACTCATGTTGGGTTCTGGCTTCTGGAAAATGCTCTCCAAAGCATTCTGGTATTGTTGACAACTTGGTTCATATTATTCACCGGGAGTGGGCAGGGCTGTGAGCTCAATGATGTCTTCAGCTTTAGCTTCATGATGGACATCTCCTGTCATCCACTCAAGGATCCAAGTCTTCGGATCCCTGTTGTATCCACGAATGTGGAGGGTAGCATAGAATTGAAGCAGAAGTTCTTCATTTCAGTGTTCCTTTGCAGTCACAAAATTAAGCAGACCCGCATCACGGAAGCAGTCAAGGGCTTCTTCAAGGCATGGAAGTCCAGCAATGGCTTCACAATCAAGATGCATGTGAGGGAAGATGCGTCCCTGATTGTACAAGATGCATGAATAATTGCTTCGCTGTTGATAACTCTAGAATCGGTCCAAAGAGATTCTTGGCCTCATGTAGGAGTTCTTGGCATTGTTGAAGAATGTGTTGTGTGCCTTGAATCCATTCAGACTAAATGATCCTGGTGAAGTTGCAGTACCTGGAAACCATGGTAGCCTTGGCTTTGGCTTCTGGACCTGAGGCCTGTGCTCCACATGATAGGCAAACTGACGTCCGGGAGCAGGCGGAGGAACCAGGATTGGCTAGCAGACGGTAACAAGCTGTCCACGATCATATGCTTGCTCGATGGTGTGTGGCCTTGGAGGAGGTACAGGAGCAGAGGCATTGGCTTCAGGCAGCGGATTTCCTTCGGGTGCTGCATTGGCTTCAGGTGCATTCACTTCTGGCACCACATTACCTTCAGGCGCCACATTAGCTTTAGCCATGACAATGTCATTGGCTTCAGTGTTGATGTTGGTGGCCGCCTCAGTATTGGTAACCTCCACTTCAGGAGCTGGAGGGTCGGACACGTTCTCCTCGAGAACAACTTCAGGACTGGACGGGGTGTACCAAAACATTATTCTTCTCTTGGCTCTTCTTCATGGTCATCGGCTGATGTAGCCGGAATATCTTCAGCTGTTTTGGCTTCAGATTCGGGAATGTTCACAGTAGGAGAGGCTTCAGGAAAGACTTCGCGTGAAACGGATTGGCGCTCTTCTCCTTCTGGAACACTTGACAATGTGACCTGTGGCTTTGGTCCTTTGCGAAGCCTACGAAATGTTGGCGACACCTATGGAGATGGAGTTGGTTGGGCCTCAAAGTCTTCACTGTCAATCACCGGAGTGGTGACCTGTGGTGAGGGAGTGACTGGTGTTTCTTTAGCACGAGGGGATTCTTGAGGGTGATCAGCCCATGAGTCATCCTGAGAAATTGGCGTCAATGGACGACCAGTGCCGATGAGTTCGTTGTTCATGAGAACAGGCGATGATACCAAATTGTGCTCGACCTGAGGAAGGACTTCATCATCTTCAACATTGTCGTGAGGACCAATGTCTTCAGCTGTGGTGAGGTCAACAGCTGGATTCTCTTCAGCTTCAGGAGCCTCTGTGAAAGCAGGCTCATGAACTACCAAACGACGTTCTCGATGTGCAGAGGAAGGACGAGCAACAGAAATTGGCTCGACAAGAAGGGGCTCTGTGAAAGCAACCTGGTCTCTCTTCTTTGTTTTTATTTTCTTGGTTGGGGGAGCATCATCAGTGGTGGCTTTGGTCTTGCACTTTCTGGCTTCGGCTTCAGCTGCTCTAGTTTTATTGAATTCTGAAGCCAGTGTGGGGACCTTAGGCTTCGAGCTTGTCATACTGGCTAGGAAGACAATGCGAGGTTCTTCCTGCCTTGATGCTTCTGGTTTGGCCACAGCTGGCTTCTTCTTCTTCTTGGCAGCCATTCTGGGGTCGATGTCTGGTCGCCCCAAAGCCTTGCGCTTTTTAGCTTCATTGTAGCCTTGAACACATTTGGCAGCAAGATTCTTCATGCGCTCACGAGAACCTTTTGCTTCTTCTCGTTTCTTGTGGAATGCCTCCTTGAGCTCATGCATCATGACCTTGAAGTTTTGAATGTCTTCAACATTGAGCTTGGCCATGTGCCTCTTGAACTGAGCCTTTTCATAATCGATCTTATGCTTTAGCTCAACAATTTTCTGAGCAGGAGCCAGCTCAGGAGCAATGGCTCCATGGAAGGAGACGCTGAGGCCAATTGGAAGCTGAAGATCATCAAAACTGACATCTGGGCTGTCAAACCACTCATCAATAAACTTGTATAAGATTTCCACATCAGAGAGAGGAAGATCATTGAAGATTTCTGCCTCTTGTTTGCTCTTTATCAACTGCTCAAGAGCGTCATCGCCAAGATCGTCATCGTTGGATAGATCAATGGCGTCATTCTCGTTTCTCAAAACAGCAGCAGGGGTCAGTGCTTGACCAGTGGGTTGCATGGGCTTTTTCAACTTGGCAGACTTGGAGATGCGTGAGAGATCTTCAGACTGCACACTGGCTTCAGGAGGTGCAGTGCCAGAGGCTTCGCTCGTGAGACCTTTGGTGCAGAGGGGGGATTTGAAGCCTTTGGTTTCTGTTGCTTCATAGGCTTCGGAGGTGCAGGCGCTTCATCAGAATCAGAGTCATCTGCAGAGTGGTCCACGGCTGCCCCTTGAACCTAAATGTGAGTGATGAGACCTTCTAAGTTGTAGAAGGGCCCAATAAGATTGGGTTCAGCTTCGTGTGTGCCATCAGTTCGTGGTGCAGAGGGGCCTGTGTTGAAGTCTAATCCTAAAGACTTCTTGTTTTCCTTGGCCGAGTTCTTTGCAGCCTGATAGTTGTGCTTGAACAGATTATCTTCACGACACCATAACAGAGAGGATGGGTCGGCATTAGCAGGCTGAGGTCCACGAATCATGCAGGGGTAGAAGCCTTGAGCAATAGCTTCAGACTTCGACTTGGGCTGAAGACCTTTGTAAATTATATCTCCCCAGGGGACCTTTAAGGCATTCTTCTCAGCATACTCCTTAGTGATGAATCTGTACTTGAACCATTCCTCTGCCCAATATCTTCGAATCCATTGGATTCGGTTCTTGCGTTCTCCATAGGTTTCTTTTGGATCTGACTTGTATAACTCATAGAGATCCGGTGCCAGGTCCTTAGCGGTGTTTCCACAGCGTTGTCTGCCACCCTTCCTGACTGATTTTTGAGTTTTCATGATGTTTAGACTGAAAGGCTTCAACACTGTCAAAGTCTTCCGTCTACTGGTCAGACAGGAATTGGCTTCAGGAGAATTTATGTGACGCTGTAAGAACTCTGCAAATGAATGCAGACTATGAGAACCAATGGATTCTCCCACGGACATGTACCTGTGATAGCATTAGAGATGCGAGGGAAGGGGAAGAGGTCATATGCATTCTCAGAAGATTTTGAAGATAAATCAGTTTAGAAGACATTGACCTCATAGTGCGAAGACATTCACTCATATGTAGAGAGTTGGTTCCAGATTTGTACGAATCCACGAATAAGTACAAGTGAGGATTCTAACTACTTTGTGAAGCATAAGTGAACATACTAGGCATGCTATGAGATGCAGAATGAGATAGATCCAACTTATAGGAGCAGAAACCACTTGTGGTTGAAAATGGATGAATCTATCGGATCAAAAAGACTGTAAAAAAGGTTTTATTTACCACACGAGGAACTACTAGACGGAGTGGGAGAGGAGGCCGAGAAGTTCGATATTCCGTGCCCTAACTTGGCGATGGAGGACACCTACGGCGACGGCGTAGAAGATGATGTCCGCGGCCAGCGTGAGGACGGCGTCGGTGAGGTCGCGGCAGCTAAGCGCTTCGTCGCCGGAGTCGTCGAGGGCTAGCGGTGGCGCTAGGGTTTGTGTGGGAGTGGAAGAAGAGATAATGACTGGGGTGAGGCGTGTATTTATAGGGACAGGGATGGCACAGTGTTATTACACAGGTGCCCCTGGCGGTTCACATCTGAAGGACACGTGGCGATCATGCAACACATTGGAGGTTGTTCCATGTTCCCACGCATGCCTGGATTGTCGGGTGGTCGTTCCCACTTCTCCGGGTTTCAGGTAAAAAGGATTGAGCATTGAAAACAGATTAATGTTTATCTGTGTGTCTTCTGTTGACAGGGACAAAGAGAAGACGTTTTGACAGTTTCAATAGAATGCATATGATTTGGATAGATAGACTTAAGACGGGAGCATAGAAAGGTCAGGGTTCGATCACATTCACTTAGTTCAAAAGATTCAACTAGAATACATAGCTATAAGTGAATGTTGTAGAGGACAGAAACCAAATCAGTACATTGAAGTAAACATGAAGCCATGTTAATAATGAAGACAAACAAAATGCGAAGACTTTGCAAATGTAACGCCAACAGAAAGCATTCCAAACATAAGTTTGGTGGTGGCTTTATCCACCGTATAGGAAATATTAGACCCAGACACGGCGCACAATTATCGTGGTGCTCCGAAGTCAAATTACGCGTTAATGTATTCACACTTAGAGTGTAAGTCTTCATTTGTTGAAGATATATGTTGCTTCGTGTGTTTGCACATCTAAGTCATCAACATGCATAAGTGTTAGGATGTGTGCATGATCACAGGACATTTGAGGATTCCAAGATATTTAGCTCACACCGCAACTTGCAAAACCTTTTCTCATCCAAGGGCTTTGTGAAGATATCTGCCAGCTTCTCTTCAGTGCGGACATGAATGATATCAATATCTTCCTTCATGACATGATCTCTGAGAAAGTGATGATGGCTCTGAATGTGCTTTGTCTTCGAGTGCTGAACTGGGTTGTTGGCGCTTTCATTGTCGCAGTAGAGTGGCACTTGCTTTAGATGAATGCCATAGTCTTTGAGTGTTTGCTTCGTCCATAGAAGCCGAGCGCAGCAAGATCCAGCAGCAATGTATTCAGATTCAGCAGTGGAGAGAGAACAGTTCTGCTTCTTTGAAGATCAACACACAAGTGATCGTCCCAGAAAGTGACGTGTGCCTGATGTAGACTTGCGATCCACCTTGTCACCAGCATAATCAGCATCCGAGAATCCAACTAGATCAAACTTTGAGCCCTTTGGATACCATAATCCTAGTGTTGGGGTGTGAGCCAAATATCAAAGAATTCGCTTCACAGCTAAGTGATGCGATTCCTTTGGTGCCGCTTGGAATCGGGCACACATGCAAACACTAAGCATGATATCTGGCCTAGATGCACATAAGTAAAGCAAGAAACCAATCATGGAGCGGTATACCTTTTGATCAAACTCTTTACCATTGGCGTCAGAATCTAGATGACTCTTGGTAGGCATTGGCGGCGTGTAACCTTTGCAGTCTTGCATTCCAAACTTCTTCAGGCAATCCTTGAGGTATTTCTCTTGAGATATGAAGATGTCGTTGCGTTGCTGTCGTATTTGATGACCGAGGAAGAACTTCAGCTCACCCATCATGGACATCTGATATTGATCTTGCATCATGTATCCAAACTCATCACTGTATTTTTGATTAGTGCAGTCGAAGGTAATGTCATCCACATATATTTGGCACACAAATAGTTCACCATCATATGTCTTCGTGAAGAGCGTGGGATCCAGGGAACCAGGTTTGAAGCCTTTGCTCTTCAGGAAGTCCTTGAGTGTGTCATACCAAGCACGAGGGGCTTGTTTGAGGCCATATAGTGCCTTGTTGAGCTTGTAAACCATGTCAGGATGTTTTGGATCTCCAAAGCCAGGCGGTTGTGCAACATACACTTCTTCTTCAATCTTGCCATTGAGAAAGGCACTCTTCACATCCATTTGATACAGAAGAATGTTATGATGATTTGCATAGGCCAGCAATATGCATATAGCTTCAAGCCTAGCCACAGGAGAAAATGTTTCGTCGAAGTCGATTCCTTCAACTTGAGTGTATCCTTGAGCAACGAGATGAGCCTTCTTTCTGACAACTTGACCATGCTCATCTTGCTTGTTATGACATATCCATTTAGTGCCTATGATACTGTGCTTACGAGGATCAGGATGCTTGAACAGTTCCCATACATTATTCAGCTCAAACTGTTGAAGATCTTCTTGCATAGCTTGAATCCATTCAGGTTCCACGAAGGCTTCATCAACTTTCTTGGGTTCAGATATTGAGACGAATGCGAAGTGCCCACAGAAATTTGCTAGTTGTGTTGCCCTTGAATGAGTGAGTGGACCAGGTGCATTGATGCTATCAATTATTTTCTCAATTTGTACTTCATTTGCAACACGAGGATGAACAGGACGAAGATTTTGCTCTTGTTGATCATTGTCATCGTTAGAAAGATTGTCTTCAGGCTGAGTATTGTCTTCAAGTTGATCAGGTGCAGAGATGATGAGTTCCTCTTCGGGCTGTGCTTCAGACGGTATGATTTCTCCAGTTCCCATAAGCTTGATGGATTTACTAGATGGAACTCCATCTAGCACATTTGGCAGGTGCTCTCTTTGTGAGCCGTTAGTCTCATCGAACCGCACATCCACAGTTTCAATCACTTTATAGTGAAAGAGGTTGAATACTTTGTAGGAGTGCGAATCCTTTCCGTAACCAAGCATAAAACCTTCATGTGCTTTCGGTGCAAATTTTGAAGTGTGATGTGGATCCTTGATCCAGCACCTGGCACCAAATACTCTGAAGTAACTGACATTTGGCTTCTTACCAGTGAGGAGCTCATAGGATGTTTTGTTCAGAAGCTTGTGAAGCTAAACACGGATGATGACATGGCATGCAGTATCAATGGCTTCAGGCCAGAACTTTCTTGGAGTCTTGTATTCATCGAGCATCGTCCGGGCCATCTCAATGAGTGTTTCTGTTCTTGCGTTCCACGATGCCATTCTGTTGCGACGTGTACGGAGCTGAGAACTCATGAGTGATGCCCAAAGTATCAAGATAAGTGTCAAGGCCGGTGTTCTTGAATTCAGTGCCATTGTCACTTCTGATGTGCTTGATCTTGACGCCATAGTTGTTCATGGCTCAATTGGCGAAGCGTCTGAAGACATCCTGCACTTCAGTCTTGTAGAGGATTATATGCACCCATGTATATCTTGAATAATCATCAACAATGATGAAGCCATAGAGACAAGCAGTAGTAGTAAGAGTTGAGTAGTGAGTGGGAGCGAAGAGGTCCATGTGTAGTAGTTCGAAGGGTTGAGTCGTTGTCATGATTGTCTTCGAGGGATGGTTGGCCCTCGTCATCTTTCCAGCTTCGCAGGCACCGCATAAGTGATCCTTCTTGAACTTGACGCCCTCGATGCCTATGACGTGCTTCTTCTTTGCAAGAGTATGCAAGTTCCTCATGCCAGCATGCCCTAGCCTCCGATGCCAGAGACAACATTCGGAAGCTTTTGCAAGAAGACATACGGCAAGCTGTGGTCCTGCTGAGAAATCTACCATGTACAAATCATCTTTCCGATACCCTTCAAAGACTAGATACTTGTCAGATTCCATTAGAACAAGGCAACACTATTTTCCAAACATCACAATCATATTCAAATCGCGAAGCATTGAGACAGACATTAAGTTGAAACCAAGGGATTCAACAAGCATCACTTTATCCATGTGCTGATCCCTTGAGATTGCAACTCTACCTAGACCCAATACCTTGCTTTTACCAGTATCAGCAAATGTGATGTGACTCTTCTCAGATGGACGTAAGGTTGAGTCCATGAAAAGACTTCGCTTGCCAGTCATGTGATTAGTACATCCACTGTCAATAATCCATTTTGAAGCAGCTGGTGTCATACCCTACAGTGCAGTTAGGGGGATAGGCTTCACGAAGAGAATTGTGAAGCATAAATATTTGACGAGCAAGTGGATTATGAAAGCTTAGATCGAGGTTAGGATTGATAGGGCAAGTAGCAAGCGACTCAGGAACAAAATACATAATAAGACCACTTGGGCATTTGATCTTGCGCCCTACAAGATGTTTAAGGTCCCCAGCAATAGCTTTAGACGCATTTGATTTTCGGCTGGAGACCCTTCCCTGCAAAAGAGAGTTAAGCTTTCTTAGCCACCCACATCTTCAAGGGTGGCTTCGAAGCAATGAGTCTAAGTGTAGCATCTGAGAACTTTGGCTTTGGAGCCCTAGCAAATAGTCTTGCAGGTGGACAATAGTACTCATAAGAATAAGCAGAGTAGTTCTTAGTCTTATGAACATGGAGGTTTGATGAAACGCGCTCATATTCATAGGCTTGAGTATGGTTTCCCTGCAAAACATTTGCGTTAGTGCGACTCAAGTGAGTCCTCTGTCTGTATGAAGCCTTTGGACCATATGAAGCCCGTGGTCTGGGGTTTGTCTTCTTCACTTGTGGTGTCATGACGACATACACAGGAAGATTTTCCACACACTCTTTCGGCACCCAGACTTTCTTCATAGGTGGCCCATTCCTGCAGTTAGTACCAATATACCTGGCAAACACTTCACCATTCTGATTCTTAAACAGTTTATAGTTTGCATCAAAGGATTCATCAATAACAATGGGATTAGCACAAGTGAAGACAGATAGGGTGGATGGATCAACTGAAGGTTCCTTTGCAGCAACCCATGTGGTTTTGGGGTACTGCTCAGGTTTCTAGTAAGAGCCATCAGCATTCATTTTCCTTTCGAACCCAACACCCTCTTTCCTAGGGTTTTGGTTCAGGATCTACCTTTTGAGGACATCACATAGTGTCTGATGCCCTTTGAGACTTTTGTACATCCCTGTTTCAAGCAATGTCTTCAACCTAGCATTTTCATCAGCAATAGCAGTGGCATCCTTAGCAGAGGGGTTACTTACTACATCAACAGTTGAAGATATTGCAACAGTAGCAGCAGTAGAACATCCAGCAACAGAAGAAGCATTGTCATGCTCAATGCATTTAAGACATGGTGGTTCAAATCCTTCCTGAGCGGAACTGGTCTGTTTGGCGTGAAGTGACTCGTTTTCCTTTTGAAGATCTTCATGAGCCACTCTCAATTTCTCAAGATCTTGCTTCCTTTGAAGATAATCATAGGAAAGCTTTTCATGAGTTGTTGAGAGCGTTTCATGACGAATTAGTTCCTCATACTTAACATGAAGATTTTTTATGTCTTCAATTAAGGACTGAGATCGAGTCATTTCAGCATCTAACAGGTCATCGCTTTTCTCTAACAGTTTTGGAATATGTTCCATAGCTTTCTGTTGTTCAGTTGCAATTTTAGCAAGTGCTTTGTAGCTGGGTTTGGAACCACAATCAGAGTCATCTTCACTGGATGTTTGATAGTGAGAAGTGCGTGAGTTTACCTTGGCACCGCGTGCCATGAAGTAGTAGGTGGGAGCGGCGTTGTCCTTGTCATTAGCATCGGCGTCGGTGATGAAGTCATCGTCTTCAGTGTTGAAAATGGACTTGGCAACGTAGGCTGTAGCCAGACTTGGAACGCCAGAATCGGACTCCTCCTCAAACTCCACCTCCGCCTCCTCAGAAGCAGACTCCTCCTCTGAATCCATTTCCTTGCCAACAAACGCACGAGCCTTGCCAGATGAGCTCTACTTGTGTGATGAAGACTTTGATGAAGACTTGGAAGAAGACTTTGAGTATTTCTTCTTCTTCTTGTCGTCAGAATCATATTCCTTGCTCTTCTTCTTCTTGTTGTTCTCATTGTCCCACTGCGGACACTCGGAGATGTAGTGACCAGGTTTCTTGCACTTGTGGCATGTTCTCTTCTTTTAGTCATGAGCAGAAGCTTCATCATTCCTTGAGCTGGATCGTGAGGACTTTCTAAAGCCTTTCTTCTTGGTGAATTTCTGGAACTTCTTCACAAGCATAGCAAGCTCCTTTCCAATGTCTTCAGGATCATCAGAACTGCAATCAGATTCTTCTTCAGATGAGGAAACAACTTTTGCCTTCAAAGCACGAGTTCGCCCATAGTTGGGACCGTAGATGTCTCTTTTCTCAGAAAGCTGAAACTCATGTGTGTTGAGCCTTTCAAGTATGTCAGACGGATCGAGTGTCTTGAAGTCAGGGCGTTCTTGAATCATCAGGGCCAGGGTGTCAAACGAGCTGTCAAGTGATCTCAGGAGTGTCCTGATGACTTCATGCTTGGTGATCTCAGTAGCACCGAGAGCTTTAAGCTCATTTGTGATGTCAGTGAGTCGATCAAACGTGAGATGAACATTCTCATTGTCGTTTCTCTTGAAGCGGTTGAAGAGGTTGCGAAGGACACTGATTCTTTGATCTCTCTGGGTTTAGACGCCTTCGTTGACCTTGGAGAGCCACTCCCAGACTAGCTTGGATGTTTCCAGAGCACTCACACGGCCATACTATCCTTTGGTCAGATGACCACAGATGATGTTCTTGGCAGTGGAATCCAGTTGAACGAACTTCTTGACATCAGCAGCGGTGACACCTTCACCAGCCTTGGGGACGCCATTCTTGACGACATACCAGAGGTCGACATCAATGGCTTCCAGATGCATGCGCATCTTATTCTTCCAGTAGGGATATTCAGTTCCATCGAAGACTGGGCACGTAGCGGAGACTTTGATTATCCCTGTAGTCGACATAGCTAAAACTTCAGGTGGTTAAACCGAATCACACAGAACAAGGGATTACCTTGCTCTGATACCAATTGAAAGTGCTAGTGATCGACTAGAGGGGGGGGGTGAATAGGCGATTTTTATGAAAGTCCTCAAAACATGGAAGTTTCGAAGACAAACGATAGAAATAAACCTATTACCATGTAGCGGAAGGTAGACTACACTAAGCAAGCCATAGTCAAGTATTCAATGAAATGAAAGCACAAAGACTAATAGCAGCTAGGCAGTATAGATCAGGATGGAAGATAGTATGAAGCCAATCAGAACAAGCAGTCACACAGTGAAGACAAATAGATAATGCAAACATGCAATGACTTCACAAGGACCAATCTGCAAATAAAGAGATGGGAAAGATGGAACCAGTGGCTCGTTGATGACAATGATTTGTTGGACCAGTTCCAGTTGCTGTGACAACTGTACGTCTGGGTAGGGAGGCTGAGATTCAACTCAGAAGACCGCGTCTTCACCTTATTCCCCTTGAGCTAAGGACACCCAGTCCTCGCCCAATTACTATGGTAAGTCTTCGAGGTAGACTTCCAAACCTTCACAGACTTCGTTCACCGGCGATCCACAATGACTCTTGGATGCTCAGAACGCGACGCCTAACCGGATGGAGGATTCACAGTCCTCAAGTGTAATAAGTCTTCAGATCACACAGACAGGAAGACTTCAGTGATGCCTAACACTCTTTGGCTCTGGGTGTTTAGGGCTTTGTCCTCGCAAGGATTTCTCTCTCAAAGGCTTCGAGGTGGGTTGCTCTCAAACGACAAAAGCCGTGCACTAACTCTGAGCAGCCAACCAATTTATGGTTTAGGGGGTGGGCTATTTATAGCCACTAGGCAACCCGACCTGATTTGTCCGAAATGACCCTGGGTCACTAAGGAACTGACACATGTTCCAACGGTCAGATTTCAAACACACATGGCAACTTTACTTGAGCTACAAGCAAAGCTGACTTATCCAGCTCTGGATAAGATTTGCTCTCATTGTCTTTGCTCGAAGACATAGGATTTTGGTTAGGCATCACTTCAGTCATTCTGACTGGTTTACTTGGACCCCACTTAATAGTACAGTGGTTCCTATGACTCAACAAAGAAGAAAAAGAACGATGAAACAACTAAGTCTTTGCGCTCCATAGTCTTTACGCGATGTCTTCTCTTGTCATAGTCTTCAATGTGAATCTCTTCACATACCACCTTTGACTTCAATGTCTTCTTACATTTTTAGGGGTCATCTCAGGTAGGAAAATTGAATCAATGAGGGACTACTACCTGTGTTATCCTGCAATTCTCACAAACACATTAGTCCCTCAACCAGGTTTGTCGTCAATACTCCAAAACCAACTAGGGGTGGCACTAGATGCACATACAGGTAAGAGCATGTACAATGGTTGATAAGGTAGTCTTATCTTAAGTCTGCCACGTATGCAAGTGGTAGTAGTTTCTTGGCATTTTAGTGGTTTCTTGCATTATTAGAGCAAGTACAATAGAGCTGAGTCAGCGGGCTATAAGAAATAAACTAGTATATTTCTGCTTAGTTGGAGGAAAGAGAAGAGGAGAGAGAAGGTAAGCGGGCTCTTCGTGAAGAGCCAGCTCTAGCACGTGCTCCTAGGCACTTTGTGAGAATGAGAAGTGGGCCACATAATAAAAAAGTAGTACACTCTTTTGATCTATTATTGTACATGTTGGCTATAAGATGGGCTGTAGATGACATGGCACTGGCTTATAGCCAGCAGCTGGCTATACTATTAACCATGCTCTTAGGGGTTTCTTGTAAGGAACAATGTACGTACTACTAGCGACAAAAGGCGATTCTAGGTTGCGTTGTACTCCAACGAGTACTACTAGTGGTTGCAGGAGTGTATACCTCGTTTTGTGGGTTCGATCCCGGCCGAACGCACGGTGGCCTTTTAAAAAAATAGTACTACTACACTTCGCTACAAGCCAATATTTTACATGGGTAGTTTGAGTTTTGAAGTCAAACGGACGTGCGGCCCCACAATCTGGGTGCACTGGACAGCCTAGCCACGTGAATGGGTTTACCTTCCCGACATCCCATGGCTCGCGTGCTCGCCCTAGCCGCACCTCGCTTGTAGCTTCCTCATCAGCTAGTAGCAAATTTAAATTAGCGCCTCCCAATTAAGCCCGAGGAGCCGGAAAAGCCTGGCGGGGCATTGGGAACTATGCAATATGGCTCTGTACGTAAAGTGCTCTACTACTACTCTGTAGCTTGTGGCGTTGCATGCATGGACTTCACTCCATTATCGGCTCTACTATAAAAGAAATTCCTCTTGACGTGTTTTTTTGAAACGGAGGCAAAAGCTTTGCTTCATCTCATTGATAAAGAAGGAACTACTAACAAAGTTCGAGGAGATCCATTACACCTCCACAAATGGAAGCGAAAAGCCTAGTCTCGCTGTATCAAATAACTCAAATGTTCTGCCCCCACAGTAACCATCGCTGATAAACAGGCTGCTAGTGTGTGCGTGAGAGGAGCGGCTGAGTAGGCCAGCTATGTGAGAGGAGCGGCTGAATAGAGCACCGAGAGTACCCACTAGGCCACTACGCAGGTGTACTTCCCCTGCATTGATAGTACAGCGATGGTTCTAGAGAACAGTAGTACCCTCCACTTCCAATTGTAGCTCCTTGGCCCTGAGATTCAAGAGTTCAAAACTGGTGCACTATACTAGACTAGACTAGAAGTACAATACATCGCACTACTAGTTGAGTAAAGTAGTACTAGTACTGCTATAGTACGAGTATGTACTCCTCCGTCACATAATGTAAGACGTTTTTTGACACTAGTTGGCATGTACAAAAAATGGCAAAAACATACCCAAAATTTCTTAATCCACGCCAAAAACTACTACCTAGTGCCAAAAGTTTCTTACTAGTGTTATTATTTATAGTATAATGCAATCCCATAACGCTCCATAATGCTAGTACTAGTAGTAAATAATAGCCTCACCCCTTCGCTGAGGAACGATCTACAGTTGGAAGGGACGAGGCCCTGCGGTTACTACGCTCTTATCTCCTCCTCGCCAGTTCCCCTCCCCCCGAAGAGAAGGCAGTTCGTCGCTGCTCCCATGGATTCGCCAGGCGGTTCTCCTCCTCGTCAGGGCTGGGAGACCTTGGGCGAGAATCCTCTGGGAGAAATCGCATGCCGCTCTGATGTCCTCACCGCTGCAAGACTCGGTGCTTCCTGCACCAACTTTTTCAAGACGCTGCCTAAACAAGCTTTGGAAAAGGCCATGCTTATTGGTCTTCCATGCGTCCTCGAGGAGAAGGTTCTTCTATGGGACAATCCTTCGAACAGTCCACCGCTCCCTGGCCATGGTTGCATGTTGACTCCGCTAGAGTTGCCGACGTTGAGAGGTAGTCGGATTTTGTCCGACGAGCAGGTCAGTGATGGAGTTTGATCATGTAGTACTTAGTTATTCCATTTCCATCCCGTAATTTCTCTGCTGCCCACCGTCTTATATATAGGTCTGGGTCGGTGCCAACGAAGATTGGCTTGCATACCTCCGGCCGAATACCACCATCATTTTGCACAACATCCACAACAGTGCGGCCGTTCCGGTAGACCCCTTCTCCACCATTGGGATCGGCCTTCCGGACTGGCTGGGCTTGAATACGTATGATGATGCCTACATGAGATTGAAGAAGATAGCAATTGCGGACCCGCCGACAAAGCGACGCGGCTATGATGATTACTATCTCATCACGGTGTTCGACATAAGGATTGCCATCAATGCAAGAGGCAGTAATGGCAGAGGCTGGCGCATGTTGGCGGCGGCAGATTTGTACCCCTACACGTTCGAAGACGCCGTGCGCCATCTAGGCCGCATCTTCACGATGACAAGCCAGGGGACTTGTTTCATCTGGTTTCCATGCTACAGTATGGGAGATTACAAACAGAATGCACAAACCATCATTTGCATCCCTAACGATACTCCATTATTTTGCAGGGACCAGTCATCCCCCGATCAAAATAAGATCGCCGATCCTGGATGTGCATTTGCATCCGTGATTCGGTCTAACCTGGAACCTTGTAGCTGACTTTGACATATTGGGATCAACTATCTTAGCAGTCATTACCCATGGTACCACTGATGTGCAACATGGTCACACAATCTACCACGATCGGACCGTCACCATCTACCCAGGTATTCCATTTTTTAACCCTCTCGCCTTCTCTTTCATTGTTGAACTAGTAGTACACTTTGTAGTACTAGTAGGAGTACTTTTTACCTTGGAGGACGCGTATAGCTAGCTAGGCCCTTGATGACTTGAACCCACTAGATGCCACCATTTTTGTTTTTCCATGTCTTACTATCTCATCCATGTAGCCAAGAGTGGCTATATATAATAAGCCGGTTATTTTACTTCCTCTATATCGGAGTAGTACTATTTGCTGCACAGTATTACTGACCGCCATATTTGAGCACAACATTATTATGCATGGACCTTGACTATGTACGTCACCATGTGCCCAGATCTGGGATGCCGCGTGTACCAGATGAACGGCGCCGAGTTCGACCCCCGTGATGCTACGTGGGTGCCGAGGAACACTCTTGGAGAGTACTCGCTTTTCATCGGGGACAGCTACCCCATTGTGAAGCGGATGCCACCTTCCATGCACGACACGGAAGGCCTGCCGTTCATGAAGCATGGTTGTGTCTTCAGTGCGCACCGCCGGATGAACGACATGCTGGGACACGCTATCCCTGATTTATGCCGCTTCAGCTTGGATGAGTCTCCATCGTGTGGAACCGGACTAGAAAGCTGCGACAATGATTCCCGTTGCCCACCGCTATGGATCGTACCATCCATGAAGAACACTTGGGACTGGAACCTGGAGGAGGACATGTAGCCCATCTATAACGTGTAAGTGGAGTATGGTAATTGTGAACGGTAGCGCTATGAATATATGTAGACTAGTCGTGCACAAATTTATCACATGAATTGGAGATGAACTTGTGTGGCATACTGGCATTTGTCCTTTAGAATATATTACTAGTAAATGTGTTATGTGTACGTGCAACTTGTGTGGTTGTTGCACGGGCTCCAACACGCTCTTTGAGAAGAAAAGGTGGCACAGCTTTGGATATACGTGACGTGGCGGCATCATACAGTAGCCTCATTCGCTATAGTTGTAGTACACTCCTACTAGGACGACAACTCCTATAAAACCTTGCGCTTGGCTCTTTGCCTCTTTGGGAGGTTCAACAGTTCGTACTCGTGTGAACCTTGCACTTGGCTCTTCGCCTCTTCGGAAGGTCCAACAATGATGATACTACAGTACAATGTGCTTCTGGCAATCTGACACCGATTGAACTACTGCACGTCCACCACGAGGGCGAGGGCGAGGGAGAGGGTGCTATAGTCAAAACCTTCTCCTCGTCCTGTGAACCACCACGCGCGTGGGCGAGGGAGAGGCGTAGTAAGCAAGCTTCTCCTCGTTCGGCGAGTTGATGGGACACATCAAAGCAGTACTAGTACTAGTAGTAGTAGTCCATACTGCGTCCCTTCCGATTAATATGGCTTAATTTGAAACGAGAAAAATACACTGGCGGTCGACGTATGTAACAATACGCTCTTTATGGTCACTATATATAGTTTTGCGGCGATTATACGATCACTAGCTCATCGTAGAGCACTGTATTGCACCCTACTGACCGGCCACATAGTCGAGGTGGCACTTTGTTGACTGGTTAAATTGTCACCTGGTTTTTGGGTCCCACCTATCAGTTGGCAGAGCAAATAAATCAGTTAAACAAAACTTTACGCTGGCGCGACATGAGTCCAACCCTTGCGCGCGAACCGCCCTGGCTGTGTATGTGAGTGCATGCACGTGTCCTCCCTCGGTCTTCCAACAAAGAGTGTACATCGTCTATAAAACAAAGAGTGTAGTACATGATGTACATCTACACTTCCAATGCATTTAGCCTTTAATGGAAATTGATATTGATTGACTAATGCACCAACTTGTGCTGTAGGTATAGGCTACATGTCTATCCTTAATTACAACATGCAACGGCCTTCATTTAATCTTCTTATCTCAATGGTCGCATGCACACATAAGTCTGCTACTTTTGGGCATTAACTATGCCCTGGTGAATGTGTAAATCTCTAAATGTACAGTGTTTCACGGACGTAGGGAGTAGGTTGAACACTTGAGCGTGAGCGTGTGTGTTGCATCGTGTGCTGTGTGCCACATGGGTGCGTGAGTGTTGCGTGCGTCCATGTGTACGTGTGAGTGTTGCATGTTGCATGGATGCATGCATGGGGCTTACTCCCTCCCATTGACATGTTCATATTTCAAGCTTCCTCTGTTCCCTCCATATGGTGATACTCCCTCTGTTCCCAAATAGTACAGAGTAAAAGCCTCTCTCTGTTCCCAAATACGAAGTATTTGTCTTTCTACAGATTTCAACAAGTGACTAGGTACTGAGAAAAATGAGTGAAGTGAGCGTAGAGGCATAGGGATACTGTAGAAAGGAAGTCCTCGCGATCCATTATTCCCCATCTCGGTTAGATAGAACTATTCAACTAGTCTTCGTAGTGAAGTGACAATACACGCTGCAGCAGGTGGGATATGTAATTAATAAGCTGAACCAGCGTGTTGGTGTTACTAAATCAGCCTTACCTAGTACTGTCATCTCTTCTTCTTCCTCCTCTCTTCCCCATCGTCGGCCGCACACCATTTACCCCCGCTCACTGCTCGCCCGCCCGCGCCATCTTCCTTGGTAGCTCATGCGTACCATATCCCCCCGCTCACTGCTCGGCCACACGAGGAGAAGCTTCTTCGCTCGCCCGCCCGAATCCACTTCCCCGCTGGCTCGCAGGAACCGAAAACGCCAATGGCAGAACCTACTGACACGCAGAGCCGCGATTGGAATTCCCTCCCCGATGTTCTCTTGGAGTAGATCTGTAGTCGTCTGGACCTACTCAACACCGTTCGTCTGGCCGCATGCTCGGTGTCTTTGTAGCGTCTACTCATCTACAACCGGCCGACTCTTTTCAAGACACCCTGCTTGCTGATGCCCGATCCTCGCAGGTGGCCCAGACACCGACTTGATGATCCTATGGAGGTTGTCGTGGTGCCCCTCGACATGCTACCACTACCCGTCCACCTGTCCTTCATGCGCGGCCACTACAGGGCGGGCATGAAGGCCAACTGGATCATCCTCATCCACAACACCGGTAGTCCGTGGCGTCTCGTGGATATCTACACCCAGCGAGAGATCACTGACGGTGTCCTGGACTAGGGGGTACTCACCACGTCGTCTCCCGATCTATTAGATTGGGCCGAGGACCCCCGTGGCCGTATACTCATGGGCCAGTTCGGACGGCTACCGCATACAGGGAAGATTCCACAAGACTTGGCGATCAAGACAAGGGCTTCTCCCCACCGGCGTATTCGGCTAGGACTCTTGTTATCCTAGGCCTCCGGTGCATTATATAAACCGAGGCCAGGCTAGTCGATAGATATACAATATACACAACAATCATACCATAGGCTAGCTTCTAGGGTTTAGCCTCCTTGATCTCATGGTAGATCTACTCTTGTACTACCCATATCATCAATATTAATCAAGCAGGAGTAGGGTATTACCTCCATCAAGTCATCCTTCAGGTGCATCTCGGGTTTTAGACCGATACACACCTTGAGGGCTACTGGCTATATATCTCGGCAGAAAATAAATTGCACCAATAAAAAATATTAACAAAAAATCGGCCCATAGTCAGGGTGGTGCACCACCTCAGAAGCAGTCCGACATAAAGCTTGGGCGCTAGTGGCTGGCTCCATAGAGGGCATTTCCGGCATTAAGCTCGGCTAAACTCCTTCAAACCTTTTTGAACCAAGGTGATATGACACCTCGGATATACAGTCCGGCGTTGGAGCTCGGTTACATAGTCCGGCGTTCGAGCTTGGATACATTCCGGCGCTAGAGCTGGAAAGCGGTCCGGCGTTGGTGCTCGGCTGCAAAAGATACCTCGAATGCAGTCCGGCGTTGGAGCTCGGACGCAAGAGGACCCTGCCTCTCGGGAACAACTTCAAACCCGAGGTGTAGCATAAAAATAAACAAGGCATTGATAAAGGCCGGAAACTTAAAGGGGCTCCTCGGATACCCGACGTGTAAACTCGTCGAATGCATTTCGGCGATCCTCAAGATCGAAGATAAAGAAGATTTGTTGAACCAGTTTTCAAGACCGGCAACCGAAGATGAAGAACAGTTCGGAAGAATCGAGGAGCGTCCCTAACTTGAAGACCGGTTCAGTGGGCTACTGACGGTGTCCTGGACTAGGGGGTACTCACCACGTCGTCTCCCGATCTATTAGATTGGGCCGAGGACCCCCGTGGTTGTATACTCATGGGCCAGTTCGAATGACTACCGCATACAGGGAAGATTCCACAAGACTTGGCGATCAAGACAAGGACTTCTCCTCACCGGTGTATTCGGCTAGGACTCTTGTTATCCTAGGCCTCCGGTGCATTATATAAACCGAGGCCAAGCTAGTCGATAGATATACAATATACACAACAATCATACCATAGGCTAGCTTCTAGGGTTTAGCCTCCTTGATCTCGTGGTAGATCTACTCTTGTACTATCCATATCATCAATATTAATCAAGCAGGAGTAGGGTATTACCTCCATCGAGAGGGCCCGAACCTGGGTAAAACAAAGTGTTTCCTGTCTCCTGTTACCATCAATCCTAGACGCACAGTTCGGGACCCCCTACCCGAGATCCGCTGGTTTTGACACCGACATTGGTGCTTTCATTGAGAGTTCCGCTGTGTGATCGACAAAAGGATCGATGGCTCGCCTGCAGATCAACTGCGGCTTCGGTGTCTTCGTCACCAGTTCGACTGGTCACCTTGGTTCAACCAAGAATTGCGCCCCGTGTTTGGATCACCATGTCCGGACGAGGGCCTTCATCAAACATCAACTCCGATCTCTATCAAGATCACGGAGGAATCATCTATGGAGCTCGGGGGCTCAACGTTAACATTGCCCTCAAGCAACCGTACTGTTTTTCTAGACAGGGAACTCGTATCTGCCACCACCACCTCCTCGAGTATCGCTTTGACGATCGCCTTGGTGGAATTGTGCGGAATTGAGTCTGCAACAACCCTGGAAAATTTCGTCGAGTTCCGATGGAGGAATCTCTGGCAATACACGATGTACCGGAGCCCTGTCAAATCTGGGCGGGAATCTGGATGAGTTTAGGGCGTGGTGCCCAGCTACTAGCTCGGACGTCCTTCGGAAGATCCAACCGTTGATCGGCTGCGGAATTCCTATATCTACCACCTCTCAAAATTTCGGCTCGATCCGACCGTCCAACCTCCGGGAACCTTCCGATTAGTGCATCACTTTTCGGATCTGTTTTCTGCGCGAAAGCGAATCCGACCCGAGTTCATCTTTTTTATGAACTGGATTTCGGACATCCCTTTTGAAGGAAGTTTTGTATGGGGTATTGTGTTTTGTTGCCGAACACATCCCACTAACTTTAAGGTCTTTTGAACATGATCTTCAACATCATGCTGGTGTTAAACCAGTCCGGCAATATTACTCCACGGCTCCCGACCTGCGCTAGACACGTCGTCACTTTAGCCGAGCTCAACTTCTTCGGATCATCATCTCGGCAAGCCGAACAAGAGTCCGGCATCGCGAAGTATAAATCATCATCAACATCACCGCCCCACGGATTACACGGAGCGGGCATACCGGCATCACGCACGATTTCTTCATCAAGCCGGCATCGACCACGTCACGACCTGCACCGACTGGGCCGCACTATTGCTTCTTCAAGCTGGTGTCCATCACGCCGACCTACTTCGACATCTCGGCTGGACCGGGGGCTTCGCCATCTCTTCATTAACCTACTCCAGACGCTTCGGCGTCACTAGCCGACCAGCTCCGTCATGTTAGCAGCATTTCCATGCTGTCGTTTATCGCCCATCAGGCAATGGGTGTGCGGAGCAAGTCCCAATTTTGGGAATCATCTTCCTTCGGATTGCTACAACAAATAAACCAGGTGCTATTAATCCCAGTGTTTTTTGCTTGTTCAGGTTCATTTTTCCCAAGGAATTATTACTCTGGTTTGTCCATGATATATACACAGGTCTATCAAATGGTGACCGCATTAACGACAGTCGCATGGTGGTTCGATCAGTTTTCGTACATAGTCCGGCGAACGCCGCATCCGGAGCTCGGACCGACCTGTGAATTCAGGCTTTGCCACGCCTTTACTACATCACGCCGACGCCTTCATCGACATTGACTTCGGCACCAGGCCATATTTCTTCTATTCCTCACTTTGCATAAATCATTTATTATGCAACCTTTTTTAATTATCATTATTACTATTATCTCCGGTTTGCACTACTTTTTGTGCACAGGAAAATGATCCGGGGACTTCGGCATCACTCTGCCGGTCTGCATTGACCGTGCTATGTCACCACTTCGGCGTGTCGAGCTCTCCGCTCCGCCACCTCGGGACCGGCTTGGGGGATGGAACCTTGCCCCGCATCAAGCTCGGACCGCGTCATCAATACGGAACACATTAACCAGCTAAGTCGCTTTCATGCTCAAAGCTTTAATTTCTAACTTGTGTTCGGCTCGACCAAGCATTATACTTTTTTGGAAAAAAGGTTGCTTGTAAATTTTTTTTATAGCCCTTAAAGGCTCCTCAAGTGACGTGCTACTTGCGCTCATTAAAACTGGGGGCTTCTTTAACAGAAGCTTATTTACTCGGGATTCACGCCCACCACATGTGTCAAACTTCCGCATGTACCTTTTCTTCACCATTATATGCATCGATATGACTTAAGTTTTGGCCAAGCTGGGTTGCCTGGCTCCTGTGCTTACCCCTACGTTCCCGATTGTTCGGCTAGGTGGTAAAGGGAGCACCTCTGTGATTGTTACTGCCGGATTAGCCGGATGTGTACCTCAGACTGGGTGAAGCCGAAAGCTAGCATTCTTAAGGGAATATTCGGTCGGTGAACTGAAAGGTGACCCTTTTTACTTATTTATATATATGCCCCCAGATGATTTTCCTGCGTTTGCAGTCCGGACATGCACTTTAGGGCATGCCTCCCAGAGAAAGTAACCCCTAACGGAACTATTCTCTCTGGAAGATGTTCTTACTAACCATGTAATATAACATAACTAGTTGGGCACTTGTCTGATAAAGCACTAAGGACCCCTACGCCTGGTCTCCATGCATACCCCGGTTCTTACATAACTGGTAGAGTATTTGGACACACTCCGGACCGTCAGGTCCTGAGGTTGAAGCGAAAAGGTCGGCAACGACAAACGATCTATAATCCGGCTAGAAGGCATTACACATGTCAATTAAAAATTACATAGTCACTCTGACTGATTGTATTCCTCTTCAATACCATCTAACAGGCTGTCTAACTTACAGTCCTGCTGGGAATACTTTGCGGCCAATTCTACTTGGCCGTATACTAAGCTACTTGGCTAAACTGGCCTAATGAGAAGTACTCCGCCCTCGGGATAGGAGGTTAAAGCCGTAGGCTGACCCGCTCGAAGTCTTGAGATATGATGTGTCATGTTAAAGGACGACAGAAGCACTTCTTTTTTCTAAGACCAATTTTCGGATTGGCAACGAACACTTGATCTTGTTCGGACGTCATGTTTTTACTGACGTTTCTTGGTTTTCCAAGCTTTTTGGCACTTTTAAACTATTTGTGCTTTTCTAGCATTAGTCTCGTAGTGCAACACCGGACACCTTTAGGGATTCGGCAAAAACATTCTCAGATATTGCTATATATGCATCGGTTTCGAATTGTGTCTTCGGTCAATAGTTGGGTTGCCCGGCTCCTGTGCTTTCCTCCTACGTTCCGCTTTGTTCGGCTAGGTGTGCAAAGGGAGAACCACTGTGATTGTGCTTCCAGCTTGCATGGTCAAGCACCTCAGTGGAGAAAGCCGAAAACTGACTGTCACAATAAGCGTAAACTGGTCAGCGATCCGATGACTATGACGGGCCGTTCATAACATTGGCCGAAGTGTTCACGGCTTGACCTCGATTGTCGCCGAACACTACCGGGGGCTATTAACTGGCCTCCCAAACTAAATCCTCGATATTTTGCTCTTACATTAGAGCTGAGGATTAATGATCATGCTTAGCATGACAACCCAAAGCAAGGAACCGATAGCGGGACTATTTTCTTTGGAATACATTTCTTCTGTTAAACAGTAATATAACATATCTCTCTGCGTACCTTTGTTTATAAAACCATGTGGCCAGATTGCCTTGTTTGTCGTAAATCTTTGCCCTCATAAAGGCTTTATAAAGTAGGACAAACACTCCTCGGCCACTGGCCAAGGAGGTGGAAGCCGATGGTCGGTCAACAAAGTTTTGTACAATGCGGATCCGAGCATTAATGACGTAAAGTACTTGGATACATAGAGTCATTACACATAATTTGTGATTTGTTATGGATATTGATCCTTAATTCGGCCACCCGTGCCCGCATTAAGGCTTGGGGGCTACTGGGCTTTGGGCTTATTATTTACAAATATTAAAGGGGCACATCGATCCCCTGATCTGGTGTTGCCACCCGACCAGTGTCTCGGGGGCTACTGCATTGCTTGTCCGATGCAGAAAATTTTATGTGCAATATAGTTTCCGAGGAGATTTTGATCCTCAGGTTGGTCGACCGCACCCAACCTGAGTCTTGAGGACTAAGCACGCCGCTTTTGTGTCCCGAAGTATTCTGCCGAGCTAGGACTTGATCCTCAGGCCAATTTCGCAAATCAACCTGAGTCTCAGCGGCTACTAGGATCAGCGGTCTCACGTCATCCTTCAGGTGCATCTCGGGTTTTAGACCGATACACACCTTGAGGGCTACTGGCTATATATCTCGGCAGAGAATAAATTGCACCAATAAAAAATATTGACAAAAAATCGGCCCATAGTCAGGGTGGTGCACCACCTCAGAAGCAGTCCGGCATAAAGCTTGGGCGCTAGTGGCTGGCTCCATAGAGGGCATTTCCGGCATTAAGCTCGGCTAAACTCCTTCAAACCTTTTTGAACCACGGTGATATGACACCTCGGATATACAGTCCGGCCTTGGATCTCGGATACATAGTCCGGCATTGGAGCTCGGATACATTCTGGCGCTAGAGCTGGGAAGCAGTCCGGCGTTGGTGCTCGGCTGCAAAAGATACCTCGAATGCAGTCCAGCGTTGGAGCTCGGACGCAAGAGGACCCTGCCTCCTGGGAACAACTTCAAACCCGAGGTGTAGCATAAAAATAAACAAGGCATTGATAAAGGCCGGAAACTTAAAGGGGCTCCTCGGATACCCGACGTGTAAACTCGTCGAATGCATTTCGGCGATCCTCAAGATCGAAGATAAAGAAGATTTGTTGAACCAGTTTTCAAGACCGGCAACCGAAGATGAAGAACAGTTCGGAAGAATCGAGGAGCGTCCCTAACTTGAAGACCGGTTCAGTGGGCTACTGACGGTGTCCTGGACTAGGGGGTACTCACCACGTCGTCTCCCGATCTATTAGATTGGGCCGAGGACCCCCGTGGTCGTATACTCATGGGCCAGTTCGGATGACTACCGCATACAGGGAAGATTCCACAAGACTTGGCGAGCAAGACAAGGACTTCTCCCCACTGGTGTATTCGGCTAGGACTCTTGTTATCCTAGGCCTCCGGTGCATTATATAAACCGAGGCCAGGCTAGTCGATAGATATACAATATACACAACAATCATACCATAGGCTAGCTTCTAGGGTTTAGCCTCCTTGATCTCGTGGTAGATCTACTCTTGTACTACCCATATCATCAATATTAATCAAGCAGGAGTAGGGTATTACCTCCATCGAGAGGGCCCAAACCTGGGTAAAACAAAGTGTTCCCTGTCTCCTTTTACCATCGATCCTAGACGTACAGTTCGGGACCCCCTACCCGAGATCCGCCGGTTTTGACACCGACAATCACCCTTCCATTGTTGGATACCACCGCCATCGAGCCTCGCAGCCCGCCGGACACTCCTGCCTACTACGCACGAGACGCTTCAAGCTTTTAGCTCAACCTCTGTTTGCAGAAAGTTGTAATCTGTGAAGTGCCCACACCATCAGAAGACTACATGGATTACAAGCTCATTGCCTTGTTCAACATGGGATTAGTCTATCTGGAATCTCATCGCCATACATGGTTATGGCTCATCATCAATCCTGTTGAGGCAACATTTCTGTCTGATGCTATAGTGCACAATGGCATCGTTTACGCGGTCGACGCATAGATTGGCTGCCTATACTGGTGGAATCTATCGTCGTGTAATTGTTCTATCTCATCTCATATTTACCTTATGAATACGACTGCTTGTTCATTTGTTACAAATTTAGAATGCATAACATGTCTATAACCACATCATTGCTATATGTTCCTCTCATTTCCTAGATTTTTATGACCACACATGTTATTGTTAGAGTTGATATGAGAACAATTGGCATCTAATGATTGTTAGAATACATATTACGAGCATAACATCATGATTGCTATATGTTACCCTCGTTTACAAGATTTTTATAACAACGCATGTTATTGCTTAGAGTTGATATGAGAACAGTAGTAGTAAGTGCTATGGTAGAATATGAGTGGGCGATGTCATAGCTGTTTTCCTCTCATTGTTACATGATGTTTGAACCATGACATATTGCTAGAATATGAAAGCCATTGGCTTATTTTTTAACTTGGGGTATGATTATGACCATGACATTGCAATTCTCTGTCTATGATATGTGTCACTATTATAATAATCGTAATTCCACACATACTCTGAACATGATTGTTTATTTTTGTCCTTTTGGTCTCCAATTTGAATTGTTGCAGCAGACGCAAATGCGCTGGCCTTCATGATTCCAGGACCTGGAATCATACCAGCCGATGTGTGGTGGTTTATCGCTCGTTCAGCTGACGGCGGTCATTTGATGCTCATTCACACGTACCAAATTGACCAAACCATTACATCAAACCACATGCGGTATACAATGCGTGGGGCGTTCGTGTCATTGATGGCTATGGCTGCTTCGTGTTCAAGAAAGATCCCAGCTTCGTTGGGCCAGGCGTATTCAACTGGAGGCGGGTTTACAGCCTCAGCAACCACTCCTTGTTCATCGGGCTCAATTATCCGATCATCCAACCAATCATCGATCATATCACCCGCGATGATTACTATGCTATGCAACTTCCATTCGCGAGGGGGGGCTGTGTTTAAACATCATACCATGGGTTTAATGAATCACCATATCTAGAGATTCGTCGACATAGCTTGTTGCCAGATAATCTTCAATGTGTGAAAGGAATCAAGCTTCCATGCGATGGATGGCTTTTGCAAACCCGACATGCGGCGATGTGGCTCATGCCAACAATAAATATGCACAACTTGATTCGTGCTGATATCTAGACTGAGCCATGTATTCTGCTGCTGTAGCATGACCCTCTTTTGTTGGATATTATGTACTGTTGTTAGTTTGAAGCACTCCTCTGGTTTGAAGGATCAAGTGCATCCTAACTCACCTGCGTATGATGTACTGATAATGATGATGGAGATGCTGTGCAGAAGCCATATATATATATATATATATATATATATATATATATATATATATATCAGTTAGGCTTCAAGTGCGTACTTGTTAGTTAAACCTATGTATAAATTGTGACACTAAATACGACTAGTAAGTAGTACAGTAGCAGTACTAGTATACGTCGGTTAAATTATTCATCATGTCCACACATTGAATTGACGTGACAACACGCTGCATGAGAGGTGACAGAAGAATCCCGGTGGCGTGTTCGGGTATTCTGGACTTCAGAATTGGAGTACCACTTATCTGTCGAAATCTTTCATCATTCACTTAAAACAGTCGATTGATCATACATTGAGTACCATATAACTGGAATTACCGATGAAAGTCGAAGAAGGATTGGCCGGTGCTGCTGGCTGGCGTCAAGTTCGATCCCATGGATCAGGAGCTGATCGAGCACCTTGAGGCCAAAGTGAGTGCTGACAGTGCGAGATTTCAGTCTCTCATCGATTTGTTCATACCAACCATCAACAGCGAGCACGGCATATGCTACACCCAACCTGAGAAACTTCCAGGTAAGACACCGATCGGCCGTCTACTTGCACAAACATATTCCTTTGTTTATAGCTCTATTTTTCTTTTTAGACGCAGACCTGGTGAAGCAATTACAATTTGACAGTTAATAAAAAGTGAAACAAGTGACTGCAACATGCCAAAGATGTTATGAAAATGCCAACTTGGTACACTAAAACCTGTATTCCACAATACTACAGGTATCACACTGAGTGGCCTAAGGAAGCATTTCTTCCAGCCCAATTCCAGGGCGTTCAAAAGGGGCACGTGGATGCGTCGCAAGATACAGTCGGAGTGTGTCATGCACGCGATGTGGCACAAGACCGGCAATACCTTGCCAGTGATGGTCAACGGCCGGCAGACGGGCAGCAAAAAAGGTTCTGGTGCTGCACACCAACAAGAACTTCGACTAGCAGAGGACCAACTGGGTGATGCACCAGTACCACCTCGGGGACCTGGAGCAAGAGAAGGAGCGGGAGCTGGTCCTCTGCAAGATTTTCTACGAGATGGACACTAGGGCCAGGAGTAAAAAGATTATAAGTTAGTTTGGTATTGGTAGTTGTACTACCTTGTCGTCCGCAAGTTGGTATTGTTGTTATAGATCTTTTGGTATGAACTTGCATTTGCTTCCAACCATCATGCCGAGGGTCGACGTGGATATAAAGCTGAATCATTTGTTTCGAAACGAATTTTCAAGCACCTGATTTTTATTTGATGGGTAGCATAAGCACCCGCCGTTTGAATTCCCAGTTCTCCAATTTTTTCGAAACAAGTGCATGCACTTATTATCACGATAAAAAAACAATATCCGTGCTGCATCCCAGTTATCAGTTTGTACTTGCAGAATTCTCTCGTTTATTGAGCACATATATTATTTTTTCAGGTCGAGCAAGTTTCAACTGGGTTGTAGACTGCCCAGGGTTGGTTTTGTTTTTAACAGGCCCAGCCCATGACGACAACGGGGCACAAAGATCTAGTAGGTATCTACTGGCCTCTGGCCCGCCAGCGTTAGTTATATTTTGTCTTACAACATCCGCAGGCAGTTTTATTACTGAATCAAACACACAGCCTAGTTCTATTTTCCTCTTGAAACGCATGTCCTACATCCGTTTTCTAATCTCTACCTATAGTTTTACTAGTTCATATACATGTATCATTATATTGAAAACACATAAAATTCCCTTTTCATATTTTACATCCTTATTTTTGTCGTTTTTTCCCACCCAGTGTTGATTTTTTTACCACTGGTTTTCCCTTAAACCAACTCAATTGTCCCACGTCTTATTTGCTTACAAAAACAAAACGATTTTTTTTGGCAAATCAATAAGTTCTTAAAAAATGTTTATCATTTCGGGATTACAACAGTTCGGACTCCACCGAAATATGCAAAATAAGGTTGAACTTTTTGACCGTGGTCCTGGGCAGAAAATGGGCTGTAATAAATTACTTAAGAATTACCAAATGGGCTGCAAATTATAAAAATAGAAAATGGGCTTTATGTTGTCTGTCAAAAATTTGGAGGCTGACTTGTGGGCCTACTAAGTTCATGCATACACAAGGTTTCTCAAAAAAGAAACTTAGTCAACAATCGACTCTAGCAACGTCAGACCGTTAGATGTCAATCTAATGGCAATCGTGCTTCTTCAGTCTCTGATCTTCCTGCCCCAACCGCCCAAACCAGCGCCGTCAGAACTGCCTGCTCCCGCCTCCCATGGCTGGTAGTGCTGCCGGGCAGGCCTCACGGCCCCATCATACTCGCATCCCTAGCCTGTCTATCCCTCTACTCACCCACACATCCTATTATTTTCCGGCGACGGCAGCCGAACCAGTTAACCCTCGTACTCTCCACCACGTGGGCAGCCACTGCCGTGTCTTCCCCGGCACCGTGTTGTTCCCTTCGTAGGCCTCGCCGTCATCCACCGCCCTGGTGCTCTCGGCGCGGCGTGGTCAACGATGTCCATCCAACGGCCGTAGTGCTTCTTCAACCTCTGGTCTTCTTGCCCCAGCCGCCCAAAGCAACGACGGTCGTGCCGCATGCTCCTGCCTCCCGTGGCCGGCTATGCTGCCGCGGAGGCCTCACTGTCCCCATACAACTCCCACCGCTGGCCAGGCCATCCCTCCACTCACCCACTCCCCCTGTTATTCTGCGGCGACGGCAGCCTCACACCGCAGCCGAACCAGTGAACCCTTGTACTCCTCTCCGCGTGGGCATCCACTGCCGCGTCTTCCCCGGCTCCGCGTCGTCCCCTTCCTAGGCCTCACGGTCGTCGACCGCCGTGGTGCTCTCGGCGCAGCGTGGTCAATGTGGTCAACGACCGACTTCCATCAGAAGAGTACTGTACGTGGAGAGGCTGACAGCTGGGTCCATGGCAGCCGCAAGGAAGTGCCTCCTTATTACGTGCAAAATAATTATTCCTCCACCTGACAGCAGGGACCCACCAGACAGGCCACTAGTATTTCACGGAAAAAACGTTTCCCCCCTGACTACTGGGACCCACCAGACAGGCCATCGTATTTTGTGAAAAAACGTTTACCCCTGACTGCTGGGACCCACCGGACAGACCACCATATATCGCGAAAAAAGCGTTCCCCCGCTGTCAGCTCAGTCCCACCGGAAGTGCCTCCTTATTACGCACAGAAAAATGAATACTCCCCCTGCTAGCTGGGACCCACCATGGTGGGAGGCTGACTTGTGGGCCTACTAAGTTGACGGGGATGGAGGGCTTTGTCAACTTAGTCAATATGAACGATTCTAGCTCCAGTGACCGAACGATGTCCATCCAACGGCCGTCGTGCTTCTTCAATCTCTACTCTTCTTGCTCGAACCGCTCAAACAAGCGCCGGCGGGACTGCCTGCTCCCTCCTCCCCACGGCCGGCTCTGCTGCCGCGCAGGCCTCACCGCCCCACCATACTCCCATCGCTGGCCTAGCCATCCCTCTACTCACCCACACCTGCTGTTATTCTCCAGCGACGGTAGACGAACTAGTAAACCCTCATACAATCGTACTCCCCTCCGCGTGGGAAACAACTGCCGAGTCTTCCCTGCCTCTGTGTCGTTCCCTTCCTAGGCCTCGCCGTCATCCACCGCCCTGGTGCTCTCGGCGCGGCCTAGTCAACGTGGTCAACGACCGACATGCATCTGAAGTGCACTATACATGGAGAGACCGACAGCTGGGTCCACGGTCGCACGCAAGGAAATGCCTCCTTATTACGCGCAAAATAATGATTCCTCCACCTGACTCCGGCTCCGCGTCGTCCCCTTCCTAGGCCTCACCGTCGTCCACCGCCCTGGTGCTCTCGGCGCGGCGTGGTCAACGTGGTCAAGGAACGGCTTCCATCGGACGTGGACTGTACGTGGAGAGGCTGACACCTGGGTCCATGGCCGCAGCAAGGAAGTGCCTCCTTATTATGTGCAAAATAATTATTCCTCCACCTGACAGCGGGGACCAACTAGACGGGCCACCGTATTTCGTGAAAAAAACGTTTCCCCCCTGACTGCTAGGACCCACCAGCTACACCTTCGCACGCAAGGAAGTGCGTCCGGGCAAAAAAAACGATTTGCCCCCCTGACTGCTGGGACCCACCAGCTACATCTTCACACGCAAGGAAGTGCCTGACAGTCGGGACCCACCTGGTCAAAGCGTATGTAATGTTGTCATTCTGGTCACGAACATGTGCGTACATACTGGTCGATGTAGAGGCACGCACGTGTCGTAGTAGAGGCGCGCACGTGTCGTAGTAGAGGCGCGCATGTAGCATGTACACGTACGTACAGCGGCCAGGGTGCAAGAAAGAAAATACGGCCACGTATGTGTACATACGGGCGGGGTCTCGAACGCCTACTCGCGCATACGTATGGCCAGGGCTCGTGTACATGGCTAGGCCAGAATGGAGAAACAACGTCGTCGTCGTGTTCATGGGGAGGCAACGGAATGCGTCGTGTTCATGGGGAGGCAACAGAATGCGCCGTGTTCATTGGGAGGCAACGGAATGCGTCGTATTCATCGGGAGGCAACGGAACGCGTAGGAGCCAACCGGCTGGGTCGGAACGGAATGCGTGGTCGTGTTCATCGGGAGGGCTTGGACGGAACAGGCGATGAAAACGAGGCCTGGCGTACCGCATACGGACCTCCTACGATCGAAACGGGGGTCCTTTTGATCGGGAGGGGTGTGGCGTACCGCAAAACGGATGAAACGGATCTCCTATGGTCGAAATGGGGGTCCTGTTCATCGGGAGGGGTGTGGCATACCCAAAACGGGACTCCATGGGATACTATTCATCTCCACCGTCAACCTCCTCCAGCCTCCACGGGCTACCGTCGACCTCCTCCAGCCTCCACGGGATACTGTTCATCCAGCCTCCACCGCGCGCTACTCCACCGGCTACTGTTCAACCACCCCTCCACGGGCACCCCTCCACCATCTACTGCTCATCCAGCCCTCCACACCACGGGGTCCTGTTCAACCACCCCTCCACCATCTGCTATTCATCTAGCCCTCCACACCACGGGGTCCTGTTCATCCAGAGGCAACGCCACTGCTCACTATTCATCCACCCCCCCACAACGCTCACTGTTCATCCAATCGATCGGCTTTAGTTAGCAGCAGTAGCAAAGGAATTGCTCGATCGGGTTCAGTTAACAGCCATCGATCGATCTCTCGGGTTCAGCAACGCGTAGCCTGTAGTGCAATCGCTTGGGTTCAGTTAGAGCCAACACCTCGCACACACACGTGTACGTGTACGAGAGAAACGCACATTGCTCGGCCCCCAATCTCCCACCGTAACCGAGAACTCCCCGAAATTTTCCTCGCCCTCGCTTCTACCACAATTTTTTCCGTCATGGACGGCCCAAAGAATGTCATGCAGCTGCATCTCGGGCCCACCCAAGACGAAAAGCCCATTTTCTGTCATGATTTTTTTGTCATAGAAGTAGGAGCCCACCACATCTATGATGATACCGGGTTTTGTCACAATTATCGTCATAGAAGTGTCATATGTATGACATAATTTTTTTTCGTTCGGCCCAAAATGTCACGGATGTGTCTTTTTTTGTAGTGCATCCAATCCAATGGTAAATTGTATAGGTGCACTAGTTCGGCAAAGAGATGGTGATACAAGTGCAATATGGATGATAGATATGAGTATTTGTAATCTGAAAATATAAAAACAACAAGGTAACTAATGATAAAAGTGAGCGTAAACGGTATTGCAATGCTAGGAAACAAGGCATACGGTTCATACTTTCACTAGTGCAAGTTCTCTCAATAATAATAACATAATTGGATCATATAACTATCCCTCAACATGCAACAAAGAGTCACTCTAAAGTCACTAATAGCGGAGAACAAATGAAGAGATTATTGTAGGGTACGAAACCACCTCAAAGTTATTCTTTCTGATCAATCTATTCAAGAGTCCGTAGTAAAATAACACGAAGTTATTCTTTCCGTTCAATCTATCATAGAGTTCGTACTAGAATAACACCTTAAGACACAAATCAACCAAAACCCTAATGTCACCTAGATACTCCAATGTCACCTCAAGTATCCGTGGGTATGATTATACGATATGCATCACACGATCTCAGATTCATCTATTCAAGAACTTCAAAGAGTGCCCCAAAGTTTCTACCGGAGAGTCAATACGAAAACATGTGCCAACCCCTATGCATAAGTTCACAAGGTCACGGAACTCGCAAGTTTATCACCAAAACATACATCAAGTGGATCACGTGATATCCCATTGTCACCACAGACAAGCACATGCAAAACATACATCAAGTGTTCTCAAATCCTTAAAGACTCAATCCGATAAGATAACTTCAAAGGGAAAACTCAATCCATCACAAGAGAGTAGAGGGGGAGAAACATCATAAGATCCAACTATAATAGCAAAGCTCACGATACATCAAGATCGTGCCGAATCAAGAACACGAGAGAGAGAGAGAGAGAGAGAGAGAGAGAGAGAGAGATCAAACACATAGCTACTGGTACATACCCTCTGCCCCGAGGGTGAACTACTCCCTCGTCGTCATGGAGAGTACCGGGATGATGAAGATGGCCACCGGAGAGGGATTCCCCCCATCCAGCAGGGTGCCGGAACAGGTCTAGATTGGTTTTCGGTGGCTATGGAAGCTTCTGCCGGCGGAACTCCCGATCTATTCTGTTCCCCGATGTTTTTAGGGTATATGGACATATATAGGCGAAAGAAGTCGGTCAGGGGAGCCACAAGGGGCCCACGAGGGTGGGGGCGCGCCTAGGGGGTAGGGCGCACCTCCTTGCCTCGTGGCTTCCTCGAAGCTTCCCTGACGTCTACTCCAAGTCTCCTGGATTGCTTCCGTTCCAAAAATAACTCTCCTGAAGGTTTCATTTCGTTTGGACTCCGTTTGATATTCCTTTTCTTCAAAACACTGAAATAGGCAAGAAAACAGCAATTTGGGCTGGGCATCCGATAAAATAGGTTAGTCCCAAAAATAATATAAAAGTGTTTAGTAAAGCCCATAAACATCCAAAACAGATAATATAATAGCATGAATACTTCATAAATTATAGATACATTGGAGACGTATCAGCACCCCCAAGCTTAATTCCTGCTCATCCTCAAGTAGGTAAATGATAAAAGAAAGAATTTATGAAGTGTGAATGCTAGCAGGTGCACAAGTTTGATCAATGGTAATTTCAATCACCTTTTCTAGCATCATTATATATCATAATAGTAGCTCAACTCATAGGACTTCTCATGATCAAGTAACAATCTATTCACATGTTAAAGTATAGATCCTAAACTTTCTTGAAAACTAACAAACCGTGTTATTAGTCATCAAACAATTACAATTCATCTTATTTTCAGGAAGGGTCTATGTCAGAGCTTTGATTCAACAAACTTCACATACTCAACTATCATTTAGTCTTTCACAATTGCTAACACTCACGTGATATTTATGGGTTCAAAGTTTTAATCAAACACAGACAAAGATAGGGGATTATAGATTCGCCTCCCAACCTTTTGCCTCAAAGGTAATGTCAACAATAATAGTTCATGATGCCTTACATCCAATTGGATATATATATCAGGATCTTTCCAACACAATGTGCTTGCCAAAGGATAAAATGTAAAAAGGAAAGGTGAAGATCACCATGACTCTTGCGTAAGGTATAAGACAAGAATAAAAGATAGGCCCTTCGCAGAGGGAAGCAGAGGTTTTCATGCGCTTTTATAGTTGGATGCACAAAATCTTAATGCAAAAGAATGTCACTTTATATTGCCACTTGTGATAGGGACCTTTATTATGCAGTCCGTCACTTTTATTTCTTCCACATCACAAGATCGTATAAAGCTTATTTTCTCCACACTAATAGATCATACATATTTAGAGAGCAATTTTTATTGCATGCACCAATGACAACTTGCTTGAAGGATCTTACTCAATCCATAGGTAGGTATGGTGGACTCTCATGGCAATACTGGTTTAAGGGATGTTTGGAAGCACAAGTAGTATCTCTACTTGGTGCAAAGAATTTGGCTAGCATGAGGGGGGAAGGTAAGCTCAACATGTTGAATGATCCATGACAATATACTTTATTTCAGATATAAGAAAACATATCCCATTACGTTGTCTTCCTTGTCCAACATCAACCTTTTAACATGTCATATTTTTATGAGTCTAAGATAGTATATTTATATGTGAAATCTCTCTTCCCTCAATATTCTTTCATGAATTGTTCAAGTGACCAATACAATGTTTGCTAACCTTCAATAAATTTAGCACCTCTACTTCTTATATGTGAAGTCATTACTCCCCATGGGATAAGCATATGAAACATATATAATTTCAGATTTATTATATTCAATTCATTCAACCATTTACTCATAGGATATATGTGAAGTACGTGAATGAATAACAAACTACTCCGAAAGATATAAGTGAGGATCAATGAGTAGTTAAATAATTATTTAGCTATGTGAAGACTCTCCCATATAATAATTTCATATCTTAATATTTTATTCAAACAATAAGAAAAACAAAATAAAATAACATTCTAAGAATAGCAAACATCACGTGAAGAAGCAAAAACTTAGGGTCAACTGATACTAACCGATAGTTGTCGAAGAAGAAGAAAGGTGGGATGCCAACCGGGGCATCCTCAAGCTTAGACGCTTGAGGCTTCTTGAAATATTATCTTGGTATGCCTTGGGAATCCCCAAGCTTGAGCTTTTGTGTCTCCTTAATTCCTATCATATCACGGTCTCCCTAAATCTCAAAAGCTTCATCCACACAAAACTCAACAAGGACTCGTGAGATAAGTTAGTATAAACCAATGCAAAAACCTTATCATACTATACTGTAGCAAATCACTAAAATTATTAATAAACATTGCATACTAAATGCCTCCGCATATTTAATAGTCCTATCCTCAAATAGAATCATTAAACAAGCAAACATATGCAAACAATGCAAACATAACAGCAATCTGCCTAAACAGGACAGTCTGTGAAGAATGCAGCAAGATCCATACTTCCCTAGCTCCAACAATTATGAAATAAAATTCCCACTGTAGTAAATTTATCATAGCTTGTTATTCAAAAGGTTTCAACATTTTATCACATTCTAACTTTTCTAGGGAATTTTTGCAACAACGGTAAACTTTCTGTTTTCAAACGGCAACATGTATACTTGTAAAATAGGCATAGTGAAGGCTATCAATGCCACTTTTATTGAAATAAAATATGCAAAACATTGTTCTAAATAACATAAAGCAAATCCTAACAAAATAAATTGACGCTCCAAGCAAAACACATATCATGTGGTGAATAAAAAAATAGCTCCAAGTAAAGTTACCGATGAACGAAGACGAAAGAGGGGATGCCTTCCGGGGCATCCCCAAGCATAGGCTCTTGGTTGTCCTTGAATATTACCATGGGGTGCCTTGGGAATCCCCAATATTAGGCTCTTGCCACTCCTTATTCCATAGTACATCAAATCTTTACCCAAAACTTGAAAACTTCACAACACAAAACTTAACATAAAACTCGTGAGCTCCGTTAGTAAAAGAAAACAAACCACCACTTCAAGGTACTGTAATGAACATTCTTTATTTGTATTGGTGTTAAACCTACTGTATTACAACTTTTATATGGTTCATAAACTCTATTACTAGCCATAGATTCATCAAAATAAGCAAACAACACACGAAAAACAGAATCTGTCAAAAACAGAACAGTCTGTAGTAATCTGTAGGTTTAGAATACTTATGGAACCCCAAAAATTCTAAAATAAATTGCTGGACGCGAGGAATTTATCTGTTAATCATCTGCAAAAAGAATTACCTAAATAGAACTCCCCATTAAAAAATGGCAGCAAATCTTGTGAGCACTAAAGCTTCTGTTTTTTACAGAAAGATCGCAAAGACTTTCCCCAAGTCTTCCCAAAGGTTCTACTTGGCACAAACACGCATTAAAAGCATAAAACCACATCTAACAGAGGCTAGATGAATTATTTATTACTAAACAGGAGCAAAAAGCAAAGAACAAAAATAAAATTGGGTTGCCTCCCAACAAGCGCTATCGTTTAAGGCCCCTAGCTAGGCATGATGATTTCAATGATGCTCACATAAAAGATAAGAATTGAAACATAAAGAGAGAATCATGAAGAATATGACTAGAACATTTAAGTATAAACCACTTCCTATGCATAGGGATTTTGTGAGCAAACAATTTATGGGAACAATAATCAACTAGCATAGGAAGGCAAAACAAGCATAACTGTAAAACTTAAAGCACATAGAGAGGAAACTTGATATTATTGAAATTCCTACAAGCATATGTTCCTCCCTCATAATAATTTTCAGTAGCATCATGAATGAATTCAACAATATAACTATCACATAAATAATTCTTTTCATGATCCCCAAGCATATAAATTTTATTACTCTCCACATAAGCGAATTTCTTGTCATGAATAATAGTGGGAGCAAAATCAACAAAATAACTATCATGTGAGGCATAATACAATTGAAAGTTAAAATCATGATGAAAAGTTTCATGGATATCATTATTCTCAATAGAATACAAGTCATCACAATAATCATTATAGATAGCAACTTTGTTCTCATAATCAATTGGAACCTCTTCCGAAATAGTGGAATCATTACTAAATAAAGCCATGACCTGTCCAAATCCACTTTTATAATTATCACAATAAGATTCAACATCCTCCAAAATAGTGAGATCATCACTACCTAAAGTTGACACTCTTCCAAACCCACTTTCATCAACATAATCATCATAAATAGGAGGCATGCTATCATCATAATAAATTTGCTCATCAAAACTTGGGGGACAAAAAATATCATCTTCATCAAACATAGCTTCCCCAAGCTTGTGGCCTTGCATATCATTGGCATCATGGATATTCAAAGAATTCATAATAACACCATTGCAATCATGATCATCATTCAAATATTTAGTGCCAAACATTCTAATGCATTCTTCTTCTAGCACTTGAGCACAATTATTGGAATCCTTATTTTCACGAAAGACATTAAAAAGATGAAGCATATGAGGTACCCTTAATTCCATTTTTTGTAGTTTTAATTTATAGACTAAACTAGTGATAAAACAAGAAACAAAAAGATTCAATTGAAAGATCTAAAGATTTACCTTCAAGAACTCACCTCCCCGGCAACGGCGCCATAAAAGAGCTTAATGTCTACTACGCAACCTTCTTCTTGTAGACGTTGTTGGGCCTCCAAGTGCAGAGGTTTGTAGGACAGTAGCAAATTTCCCTCAAGTGGATGACCTAAGGTTTATCAATCTGTGGTAGGCGTAGGTTGAAGATGGTCTCTCTCAAACAACCCTGCAACCAAATAACAAAGAGTCTCTTGTGTCCCCAACACACCCAATACAATGGTAAGAGTACCAAGATTGGGATGACATGTAGTAAGTGAGCACTTAGTACTCTCTTTGGATATAGACATGTCCCCAAAGATTAAAGATATGTAATGAATTCCAAAGATTTTCTTCCCTTAGATATGAACTCTTTCTCCCCCTGAATCTGATATTGGATAATGGGAGATGATAGGGTAAGAGAAAATCATAACAAAGCAAACATAACATACACTTAACATTTATTTCCCCTCTTAAAGACATGTGACTTCTCTCCTCTATGGTTAATAAGGATATGAAGAAGCTAAGATGTGTTTTATCTCCTATGTGATAAGCTTTGATTGTGCTCTCTCTCTCCCCCTTTGACATCAATTTCCAAGAAGGGATATTCTAGAGCATGAGTCAAACAGGTTTGGTCCTTGAGTCACATTACAAAGTAGCATGTAGTCTATGATGGGAGTAGAGGATAAGAATCATCGAGTGGAGCTGCAGAAGAAATAACAATTGTAATGGCAAAATGTTTTCTCAGTAGTGAAATCAGTGACACCGATTATTTTTCATCGGTGACACTGGGTTGGCAATGTCATAGATGATGCAGATCGGTCAGACCGGGTTCATCCTGGTCGGTTGTACCAATGAACAATCTACAATGTATTATTGTAGTTTGGTTTAGCCGATAGGCATAAATTGGTGAAGCCAAGTTCAATGCAGAGGAAACATTTTGTCAGCTTAGCTCACTTGGCAATCAAGATCTCACAAGAATTCGCAATGAATTAGATGTAGAGAATGCAGAGAAAAGAAAAGAAATCTAGATGAAGTGTTTTTTTGGAAGGGGAATAAACAAGCAAGAAACAAGTGCAAGAACGTGAAGAAACACGAGAGAGCTTCATCTAGAAAGGGTCAACGACAAAGTCACCTATGTTAGAGTATATTGACTGAGGAGTCAAGTGAGAACACTTGATCGTAGGTCATACTCATGGTTTAAGCTCAAAATTGGGTTACCATTTTTCGTTTAAGAATTTTGATGTATTCACATCTTGTTGAGCTGCTTTGACCCGTGACTTGGGGTAAAGCTTCTCTAAGATGGAATAACATACCTTGGGTGGTGGTGTTGATCTTAATCATGTAGTCGAACTTGTGTTGGATGCTCAAGGTTGATGTAGTTCATCAAGAGTTGGGAGCACCACTTGTAGTTTGAGTTCATCTACCTACATGGGTTAGTTTTGCAAGGAAGAGCACTTGTGTATCCAAAATGACAATCATGAAACTTGATACCAAATGAAATTTGATATATTGAAATTGTCATAGGATATGTTGAAAGGATTCATGCCTCCTCTTCTTCAACCACCATATCGTAGAGACTTGGTGATGTAGAGATTGCTTAAGATGTGAGTAGGTTGTAATCTCATAGATTTGGGTTCATCCAAGTACCTACAAGGGTTAGATAACATGCAAGGGTACAAGTATAGATCCAAGAGATATGATCATCATCATCATAAGAGAATTATCAAGGATTAGTGAAAGGTTCATGCCTTGCGTGCATCCAAATGGAGTTTCTACTCCAAGTTTGAGGCATGATATTCAATTCACCTCTCAAATGACAAAATACTTTCTCATCAAGCGGTTTGGTGAATATATCCGCCAATTGCTTATCGGTATGAACATGCTTAAGATCGATGTCTCCTTTAGCAACATGATCTCGAATGAAATGATGACGAACTTCAATATGCTTGGTTCGAGAATGTTGCACAGGATTGTGAGTGATCTTTGTCATTCTCATTATCACAAAGCAATGGAACATGTTTCACATGTATCCCATAGTCCTTAAGAGTTTGGGTCATCCAAAGTACTTTACCACAACATGAACCAACGATAATGTATTCTACTTTGGCGGTGGATAAGTATACCAAGTTTTGTTTTTTGGAGGACTAAGACACAAGAGATCTACCAAGAAATTGACAAGTACCCCAAGTGGAATTTCTATCAACCTTGTCACCGGCATAGTCCAAGGCAGAGTAGCCAACAAGATCAAACGAAGACCTCTTAGGATACCAAATGCCAAAGTTTGGTGTATTAATTAAGTATCTCACTATCCTTTTCACAGCCGTAAGATGACATTCCTTAGGGGTCGTTTGATATCGTGCAGACATGCACACACTTAGCATAATATCTAGATGGGAGGCACATAGATATAACAATGAACCAATCATAGAGCAATAAACCTTTTGGTCAACCGGTTTGCCATCCTTAGTCAAGTCAAGATGTCCACTAGTATGCATGGGTGTTTTCATACCTTTGCTTTCTTGCATGTTGAACTTTTTGAATAAGTCCTTGGTATACTTTGTTTGGGAAACAAAGGTACCATCCTTAGTTTGCTTGATTTGCAAACCGAGAAAGAACTTGAGTTCACTCATCATAGACATCTCAAACTTCTCCGACATTAGCTTTCCAAACTCTTCACTAAAATGAGGATTAGTAGATCCAAATATGATATCATCCACATAAATTTGGCGCATAAATAATTCACCATTAACACTCTTAGTAAAAAGAGTAGAATCATTTTTTTCAATCTCAAAGCCTTTTTCAATAAGGAACTTGGTCAACCATTTATACCATGCTCTAGGAGCTTCTTTAAGACCATAAAGAGCTTTGTGAAGTTTGTAAACATGATTAGGTTTCTTAGGATTAACAAAGCCGGGAGGTTGTTTAACATAACCTTCCTTCTCAATTTCACCATTTAGGAAAGCACTTTTAATGTCCATTTGGTATAATGTGATATCATGGTGATTGGCATAAGCAAGTAAGATGCGTATGGACTCAAGTCTAGCAACGGGGACATATGTCTCACCATAGTCCATACCTTCGACTTGAGTGTAGACTTAGGCGATGAGATGGGCCTTGTTGCGTACAACTTGTCCATCTTCATATTGCTTATTCCGAAACACCATTTGGTTCGAATGACATTTTGGTTATTGTCCGGCTTTTCTACCAATGTCCACACTTGGTTCCTCTCGAAGTTGTGTAGCTCTTCATGCATGGCGTTCACCCAATCCGGATCATCAAGAGCTTCTTCAACCATCGTAGGTTCAATACTAGAGATGAATGAATAATGTTGACAAAAATTAGCCAGATGAGTTTTAGAGCGAGTAATTCTCCCGGTTTGAATATCATCAAATATTTGTTCGATGGGTTGATCTCTTGAAACTCTTGCTCTAACTCGTGAGAGCTTTTGTTTGGGTCAGGGTGGAACATCCTATTCATCATCTTGTTCTTCCTCTTGGCCTTCTTCATTGTTGGTGTTGTTGTCCTCTTGTGGAGGTGGAGAGGGAGGTTTATGAGGTTCATCTTGGTGTACTTCCTATTTTGCTTCATCTTGGGGTGTTCCACTTGTGGATGCCTCCAAATCAACTTGTGATTCACCTTTTCATGAGGTAGAGGCTTCCACTTGAACGGACGACACCTCCGTTGGGCAAATCTTTCCAATAGAAAAGTCTTGGATTGCTTCCGAAGGGTCTTTTGTCTCCTACATCAATTGGCAATTGCTCTACTTGCGAGCCGTTAGATTCATCAAACTTCACATCTACCGTCTCTTCAACCATTCGGGTGAAATTGTTGTAGACACGGTAAGTGTTAGAGTTTGAGCCATAACCGACTAGGAAACCTTCATGAGATTTAGGAGCAAATTTCGAACGACGATGCTTATCAAGAATGTAGCACTTTGAGATGAATACTCGAAAGTATCCAACTTGGGGTTTGTTACCGGTGAGAAGCTGGTATGCCAGCCGTCTTGCCAAGAAGCTTGTGAAGATATAGACGAGTTGTTGCATGACAAGCTATCTCAACTACTTCCACCCAAAAGTGTTTTGGTGTCTTGTATTCATCAAGCATCATTCTCGCCATCTTGATAAGTGTCTAGTTCTTCCTCTCAACAACTCCATTTTGTTGAGGTGTGTACATAGCCGAGAACTCATGTGAAATCCCTTTTTCGTCAAGAAAGGTATCCACATTGGTGTTTTTGAACTCCGTTTCATTGTCGCTACGAACCTTCTTGATCTTCACTTCAAACTGATTTAGGGCCTTCTTAGCGAAGTTCTTGAAGATCTTTTGGACCTGTGATTTATCATCAAGAAAGAAAACCCACGTAAATCTTGAAAAGTCATCAACAATGACTAAACCAAATGAGTTACCACCGAGACTCTTGTAGGCGTTGGGACCAAAAAGATCCATATGAAGCAGCTCGAGCGGTCTTCCCGTGGGCATAATTTTTTTCATGGGGTGGCTTTCTCCAACCTATTTTCCTGCTTGACACGCACTGCAAAGTCTATCCTTGTCAAAAATAACGTCTTTAAATCCAAGGATATGATCACCTTCAATAAGCTTATCAAGATTTCGCATGCCCAACCTTCTATGCCATAACCAACCTTTAGAAGATTTAGCAATTAAGCAAGTTCTAGGTTGAGCCTTCTTAGTGAAATCAAAAATGTATAGATCACCTCTATGTATACCGGTAAAGACCATATTATGATTATCTCTTTGAAACACTTGAAACCAAAGTTTTCTAGTCTAGATACGGAAAGTAAATTATAGACAAGAGATTTAACGAGCATAACATTTTGGATGGAGCTGTCATGTGAGATGGCCACCTTACCAAGGACAACCACCTTACCCTTAGAGTTATCACCAAAAGTGACATATTTTCGAGGTCCGTCATTTTCAGCATGCCCACGAAACATATCCTTGTCTCCGGTCATGTGATCGGTACATCCACTATCAAGAACCCATTTCTTTCCTCCAGCCATAAGACCAAAGTGTCTCATAGACTCATCGAGATCAAAGTCACCATCATCATCCTCATCATAGTATCCATGTTCAACATCATCTTGTGATGGATCATCACCTAGAGAGAGAGTTTCATTAGATGTATGACCATGGCAATGTGCATCTTTATGAATTCTAATGACTTGAGAGATAATGCTACTAATGAGTCCAACATCTCCTTTGGCACGCATAAGGTCGCGAAGCTCAAATAGACAAATATGAAATTTAGGATCACTAGGTTTCATTTTATGAAAAGCTATGGACTTTTGAAGAATCACATCTAGATTTGTCAAGGAATATTTTGGGAATCGTTCCTTAAGAAATCTCCATATGGTGTAAGCACATTCAAGAGTAGGCAAGCATACAATCAAATTCTAGGCAATCCTCTAATGATAAGATTGATAGTTCTAAGATTTTGGATCATGTCAAGAGAATCATCAGGGTTATGATGCAAGGGGTCAATAAGGGGCGCACAAGGGCTAGTAATGTACTTGTTCAAGTGATATTCATTGAAAATCTCAAGCATCTCATTTTTCCAAGCACTAATGGACTCTCCATCAAGCATAGGCACTCTACGTCTAAAACTCCCCATCGTAGACTCATCCACCTTCCTCCAATGGTGATTAAACCGAAGCAATGGAGACCAATGCTCTGATACCAATTGAAAGGATTGAGAAGAGGTGTCTAGAGGGGGGATTAGACCCTCAACAAGCAAAAGTAGCAGTTTTTAAGTTCTCCAAGTTAAGGAGGGGTTTTAGCACAAGTTTAAGCATTCACAATACATATCAAGCAAGCATGGCAAGAGTATATGATCAGCGGAAAGTAAAGCATGCATGTTGCAAGAAAGTAAAGGGATGGGATTGGAGTATGCAAACGCAATTGGAGACACAGAGATTTTTGGCATGGTTCCGATAGGTGATGCTATCGTACATCCATGTTGGTGGAGACTTCAACCCACGAAGGGTAACGGTTGCGCGAGTCCACGGACGACCCCACCCACAAAGGGTCCACAAAGAAGCAACCATGTCTATCCCACCATGGCCATCGCCCACGAAGGACTTGCCTCACTTGGGTAGACCTTCACGAAGTAGGCGATCTCCTTACCCTATAACACCCACAATGCGGCTATATCTCCCACGTGTCGGGGCACTACTTAGAGGCATAGCCGCAAGGTAGGTTTGTCACAAGAGGGGTAATCTTCACACAATCCCATGTACTGAATAAGAAAGGGATAAGGAGTTGGCTTACAATCGCCACTTCACACAAATACAAGTTAAACATACATCATCCAGAGTACAATCAAGGTATAACTATAGAACCAAAATAAAAGAAGACAACCCCAAATGCTAGATCCCCAATTGTCCCAACTGGGCTCCAATACTGATCAACAGGAAATGAAACATAACAACGATCAAGATCTTCATCGAGCTCCCACTTGAGCTCGGTTGCGTCACCTGCACTGGTATCATCGGCACCTGTAACTGTTTGGAAGTATCTGTGAGTCACGAGGACTTAGCAATCTCACACCCGCGAGATCAAGAATATTTAAGCTTATGAGTAGGGTAAGGTAATGAGGTGGAGCTGCAACAAGCACTAAGCATATATGGTGGCTAACATACGCAAAGAAGAGCGAGAAGAGAAGCAACGCAACGGTCGAGAATCTAGAAGTGATCAAGAAGTGATCCTGAAATTACTTATGTTCAAGCATAACACAAGACCGTGTTCACTTCCCGGACTCCGCCAAAAAGAAACCATCATGGCTACACACGCAGTTGATTCATTTTAATTAAGTCAAGTGTCAAGTTCTCTACAACCGGACATTAACAAATTCCCATCTGCCACATAACCACGGGCACGGTTCTTGAATGTTTAAACCCTGCAGGGGTGTCCCAACTTAGCCCATCACAAGCTCTCATGGTTAACGAAGGATATTCCTTCTCCCAGAAAGACCCGATCAGTCTCGGAATCTTGGTTATAAGACATTTCGACAATGGCAAAACAAGACCAGCAAAGTCGCCCGATGTGCCGACAATCCCGATACGAGTCGCACGTATCTCGTTCTTAGGGTAACACCGGATGAGACTAGCTAGCTACGAATAAAACCAGCCCTCAAGTTTCCCCGAGGTGGCCCCGCAGGCAGCTCAGTTCGGACCAACACTTAGAGAAGCACTAGCCGGGGGGGTTAAAATAAAGATGACCCTCGGGAGCGCGACTCCCAAGGGAAAAGGTATAGGTTGTTAGGCAAATGTAAAACCAAGGTTGGGCCTTGCTTGAGGAGTTTTATTCAAAGGGAACTGTCAAGGGGTTTCCATAACACCCAATCATGTAAGGAACACAAAATCAAGGAACATAACACCGGTATGATGGAAACTAGGGCGGCAAGAGTGGAACAAAACACCAGTCATAAGGCCGAGCCTTCCACCCTTTAACAAGTATATAGATGCATTGATTAAATAAGAGATATTGTGATGTCCCAGCATATCCCTGTTCCAGCATGGAACAATTTTCAACTTCACTTGCAGCTAACAATGCTATAAGAGGGGCTGAGCAAAGCGGTAACTTAGCTAAACAACATATGCTAGGAAAGGTGGGTTAGAGGCTTGACATGGCAATATGGGAGGCATGGCATAACAAGTGGTAGGTAGCACGACATAGCGATAGAACGAACAACTAGCAAGAAAAGATAGAAGTGATTTCGAGGGTATGGTCATCTTGCCTGAAATCCCGCAAGGAAGAAGAACGAGTCCATGAAGAAGAGAAACAGACGTAGTCAACCGGATCCTCACAAACGCGACATTACCAGAACTAACAAGAAGAAGCAACACCGGAAAGGAGCAAACAACATAGTAAACAACCATCACATAAACATGGCATGATGCATAACCAAGTATGATGCATGTCCGGTTTAATGAAGCATGGTATGGCAAAGCAAAGTGCAACAAAAAATACTACAAATTAAGTGGAGCTCAATATGCAACGAGTTGCATATTGATAAAACATCACATGACTTATGTAGTTCTCTCTCGGTTATGTACCCAACAATATTAAATGTTGTTAGACATGGAAAGAGGTGAAGCATAATAAAACTACCTATCCAGGCAAGTTTAAATGACGCCGGAACAACAAGCAACAATTCCGGAGAATTCCTCATGTGCAAATTATGGATTTGGTACTGTTCTGCCCTAAACTATATTTTAGAGTTGTTAAACATGCAAGATGAGTGCACCATGTTAAACTAGGCATTTTTCTACCCCATTTACATATAAAGTTTATTTAAAATGGAGCTACGGTTATTAATTTATGAAATAAATCATTTTAACATGGCATTTAAGCAAATTAAACAAACAACATTTTTAACATGCATGAAAGTTGCAAAATATTAATCTACACAAAATTCTAAGCACTTTACATATAAAGTTTGTTTAATTCTGATGCACGATTCATGAGTAATTATATGCATGAAGGCTAGGGTCTTTTTTGTAAAACTGTATTTCTCTGAAAAATAGACAAGTTCGCAGAACAGAAAAAAATGCATGGTGGGCTGAATCTGGTGCAAGTTGGGCCAACAGAAAACAAAAAAACAAACAAAGGAGGCGATGGGGCCTCACCATGGGCCTTGGCCCATCTGCAGAGGAGGCCGGCTTGGGGCAGCGGGGCTGGGCCTCGCAGGCCAATCGAAGCAGGGGAGCGCTGGGCCCTGTGCGTCGCGGTCAACGGGAGCCGGCGCGTCTTCGTCCTTGTTCCCGTGCTCGAAGCAGGAGCTAGCGGCGGCGCTGCACACCGACAGGGGCAGGTGACGGGCAAGGGAAGGTCGAGGGCGGATGGGAATGGGCACGGAAGGGGGGTTTCGGATCCGGGGTGCCATGCACGGATCTGGTCGGAGCAGGACCGGCGACGACGATCTGGTGACGATGGTCTCTGGAGGCTGATGCACCTGTGGGAGAGAGGAAAAGGATGATGCCGATGGGGAGAAGCAAGGGAGAGGGGCGGCGAGGGACCTAGTGGTCGGCGGGGCTCTCCGGTGGCCGGCAGCGAGGTTAGCGAGGAGAGCTGCGGGCGTCGGGCGGTGGGCGCTCCCGATCTGATGGGATCAAGCGGGAGGAGCGGGCGGCGATGCTGCACGGGCGCTAGGGCAAGCGGGCACGACGTGCGGCCCAGATCTTGCCCGGCGCGGGCCAGCGACGGGCTCCGCGGGCCACGGCTGCGGGGAGCGGGCATGTGCCACGTGGCGCACGCTGATAGGCTGGAGGAGGCTGGTCCGGCGGCGCAGGCCAATGGCAGCTCGCCAAGTGGCACGATGGAGGTGGAGGGCGCCGGAAATTGAGGAGGAGGGGAGTTAGCTGCGCACGGAACACGAGGCAGGGGAGGCTAGAGGTTAGGGAAGGCTAGGTTTAGCTTAGGGATGTCCAAAATGGACTAGGGGGATTAAATAGGAAAGGGGGGCTAGAGGAGGGGGTTTTCGGAGCCTCCGATCGCGATCCGATGGATCCGATCATGAGGGGGGTTAAGTAGGCCTAGGTGGGCTGTGAAGAGGAGGTTGGGCTAAGATGAGAGGGAAGTAGTGCAGCCCAGCAACTATTTTCAGAGACCGAAAACGTCCGACGTTTGACCGGCTATACTACCGCTATAGTTATCTGTTGGAGCCTCAAACGGACTCCGAATGCGATGAAACTTGACAGGCGGCCTACTTACACTATAAAAAGACCGCACGCCAACTTTCATCCCATTCCGAGAACATTTTCCAGCCACTTATAAAATAATATTTCATAGGTGCCGCGGGCGCATGCAAGTGTGGTTGTGCTCGAAACGGACAACAGAAAGAACTGGGAGACCCGGACGGGTGCAAGTTTTGAAAACATGCAGATGCAATGCAGATGATGACAAGGCAAAATGCAACACACAAGCAAATGACATGGCAAAGACAGCGAATAACTGGAAGACACCTGAGGCAACGGTCTCGGGGCGTCACAACACTCCACCACTACAAGAGGATCTCGTCCCGAGATCTAGGATGGATCCAGAGAAAACGGAAGAGGGAGGGGAAGAGGTAAAACTAAGTTGCTTCTTAGACAAACGGGCGCAACCAATGAACCTTGAGAGGTTAAACAATTTGAATGAAAGAATACAACGAAGATGAACAAAGTTGAAAATACTCCGTTAGAAAAGAGGAACAAGGAACATTACGAGAACCTTTGTAAGTTGAAAGACATAAGAAATGGGTTGCAATGGACAAGACGTACATGCAAGCACTCTGGTAGAAACGAGATGTACAACGAACGATAAAGATCAATTACGACAACACGCCGGTTAGAAATGGAAGGCAATAATATGAACTTGGCAAAATGAAGGCACTTGGATGAGACTCCGGTTAGAAGAGTAATGATAGCCACAACACTCCGGTTAAAAGAAGATAGAGATGGAAAAAAGAATGATATAATTTGGACAGCACCTCGACTATAAATGGAAGGAATTGAACATGAACTTGACAAGATGAGAAGATACTTGATGAAATCAACAACACACTACCTCCGGAACTATTGAAAGAATGGCACAATGGATAAGAAAGATTTCAGACAGCACTCCGGTTGAGAAGTGCCGGGGGCGATGCTGATTCCCGCCGACACCTATGGGGACAGGGCCCCTTTTCGGTTCGGTGGGGGGCGGAGAGCGCACAAAGAGCGGATCGAGGCAGTGCACGCGGGCGATTTTACCCAGCTTCGGGCCGCATGGATGCGTAAAACCCTACTGCTCCTTGTTTGTGTATATTGGATTCTTGCTCAGGAGCGATGGACGCTGTCAGACTGAGCTTGAGAGTGTTCCTGGTGTTGAACGAGCCGAACTGCTCGAGCCTCCGGATTCTTCCGAACCCCTCTACGTTGCGCTTGGGCCTCCTTTTATACTCTCAAGGGGTCACCGACAGGGGGCAACGTAGACAAGAAGGGTAAAAATGGAAAAGGATGCGGTAGGTGCAGCTACCGCTACTGTGGATACAGTGCGCCCTACCTAACTCTGACGGCAAGGGGACAAAGGCATTAAATGCCTGTCTGAGTCTCCTAAACAGTGCAAAAGGTGACTGTTAGGAGTGCCACCGTTTGCCATGATGGGCTTCTCTTCATCTCCGTTTCCCACCACGTACCCCTAGCTGCAGGGCCTCCCGCCACGTGCGCTCTGGGAGAGTCCCAGAGCGACACGTTAGCAGGTGAGCTGGAGCGCGGGCATGAAGTGGGGGTTTCCCGCGGCATGCTCCTTGCCGCGGCCGTCATCTTGTCGCGTCTGGAAGCTTGTCGCTCGCCGGTTCTTGCCGGGATGCAGGGCGCGTCGCGGCAAGCTTTCTTGGTATGTCTTGAGTGGCCTTCCCGGCAAGCTCCTCTTGCCGGGGTCTTGTCTCTTCCCGGCAAGCTCCTCTTGCCGGGGCCTTGGTTGGCCTTCCCGGCAAGTTCCTCTTGCCGGGGCTTTGATTTGAATACTTTGCCCTTGAATGGTCTTCAAGGGAACCACGAAGGGTCCTGGCGGTAACCCGGCAAGCCTTGCCGCGGGGCGCTGCAACTGCCCGTGCACGAGTTCGGGGTAATAGGGTACCCCTACTCTAGTACGCCGACAGGAGCCCCCGGGCCTGGGCCATACACGATGCCGAGCGCTGTTGGGCCAGGCCCAAAACAGTGCACGGCATGCGCGGCCTAGGTCACGCCGAATCTAACTCTGCTCCCACCACGCACGCCCAGAACGGCACGCGTCAAACGCGGCGCCGAGATCGTGGGTGGCGTGCGTGGGGCTACGCCCCCCGAGCATGCGTCAGGCCACGATGATGGGGACGATTCACGCCCTCCTCCTTAAACGGAGGTAGGTGTGAGGGCGTGGTGCATTTACTGGACGGGGCCGGTGCGCGGTTTTCGGGACGTCCACTCCCCGCATTCACGGGGCGGAGTGACGCCGCCTCATCTGTCGCCTTAGTTCTGCATCCCCGCCACGCGGCTCCCATGCGCTTGAGGTCACGGACGGTGGATTGGGAAACTGGGCCGTCGCGAGCGGGTTGGCCCCGACTCCCTGCCCTTCCCGTGCCTTGATTCGCTGAGCGGGGCGGCCGAGCCCCCACCTCGCTCCTTTATAAAGAGCAGGATGGGAGCATGGAAACCCGCACTCTCTCATCTTCTCCTTTCTTCAGCTTCTGCTCCCCTTTCTCTCATCTGCCATGGAGAAAGGGAACCCAGGCCCTTCATCGGTGGCGGCGAGGGTCGCCACCAGACAGCGCCTCTCTCCTTCTTCTGCGCCCGTGGTGGCTGAGCCAGTCTTGAGGGGAAGAGGAAGGGGACGAGGTCGAGGATGAGGTCGAGGATGAGGTCGAGGCGCTCGGGGAAGAGGCGGACGGGGCGGCGCGTCAGCTTCACCTCCGTTGGCGGCTCTTCCCCCCACGGCGGTCCATATAGGGGACGACCCTTGCGAGTTCTTCGTCAGGCTGCGCCGGGCGCCTCGTCGTTGCCTCCGGCTTCCAGCCCCGTTTGCGCGCGCAATGGAAGTGGAGCCGCCCGAGACGCTGAGACTGCACATGAGGGGCTGTGGGATCAGCGGCACGCGAGTCCGCGTTGCATTCCCAGCCCCTAATGTGATGTATCTTGATCGAGGGTGGAAGACGTTCGCCCGCATCCACAGCTTGACGAAGGGGTTTACCCTCCATTTTAAGTTGATGGAGGGCGATCTCCTCTCCGTCAAGGCCTTCGGGTGCTTCGGCACTCGGGCGAAGTGCTGCGTGGATAGCTCCTCTGACAGCGAAGGCTCCTCCTCGAGCGAGAGCGACGAGGAGGGGAGCGACAGCGACGACGAGGGTAGCGGACGGCGGAGTAGCGGGTCCGACTAGGCGTCGGGCGCCGCCTTGCGCGGCACCGGCGACTCCATCATCCGCGTCGCCGGCTTCTTGAACTCCCCGGGGTCGTCTCCTTGGGCGGCTGGCGTAGGGAGGCTACGGAAGGGGAAGAGGGCAGGCGACAAGGCCGTCAAGCCGGAGTACGAGGGCGTGGTGCCCTCGACAGCGTGCTGACGTCCCGCCGCCCCGTCTTCGAGCCCCGCTTCCAGCGTCTCCGTCGCCGTCTAGCCTTCGGACGGCCCCCGGGATGTTCCCTTGGTGTCTTCTGGCACCCGTAGCTCGCCTAGGCGCTCCTTTTGCCCTTTTCGCCTCCTTGACCTGCCTCCTGAAAAGGGGGACAGGAAAGGGATCACGCGCATCTTATCTTTTTAATTTGTATGCCTTCGGGCCTTAGCTGTATCTAAAATCTGTAATCCTCTCTTTCATGTTTTTCATCCTTTATGGACTGTACCTGAGTGGGATGTTTTTTTAATGAAAGGGGATGCTTGCCGGGTTATTTGTCTCGCGAGTTAAACCCACGCCAAGGAGAAAATCCTTGGTATCCCTCGGACAGACATTTCATCTCCCGGCAACAGACCCTGCCGCCTTCCCACGTCGCTCGACCTTTCTCACGCTTTTGACGGAGGCAGGAACAAGGTGGGTGCGGTCTCCTCGCTTCATCCCCTTGCTGCCGCGACTATGACCAAACTTGGCCCCGAGAGCGAGCCCCAGGGCCTAGAGTCGAGGGAGCACGGCAGTTTCCGGGAAGAAACGTGGTTTCGCATTCCCCAGTCCATAAGAGGATGCATGATGAGGGATGAAAGACTTATCTAATAGCGCAGCCCTCGGCAACTCTGGTTTGCCGTGGACGATTCTTGGCACTCACAGCCCCCGGCGATACTGGCTTGTCGGGAAGGCTCTTATCTTCAGCAGAGAACTTCATCATTCTCGATGCCGGCTTCCGGCAAGCTGATTGCCAGGAAGACTTTCATCTTCAGCAGAGAACTTTGATGTTATCGATGCCGGCTTCCGGCAAGCTGATTGCCAGGAAGGCTTTTATCTTCAGCAGAGAACTTTGACGTTCTCGATGCCGGCTTCCGGCAAGCTGATTGCCAGGAAGGCTTTTATCTTCAGCAGAGAACTTTGACGTTCTCGATGCCGGCTTCCGGCAAGCTGATTGCCAGGAAGGCTTTTATCTTCAGCAGAGAACTTTGACGTTCTCGATGCCGGCTTCCGGCAAGCTGATTGCCAGGAAGGCTTTTGTCTTCAGCAGAGAACTTTGACGTTCTCGATGCCGGCTTCCGGCAAGCTGGTTGCCAGGAAGGCTTTTATCTTCAGCAGAGAACTTTGACGTTCTCGATGCCAGCTTCCGGCAAGCTGGTTGCCAGGAAGGCTTTTATCTTCAGCAGAGAACTTTGACGTTCTCGATGCCGGCTTCCGGCAAGCTGATTGCCAGGAAGGCTTTTGGCGAAGAACTTCGTTGTTCTTGACACCGGCTCACGGCAAGATCGTTGCCGGAAAGGCTTATGGCAAAGAACTTCGTCGTTCTTGATGCCGAAAAGATTGGCCCTAAGGGCGTTGCTAGCCCCCGGGCCATAACTGCGTTCAAACATAGCAAGTGATTAGCATCCGAAGTGCACTCAACTTGCTTGCGAATTTCGACTTTCGCTGCATATTCCCTATGCCTGCTGGAATGCTTTCCGGTGCGTACGATCCAGCCAGTAGCGCTTGAGGGAACGGGCCCTTAGCGGCTATTCGGGAACAACGCCTCCCGAAAAGGTTTACCTTCTTGGTTCTAGCGCAACCGCACAAGTTGCCGAGCGGACTCGAGGCAATCATGGAGCGCAACTAGCCCCGAGAAGGCTCCTCGGCATACAGGTCTATGCAGAAATCTCAAATAAATAGCGCATGCTATCTTCCTGTTCAACCCTTCTTTGTACGTCCACCCTACGCTTTCTAGGGAAACTTGCCGGTGCAGGCACCCTTGCCGCGAGCGCCGAGTGCGGAACTTCAGCAGCCTGCTGGCGGGGTCGCTACCGACAAGTAATCTTGTCGCAACTAGTTGCAGCTTGCTTAAGTTGTTGAGCGGACTCGAAACAAAGTAAGGGCGCTAGCAGCTCACTTAAGTTGCTGAGCGGACTCAAAGCAAAGTAAGGGCGCTAGCAGCTCACTTAAGTTGTTGAGCGGACTCGAAACAAAGTAAGGGCGCGACTAGCTACGAGTTGATTCCTCCGCGCACAGGTTTTTCGTACAAAGAACAAGATCTCCGAGGCGGATAACCTTATACAGAAAGGAAATATCTAAAGTTTTGCATGACTTAGCTTTTTCTGTTGCCGCACTGGCGTCGTTCTTTTGCTCGCCCGCTCCTTGGGAGCCATGACGATGAAGATTTAGCTTGCGTGCACGCCGGATCGGGTTCGCACGATCTCGACGCCCCCTACCTGGCGCGCCAGAGATGCCGGGGGCGATGCTGATTCCCGCTGACACCTATGGGGACAGGGCCCCTTTTCGGTTCGGTGGGGGGCGGAGAGCGCACAAAGAGTGGATCGAGGCAGTGCACGCGGGCGATTTTACCCAGCTTCGGGCCGCACGGATGCGTAAAACCCTACTGCTGCTTGTTTGTGTATATTGGATTCTTGCTCAGGAGCGATGGACGCTGCCAGACTGAGCTTGAGAGTGTTCCTGGTGTTGAACGAGCCGAACTGCTCGAGCCTCCGGATTCTTCCGAACCCCTCTACGTTGCGCTTGGGCCTCCTTTTATACTCTCAAGGGGTCACCGACAGGGGGCAACGTAGACAAGAAGGGTAAAAATGGAAAAGGATGCAGTAGGTGCAGCTACCGCTACTGTGGATACAGTGCGCCCTACCTAACTCTGACGGCAAGGGGACAAAGGCATTAAATGCCTGTCTGAGTCTCCTAAACAGTGCAAAAGGTGACTGTTAGGAGTGCCATCGTTTGCCACGATGGGCTTCTCTTCATCTCCGTTTGCCACCATGTACCCTTTGCTGCACGGCCTCCCACCACGTGCGCTCTGGGAGAGTCCCAGAGCGACACGTTAGCAGGTGAGCTGGAGCGCGGACACGAAGTGGGGGTTTCCCGCGGCATGCTCCTTGCCGTGGCCGTCGTCTTGTCGCGTCTGGAAGCTTGTCGCTCGCCGGTTCTTGCCGGGACGCAGGGCGCGTCGCGGCAAGCTTTCTTGGTATGTCTTGAGTGGCCTTCCCGGCAAGCTCCTCTTGCCGGGGTCTTGTCTCTTCCCGGCAAGCTCCTCTTGCCGGGGCCTTGGTTGGCCTTCCCGGCAAGTTCCTCTTGCCGGGGCTTTGATTTGAATACTTTGCCCTTGAATGGTCTTCAAGGGAACCACGAAGGGTCCTGGCGGTAACCCGGCAAGCCTTGCCGCGGGGCGCTGCAACTGCCCGTGCACGAGTTCGGGGTAATAGGGTACCCCTACTCTAGTACGCCGACAAGAAGGGAGGCAAAACTTGATAAAATGAGAGAACTTGAAAAGAGGGCACAGAACTCCGCTTGAATGGATAAGCAAAGGAAAGAACATGATCTTTGACAAAAACGGGATGAATGGTCGAAGCGTGCAACATCACAATGCCTCCGGAATGAAAGAATAGAAGGTAGATCACTGGAATAAGAGAACGGAGAAGGAAATGACAACTTCTCCCACAGTTGAATTTGAAAAGCATCCTTGCAAACAAGGATTGAACGGAGTTGTTGGAAAATCAACAACGAAAAGAACAAGCTTGTTGTGGGCTTATGGAAAACAACTCAAAATTAAGGTGAAATTCTGCCACCAACGAAAACAATAGATTGGATTGATATGAAGAAGGAGACAAGAAACTTATTTCACCAGGAGGATAAATGAAGAACTTGGGTCATTTATGAGAACCATAAATAGCAACAATCCTTAGGGAAAGCTTTAGGTGAAAAATAACCCAATATAACTCCAATGAAGAGATTGATGGATTGAAAAGATATCTTGAGCAAAGAGAAAATGATGGATTTAGACATGTCACTCTTGAAAACTTGTGAATCATGAAACACGAAGGGTAATTATCAACAATGACATAACACCACCTCAAAAGATGAGATATGAAAGAATTGCACTTTGGAATGCAAGATGAGGAATGCTTGGACTCCACAAAACAAAACATGTGTAGGGCACCATGTTTATTTTAGGGTATGTCTTGGCAGATCTTAACTCCGAGAGAAATCTTGAAGAACAATTGAAGAATGAAAAGAATCCTTGACGAACCACGATGTAGAGCCTCCATGAAGAACTCTAGTAATAAGAGAATGATCAAATGAAAGGAAAGTTGAAAAGAACTCCAGGAGAAGCCTTGCAATGATTAGATGGAGCTTCGCGATGATATAACCGAGAAAACATGGAACTCCGGAAAGAAAGATGAACAACTCTGGAAAGAAGAAACTAGATCACTTGGATGAAACAACAATAAGAATTACGTTATGCGTATCCTTCACCAATTTAGATTGATGACAAGCAATGGATTTGGCATACTACTTATTCTCGTAGAAAAAGGGTTAAGATAGATAGAGTGCAAACTTGAGAGAAGTCTTCAACGAATCACCAGTCGGGTTTGAGAAGAACAAATGAATTAGTGTGAGAACATAGAAGGAGGAATCTTGAACAAACCGCCGTAAGAATTGAAAATGAACGAAGAGAGAGAATAAATCGCTTAGAAGAATTGGAAAATGAATGAAGATACTTGAGGGAACTAGATATAGAGAACGAAGAGATCATGAGCTGGCTAGATAATACTTGGACGGTGCACCAGTATGATTTGGAGAACGAGAGCTGAAAGCTGAGATGATGGCCATTGGATGATCAAGAAAAACAAAAACAACACCTGAAATGCTCCGGATGGGTGAAAAGAATTCTCATAATCAAAAACAATTATGAGAGGATGGCATAACGCTAGAACCATGAATCTTTGAGAGAACGGATAAGATTTGGAGGAAAAACTCTTCTTCAGTCTTCAAAATCAGAGAATGACGACGAGAAACAACACCATGAATTGTTGAGGCACTCCGGAATGGAAATTAGAAAGGTTCAACCAACGATGAAAAGAATTTGAAAGATCTTGGAGAAATACATAAGACTGATGATAATTCATTCTTATGTCAACTTTGAAAGAATTTGAGGATAGCTCCAGGAAAATTAGACGAGTCAGGTAAGATCCTGGGACCTGTGGGTTATGGTCCCACTCAAAAGATACACCGTTGAACGATTACTTGAAAGGGAGATTGCGCCGGTTGAATTAAATGGCTTGAATGAGATAACAACCTCGAAATAGGTTGAACGGATCTTGAATGAAAATACGAGCCTTCTGAGATATCTTGAGCACTCCAGAACAAAAGAATAGCGAGAAGTGAATGATTAAGAGGTGCACCGGCATGAGAAAACATTTGAACCAAGGAAAGGATATGATCGACAAAGCTTGAATTAAATCCACCAGAGAAGAAAAGAATGAAGAATGATAAACTTGAAGCTTCGTTAGTATCTCCCTGAGAATCACCGGACAAGAACATAGAAAGAAAAGAATAAAGAGACTTCACATCAATAACATTATACTTGATTAAGAAATCCGAATCCTTGAAGGAAAAGGGTGGGAGGGTGGGAAAACAAAGGCAACTTGGGCAGATGGAATGAACACCGTTGGGAAAACTGAGAGGTGGTCTTGCGGATGTTGACCTGATCGGATCCACTTGAAGAGAAATACACCGGTTGAAAAAGAATTGGCATGACCATCTCGATGATCGAAAAGGATGGCACTCCCATAGAAATATGATAACACCGTTTAGAAAAGGTATTGAATCAACACTTTACATCGAAGAACCTCGAATACCACAAACCAAACCAAAACAAAGGATTGGCTTGCAGAATAAGTCGGAACAAACATATGATAGACCCCATATCGTATCATGTGTCTGTTGGAAAGATATTCTAGGATCTACTTGAATTCCCACTTGTAAACTCCCGAAACTTTCTGGTTATGCAATCAGGTGTTGGGGATACAGGGGAAGCATAATATCTCACCAAAACTAACAATACCTACATCCAGTTTTATCCATCCTTCAACACATAACCAAGAAATCTTCGGAAATCGTGTACCTCAACCTTCGAAAAGCATCCGTTATACAAGTTATGGCAATACTCTCGAACTCCGGCCCCAGTACTGGGTGGCGTCGAGGTTATCTCACCAACAACTACGTAAAAGAGATTTTCGATGTCGGTGAACTCAGGTATTCCAGAACTGCAACGATAAAATTGTGACGACAACACCTAGGAGCTCAACTCCCCGGGACATTGCCACAACCCCTAAATGTCAGGAGGCACCAAGAACAATGTTCTCATCACAAGACTATCGGAACGATTCCAAGATACCCACATGATCCTATTTTTTAGTGAAATTAGAGGAGAGGAGAGTCAAAACTTCTACGTCAGGAGACCTCACCAGAGCGACGAAGGGACTGAGGAGTAAAAAGAATCCTACTCTCCGACATACATAATCCTAAGACTGAAAACATTTTGTTCTAGACTCAACAACGTCAGCGATTCGATCAAGCAGGGGGCTCCTAAGTTGGGGATGGCTCTGATTACCAACTTGTAACACCCACTATGTGGTTATATCTGCCACGTGTCGGGGCACGACTTAGAGGCATAGCCGCATGGTAGGTTTGTCGCAAGAGGGGTAATCTTCACACAATCCCATGTACTGAATAAGAAAGGGATAAAGAGTTGGCTTACAATCGCCACTTCACACAAATACAAGTTAATCATACATCATCCAGAGTACAATCAAGGTCTGACTATGGAACCAAAATAAAAGAAGACAACCCCAAATGCTATATCCCCGATCGTCCCAATGGGGCTCCACTATTGATCAACAGGAAACGAAACATAGTAACGATCAAGATCTTCATCGAGCTCCCACTTGAGCTCGGTTGCGTCACCTGCACTGGTATCATCGGCACCTGAAACTGTTTGGAAGTATCTGTGAGTCACGAGGACTCAGCAATCTCACACCCACGAGATCAAGACTATTTAAGCTTATGGGTAGGGTAAGGTAATGAGGTGGAGCTGTAGCAAGCACTAAGCATATATGGTGGCTAATATACGCAAATAAGAGCGAGAAGAGAAGCAACGCAACGGTCGAGAATCTAGAAGTAATCAAGAAGTGATCCTGAAACTACTTACGTTCAAGCATAACACAAGACCGTGTTCACTTTCCGGACTCCGTCGAAAAGAGACTATCAGAGCTACACACGCAGTTGATTCATTTTAATTAAGTCAAGTGTCAAGTTCTCTACAACCGGACATTAACAAATTCCCATCTACCACATAACCGCGGGCACGGCTCTTGAAAGTTTAAACCCTGCAGGGGTGTCCCAACTTAGCCCATCACAAGCTCTCACGGTCACTGAAGGATATTCCTTCTCCCGAAAAGACTCGATCAGTCTCGGAATCCCGGTTACAAGACATTTCGACAATGGTAAAACAAGACCAGCAAAGCCGCCCGATGTGCCGACAATCCCAATAGGATTCGCACGTATCTCGTTCTCAGGCCAACGCCGGATGAGACTAGCTACGAGTAAAACCACCCTTCAAGTTTTCCCGAGGTGGCCCCGCAGGCAGCTTGGTTTGGACCAACACTTAGAGAAGCACTGGCCCGGGGGGTTAAAATAAAGATGACCCTCAGGAGTGCGACTCCCAAGGGAAAAGGTATAGGTTGTTAGACAAATGTAAAACCAAGGTTGGGCCTTGCTGGAGGAGTTTTATTCAAAGCAAACTGTCAAGGGGTTCCCATAACACGCAACCGCGTAAGGAACACAAAATCAAGGAACATAACACCGGTATGACGGAAACTAGGGCAACAAGAGTGGAACAAAACACTAGGCATAAGCCCGAGCCTTCCACCCTTTACCAAGTATATAGATGCATTAATTAAATAAGAGATATTGTGATATCCCAACATATCCCTGTTCCACCATGGAACAATCTTCAACTTCACCTGCAACTAACAACGCTATAAGAGGGGCTGAGCAAAGCGGTAACTTAGCCAAACAACGGTATGCTAGGAAAGGTGGGTTAGAGACTTGACATGGCAATATGTGAGGCATTATATAACAAGTGGTAGGTAGCGCGACATAGTGATATAGCAATCAACTAGCAAGCAAAGATAGAAGTGATTTCGAGGGTATGGTTATCTTGCCTGAAATCCCGCAAGGAAGAAGAACGAGTCCATGAAGAAGACAAACATACATAGTCGATCGGATCCTCACAAATGCGACGTTACCAGAACTAACAAGAAGAAGCAACACCGGAAAGGAGCAAACAACATAGTAAACAACCATCACATAAACATGGCATGATGCATAACCAAGTATTATGCATGTCCGTTTTAATGAAGCATGGCATGGCAAAGCAAAGTGCAACAAACAATACTACATATTAAGTGGAGCTCAATATGCAACGAGTTGCATATTGATGAAACACCACATGACTTATTTATTTCTCTCTCGGTTATGTACCTGATACGTCTCCGTCGTATCTACTTTTTGAAACACTTTTGCCCTTGTTTTGGACTCTAACTTGCATGATTTGAATGGAACTAACCCGGACTGACGCTGTTTTCAGCAGAATTACCATGGTGTTATTTATGTGCAGAAACTAAATCAAAATAATTGGCTGGTTATTCTCAAGAGGAGTGGACTCCGCTCCTCACTCACAAGATAAATGGCTGGTCACCGGGATGCCCAGTCCCATGCTTTATGCAAACTAAATCAAAATAATTGCAAACAAAACCCCCCTGGGACTCTTGTTAGTTGGAGGCACTCGTTGTTTAGAGAAAGCCATGGATTGATACTTGTTGGTGGAAGGGGGAGTATGAACTTTACCATTCTGTTTGGGAACCGCCTATAATGTGTGTAGCATGGAAGATATCACCATCTCTTGGTTGTTATGTTGACAATGAAAGTATACCGCTCAAAATATTATTCATCTCTATTTCAAAACCGAGCTCTGGCACCGATGCAAATCCCTACTTTCCTCTGCGAAGGGCCTATCCATTTACTTTTATGCTGAGTCATCATCCTCTTATTAAAAAGCACCAGTTGGAGAGCACCGCTATCATTTGCATTCATTATTGTTAGTTTACACTGAGTATGACTTGACTGGATCTCTTTTACCATGAATTACAATGTCTAGTCAGTCCTTGGTCTTTAAAGGTGCTCTGCATTTATGTTTTGCAGTCTCAGAAAGGGCTAGCGAGATACCATCTTGTTATATCATATTATGATTGTTTTGAGAAAGTGTTGTCATCCGAGATTTATTATTATTGCTAGCTAGTTGATTATGCTATTGATATGAGTAAACTTGAGACCTAAGCGTTATTGCGAATGTGGTTAGTTATAATCTTTGCGGAAAACTTGAATGTTGGCTTTACATGTTTACAACAACAAGAGCAAATAGAGTTTGTAAAAGTTTTTCTTTATTACTTTCAGTTTATCAACTGAATTGCTTGAGGACAAGAAAAGGTTTAAGCTTGGGGAGTTGATACGTCTCCGTCGGATCTACTTTTCCAAACACTTTTGCCCTTGTTTTGGACTCTAACTTGCATGATTTGAATGGAACTAACCCGGACTGACGCTGTTTTCAACAGAATTACCATGGTGTTATTTATGTGCAGAAACAAATGTTCTCGGAATGACCTGAAACTTCACAGAGCAACTTTTTGGAAAATATAAAAAATACCTGCAAAAGATGAAGTCCAGGGGGGCCACCACCTGTCCACGAGGGTGGGGCGCGCTTGCCTCCCTAGGGCGCGCCCCCTACCTCATGGGCTCCCTGGAGCTCCTCCGACTCCAACTCCAACTCTATATATTGTGTTTCGGGGAGAAAAAAATCAGAGAGAAGAAGTCATCGCATTTTAGGATACGGAGCCGCCACCAAGCCCTAAAACATCTCGGGAGGGCTGATCTGGAGTCCGTTCGGGGCTCCGGAGAGGGGAATCCGTCGCCATCGTCATCATCAACCATCCTCCATCACCAATTTCATGATACTCACCACCGTGCGTGAGTAATTCCATCGTAGGCTTGCTGGACGGTGATGGGTTGGATGGGATCTATCATGTAATCAAGTTAGTTTTGTTAGGGTTTGATCCCTAGTATCCACTATGTTCTGAGATTGATGTTGCTATGACTTTGCTATGCTTAATGCTTGTCACTAGGGCCTGAGTGCCATGATTTCAGATCTGAACCTATTATGTTTTCATCAATATATGAGAGTTCTTGATCCTATCTTGCAAGTCTATAGTCACGTATTATGTGTTATGATCCGTTAACCCCGAAATGACAATAATCGGGATACTTACCGGTGATGACCGTAGTTTGAGAAGTTCATGTATTCACTATGTGTTAATGCTTTGTTCCGGTACTCTATTAAAAGGAGGCCTTAATATCCCTTAGTTTCCGTAAGGACCCCGCTGCCACGGGAGGGTAGGACAAAAGATGTCATGCAAGTTCTTTTCCATAAGCATGTATGACTAAATTCAGAATACATGCCTACATTACATTGATGAACTGGAGCTAGTTCTGTGTCACCCTAGGTTATGACTGTTACATGATGAACCGCATCCGACATAATTCTCCATCACCGATCCATTGCCTACGAGCTTTCCATATATTGTTCTTCTCTTATTTACTTTCCCGTTGTTATTACTATCATCACTACAAAATACCAAAAACATTACTTTTACTACTATTACCTTTTGCTACCATTACCACTACTATCATATTACTTTGCTACCAAATACTTTGCTGCAGATACTAAGTTTCTAGGTGTGGTTGAATTGAAAACTCAGCTGCTAATACTTGAGAGTATTCTTTGGCTCCCCTTGTGTCGAATCAATAAATTTGGGTTGAATACTTTACCCTCGAAAACTGTTGCGATCCCCTATACTTGTGGGTTATCAAGACTATTTTCTGTCGCCGTTGCCGGGGAGCATTGCTCTATTCTTTGAGTCACTTGGGATTTATATCTGCTTATCATTTTGAAGAACTTGAAAGATCCAAGAACCAAGATTTATCCCTCAACTACGAGGGGAGGTAAGGAACTGCCATCTAGCTCTGCACTTGATTCACCTTCTGTTTTGAGTAAGCTTGCGACACCTAAACCTACTTCTGCTATTCGTTCTGATATGTCGCATGTTATTGATGATGCCACTTCTGCTATACATGATACTTATGATGAAACTACTTCTATTCTTGATACTACTGTGCCACTTGGTGAATTTCTTGATGAACAACTTGCTAGGGCTAGAGAGATTGAAAATATTGAATCTGATAATATTGATGAAATTGATGATGAAGACTTGCCTGTTATTCCTGAGGGTTATGTTTTTGATAAAGAAGCTTCTTTAGCTATTTTAGCTTGCAAAGATAGATACGAACTCAAGAGGTTATTAGCTAAATGGAACAAGCAATCTCTAAATGCTAGAATGAAACCTGACCCTGCTTTTGCTACTTCACCTATCTGTGTTACCGATAAGGATTATGAATTCTCTATTGATCCTGATATAATTACTTTGGTTGAATGTGATCCTTTTCATGGCTATGAATCTGAAACTGTTGTGGCACATATTACTAAATTAAATGATATAGCCACCCTGTTCACTACCGATGAGAGAACTCGTTACTTTTATATCCTTAAAATATTTCCGTTCTCATTAAAGGGTGATGCTAAGATATGGTTTAATTATCTTGATCCTGGTTGTGTGCTAGTCCCCAGGATATGATTTATTACTTCTTTGCTAAATATTTCCCTGCTCATAAGAAACAAGCTGCTTTAAGGGATATATATAATTTTGTGCAAATTGAAGAAGAGAGTCTCCCACAAGCTCGGGGGAGGCTTCTCCAATTACTTAATGCTTTGCCTGATCATCCTCTTAAGAAAAATGAAATACTTGATATCTTTTATAATGGACTAACCGATGCCTCTAGAGATTACCTGGATAGTTGTGCTGGTTCTGTTTTCAGGGAAAGAACACCGGATGAAGCTGAAATTCTATTGAATAATATGTTGATAAATGAAAATAATTGGACACCTCCGGAGCCAATTCCTGAGCCTATTCCTAAACCCACTCCGAAGAAGAGGGTTATTCTATTTCTCAATCCTGAAGAATTGCAAGAGGCAAAGAAATCTATGAAAGAAAAAGGTATTAAAGCTGAAGATTTTAAGAATTTACCTCCTATTGAAGAAATACATGGTCTTAATCTACCGCCTGTTGAAGAAACATATGATCTTAATCCTTTACCTATTGAAGAAACTCACGGTCTTGATAACCCGACACAGGTAGTAAAGGTAAATTCTCTCTATAGATATGATAAAGCTGAAATCCCATTTACTAAGTTTGCTAGCCCATGCTTAGATGAGTTTGATAAATTTATGGCTAAGCAAGAAGATTTTAATGCTTATTTTGGTAGGCAATTGAAATACAATTCAAATATGCTTGAACACTTGGGTGATTATATGGCTAATATCAAAGGTGAACGAAAACTTATTAGTAAACATGCTTCTATGGTTACCACTCAAGTAGAACCAGTACTTAAAGCTCAAAATGATTTGCTCAATGAATTAAATAGCAAGAATAATGATAATGATGTTAGAGTTATGACTAGAGGTGGCAAAATGACTCAGGAACCTTTGTATCCTGAAGGCCACCCTAAGAGAATTGAGCAAGATTCTCAGAGAAATAATGTAGATGCACCTAATCCTTCTAAAAGGAAGAAAAAGAAAAATGATAGGACTTTGCATGCTTCTAGTGAACCTATTACTGAAACACTTGAGAATCCAAATGATATTTCTATTTTTGATGCTGAAACTCAATCTGGTAATGAACCTGAAACTAGTAATAATGTTAATGATAATGTTCATGATGATGCTCAACCTAGTAATGATAATGATATAGAAATTGAACCTGCTGTTGATCTTGATAACCCACAATCAAATAATCAACGTAATGATAAGAATGATTTTGTTGCTAGGAAACATGGTAAAGAAAGAGAACCATGGGTTCAGAACCCATGCCTTTTCCTCCCAAACCATCCAAGAAAAAGGATGATGAGGATTTTGAGCGTTTTGCTGAAATGGTTAGACCTATCTTTTTGCGTATGCGATTAACTGATATGCTCAAAATGAATCCTTATGCTAAGTATATGAAAGAAATTGTTACAAATAAAAGAAAGATACCGGAAGCTGAAATTTCCACCATGCTTGCTAATTATACTTTTAAGGGTGGAATACCAAAGAAACTTGGAGATCCCGGTGTACCAACTATACCATGCTCCATTAAAGGAAACTATGTTAAAACTGCTTTATGTGATCTTGGAGCCGGTGTTAGTGTTCTGCCTCTCTCTTTATATCTAGACTTGATTTGAATAAGTTGACACCTACTGAAATATCTTTGCAAATGGCTGATAAATAAAATTCTATACCTGTCGATATTTGTGAGGATGTGCCTGTTGTAGTTGGAAATGTTACTATTTTAACGGACTTCGTTATTCTTGATATTCCCGAGGACGATGTTATGTCTATTATTGTTGGAAGACCCTTTTTGAATACTGCAGGGGATGTTATTGATTGCACTAAAGGCAATGTCACTTTTCATGTTAATGGTAATGAGCATACGGTACACTTTCCAAGGAAACAACCTCAAGTTCATAGTATCAACTCTATTGGAAAAATTACATCGATTATATTTGGAGCTTTTGAATTTCCTCTTCCTACCGTCAAGAAGAAATATGATATTCTTATTATTGGGGATGTGCATATCCCTGTTGAGGTAACATAGTGTTATTCGAATTTCTCCGGTTCCATGTTATTCGGAATGAGTTCGTTAACAAGACTTGATCAACCTTGTTAGTGGATTCCTTTTGATGAGCATGAGATGGATGAAACTAGAAGGCACAACCTTCTGTACCCTCCTTTTACTTTCTGTTATTTATATTAAATAAAATAAAATTAGTATTTTTCTGTCTATTATCTGATTATCCGTGCAATATAAAAATACCCCGAAAATAAAAGTTCTCCAAATGCCCTGAAATTTAAATATGATTTTTTCTGGAATATTTGAGAATATTTGGCACTGAGAACACAGCAGGGGGGTCAACCACCTGCCCACGAGGGTGCAGGGCGCGCCCCTGCCTCGTGGGCCCCCGGTCGCCCTCCTCCACTTATCCTTTCATCCACACACTCCTTCTTCCTCCCCCAAACACGAATATCCATCTCAAACCCGAGTCCAAGCTCGTTTTGCTGCCATTTTCGATCTCCTTGCTCAAAGCACCTCTCACAAAACTGCTTGGGGAGATTGTTCCTTGGTATGTGACTCCTCCATTGGTCCAATTATTTTTTGTTCTAGTGCTTTATTCATTGCAAATTTTTGCTGCTTGGTTGACCCTGTTCTTGAGCTTGCATGTCAAATTTATATGGTCAAAAGTAATTTTGATGCATGATATAGGCCCTAGGCACTTGTAGGAGTAGTTGCTATCAATATTATTGAGTTTGGTTTACTTTTATTTTGAAGTTACTAAAAAATTTCAGAATTTTCAGAGGAAAAAAATGCTTAGGAAAATGTTCCAAGGTGGTTCCTCAAGGAAGCAAGGACCCAGGCTTGCAATGCGTGATGCTGATGAAGAGCCACCAAGAGACGCTCCAGTGCGTCCTTGTGAGTGGCCTTCTGAAAATTTTATGGATCGAGCAGGAATTAAGGAAGAATTCAACACATATTTGCGTAACGCCGATCTTGTGAGCTTCGAGGAAGAGAAGTGCAGCCAGTATCACAATCTCACTAGTACCTTTGTGAGGAGGTTTGAATTTTCATCTTCACGTAATTCTCCAACTGTCATGTTTGATCTTTATGAAAATTCTTATACTATGGACTTAGAGGATTTTACCACTGCTTGCAAACTTCCACAATGGGGTAGTATAAGGGATCCTCGCAAATCTGAATTTAGAGATTTTCTTGCTAGCATAACTGTGGGAGAATCTAGAGATATAACACAAGCTACCATAGGGAGCATTCACTTTCCTGCTATACATTATTTTGCTCTCTTCATAGGTAGATGCATTAATGGTAAAGATGAGGCATGTCACATGTGTGTCCCTGACCTCAGTATTCTTAGGAGTGTTGTGTTAGGAGACAAATCTTATAATTTGGGAGCCATTGTTGCACATAGGTTGCATCTTAATAGATTTAATGGAGATTTCTTTGGAGGAATTTATGCAACCCGCATAACTAATTTTCTTGGTGTAGCCATACACGAAGATGATATTGAATTACCACCTGCTTACCTAGACTTTAATGCTATGGTCCACCACCAGTTTGTCGAGAGGAATGAATCACCTCTCTAGTATCGACTAATCTTTGACAGACGTCATGCTGTCCATATTACTCTCCCTGCTCCTGCCTTCTTTGATTATCAGGAAAAAGGAAGATATGTTATTACCAGAGAGGAGAAAGATGAGTACAAGAGGAGAGCGGAGGTCGCTCGTCGCCACGCTGCAGCTCAGTAGGCGATAGCCGCTGCATCGCAGTACGACCCCAGCTACTATTATGGATATCCGCCAGGCCAGCTGTGGCCATAGACCAACTTAGGCCAAAAGCCTAAGCTTGGGGGAGTACATATTTCCCACCGACATTACATTTATGTTCACACACTCATTGCTAGATGTCGGTGCTCATACTTTTTCATTGTATCATCCATGCTAGTTTACTTTCCTTTTTATGCTTTCTTCTTGTGTGTTTCATAAACCTTAAGAAAAACCAAAAAAAATTAGTTATAGCTTTTAATTAGTTTACTTTCCATTCTTGTAGTAGTAATTAAAAAGAAAACCCAAAAAGATTTCTTGTTCTTCTTTTACTTGTTGGGAGCTCCCCCGTGTAAATAGTTTTATTTCTTTTCTTTTCTTTGGGGGTCGATAGGAGAAGACCATAATTAAATTGTTGAAGTGGCTCTTGTATGCATACTTGTTGATCTGACAAAAGGGCCCATATTGCCTTCTCTTCTCCTATTTATTGAATGCTTGCAGATTCCAGCTTAGTCCAATGCACGTGCACTATTATTATTATCCACATCGTTCAGTCGTGCAAGTGAAAGGCAATAATGATGATTATATGATGAACTTATTGAGATGAGAAAAGCTGGTATGAACTCGACCTCTCTTGTTTTTGTAAATATGATTAGTTCATCGTTCCTGATTCAGCCTATTATGAATAAACATGTTTGCAATGACAACTAGAGATCATAGTTTCTTGTGCCATGCTTGATTAGCTAGGAGCTTATAATGGTTTACCTTGCGTGCCAACATTGCTATTAAAATGGTTGTGATGTGGTATGATAGGGTGGTATCCTCCTCTGAATGATTTAAGTGACTTGACTTGGCACATGTTCATGCATGTAGTTGAAACAAAATGAACATAGCCTTCACGATATTTATGTTCATGGTGGATTATATCCTACTCATGCTTGCATTCGGTGTTGATTAATTTTAATGCATGTTCATGACTGTTGTCGCTCTCTAGCTGGTCGCTTCCCAGTCTTTTGCTAGCCTTCACCTATACTAAGAGGGAATACTGCTTGTGCATCCAATCCCTTAAACCCCAAAGTTATTCCACATGAGTCCAATATAGCTACCTATTTACGGTATCTACCTGCCGTTCTAAGTAAATTTGTATGTGCCAAACTCTAAACCTTCAAATAAATATCCTGTTTTGCATGCTCGAATAGCTCATGTATCAACTAGGGTTGTCCGTATCTTCCATGTTAGGTGGGTTATCTCAAGAGGAGTGGACTCCGCTCCTCACTCACCAGATAAATGGCTGGTCACCGAGATGCCCAGTCCCATGCTTTATGCAAACTAAATCAAAATAATTGCAAACAAAACTCCCCCTGGGACTCTTGTTAGTTGGAGGCACTCGTTGTTTTGAGCAAGCCATGGATTTATGCTTGTTGGTGGAAGGGGCAGTATAAACTTTACCATTCTGTTTGGGAACTGCCTATAATGTGTGTAGCATGGAAGATATCGCCATCTCTTGGTTGTTATGTTGACAATGAAAGTATACCGCTCAAAATATTATTCATCTCTATTTCAAAACCGAGCTCTGGCACCTCTACAAATCACTGCTTCCCTCTGTGAAGGGCCTATCCATTTACTTTTATGCTAAGTCATCATCCTCTTATTAAAAAGCACCAGTTGGGGAGCACCGCTGTCATTTGCATTCATTGTTGTTAGTTTACATTGAGTATGACTTGACTGGATCTATTTTACCATGAATTACAATGTCTAGTCAGTCCTTGGTCTTTAAAGGTTCTCTGCATTTATGTTTTGCGGTCTCAGAAAGGGCTAGTGAGATACCATCTTGTTATATCATATTATGATTGTTTTGAGAAAGTGTTGTCATCCAAGATTTATTATTATTGCTCGCTAGTTGATTATGCTATTGATATCAGTAAACTTGAGACCTAAGCATTATTGCGAATGTGGTTAGTTATAATCTTTGCTGAAAACTGGAATGCTTGTGTCGGTGTCAAAACCGGCGGATCTCGGGTAGGGGGTCCCGAACTGTGCGTCTAGGTCGGATGGTAACAGGAGGCAAGGAACACGATGTTTTACCCAGGTTTGGGCCCTCTTGATGGAGGTAAAACCCTACATCCTGCTTGATTAATATTGATGATATGGGTAGTACAAGAGTAGATCTACCACGAGATCAAAGAGGCTAAACCCTTGAAGGTAGCCTATGGTATGATTGTTGTATATATTGTCTCTCTATCGACTAGCCTGGCCTCGGTTTATATAATGCACCGGAGGCCTAGGATAACAAGAGTCCTAGCCGAATACGCCGGTGGGGAGAAGTCCTTGTCTTGATCGCCAAGTCTTGTGGAATCTTCCTTGTATGCGGCAGCCATCCGAACTGGCCCATGAGTATACGGCCACGGGGGTCCTCGGCCCAATCTAATAGATCCGGAGACGACATGTGGAGTACCCCCTAGTCCAGGACACCATCAGTAGCCCCCTGAACCAGTCTTCAAGTTAGGGACACTCCTCGATTCTTCCGAACTGTTCTTCATCTTCGGTTGCCGGTCTTGAAAACTGGTTCAACAAATCATCTTTATCTTCGATCTTGAGGATCGCCGAAATACATTCGATGAGTTTACACGTTGGGTATCCGAGGAGCCCCTTTAAGTTTCCGGCCTTTATCAATGCCTAGTTTATTTTTATGCCACGCCTCGGGTTTGAAGTTGTTCCCGGGAGGCAGGGTCCTCTTGCGTCCGAGCTCCAACGCCGGACTGCATTCGAGGTATCTTTTGCAGCCGAGCACCAACGCCGAACCGCTTCCCAGCTCTAGCGCCGGAATGTATCCGAGCTCCAACGCCGGACTATGTATCCGAGCTCCAACGCAGGACTGTATACCTGAGCTCCAACGCCAAAATATATCCGAGCTCCAACGTCGGATTGTGTCCAGGCTCCAATGCCAGACTATATCCGAGGTGTCATATCACCTTGGTTCAAAAAAGTTGAAGGAGTTTAGCCAAGCTTAATGTCGGAAATGCCCTCTATGGAGCCAGCCACTAGCACCCGAGCTTTATGCCAGACTGCTTCCGAGGTGGTGCACCACCCCGACTATGGGCCGATTTTTTGTCAGTATTTTTTATTGGTGTAATTTATTCTCTGCCGAGATATATAGCCAGTAGCCCTCAAGGTGTGTATCGGTCTAAAACCCGAGATGCACATGAAGGATGACATAAGACTGCTGATCCCAGTAGCCGCTGAGACTCGGGTTCATTTGCAAAATTGGCCTGAGGATCAAGTCCTAGCTTGGCAGAATACTTCGGGACACAAAAGCGGCGTGCTTAGTCCTCAAGACTCAGGTTGGGTGCGGCCAACCAACCTGAGGATCAAAATCTCCTCGGAAACTATATTGCACATAAAATTTTCTGCATTGGACAAGCAATGCAGTAGCCCCCGAGACATTGGTCGGGTGGCAACACCAGATCAGGGGATCGATGTGCCCCTTTAATATTTGTAAATAATAAGCCCGAAGCCCAGTAGCCCCTGAGCCTTAATGCGGGCACGGGTGGCCGAATTAAGGATCAATATCCATAGTAAAATCACAAATTATGTGTAATGACTCTATGTATCCAAGTACTTTACGTCATTAATGCTCGGATCCGCATTGTACAAAACTTTGTTGACCGACCATCGGCTTCCACCTCCTTGGCCAGTAGCCGAGGAGTGTTTGTCCTACTTTATAAAGCCTTTATGAGGGCAAAGATTTACGACAAACAAGGCAATCTGGCCACACGGTTTTATAAACAAAGATACGCAGAGAGATATGTTATATTACTGTTTAACAGAAGAAATGTATTCCAAAGAAAATAGTCCCGCTATCGGTTCCTTTCTTTGGGTTGTCATGCTAAGCATGATCATGAAACCTCAGCTCGAATGTAAGAGCAAAATATCGAGGATTTAGTTTGGGAGGCCAGTTAATATCCCCCGGTAGTGTTCGGCGACAGTCGGGGTCAAGCCATAAACACTTCGGCCATTGTTATGAGTGGCCCGTCATTTAACACAGTCATCAGATCGCTGACCAGTTTACGCATATTGTGACAGTCAGTTTTCGGCTTTCTCCACTGAGGTGCTTAACCGTGTGAGCTAGAAGCACAATCGCAGTGGTTCTCCCTTTGCATGCCTAGCCGAACGAAGCGGAACGTAGGAAGCAAGTGCAGGAGCCGGGCAACCCAACTATTGACCGAAGACACAATTCGAAACCGATGCATATATAGCAATATCCGAGAATATTTTTGCCAAATCTATAAAGGTGTCCGGCATTGCACTGCGAGACTAATGCTGGAAAAGCACAAATAGTTTAAAAGTGCCAAAAAGCTTGGAAAACCAAGAAACGTCAGTAAAAACATGACGTCTAAACAATATCAAGTGTTCGGTGCCCGAAAGATGGTCTTAGAAAAAAGAAGTGCTTTTGTCGTGCTTTAACATGATACATCCTATCTCAAGACTTCGAGCGGGTCAGCTTACGGCTTCAACCTCCTATCCCGAGGGCGGAGTACTTCTCATCAGGCCAGTTTAGCAAACTAAACTCTAGCGGCTTTGAGAGAGAAATTAGGCTCCCCGGCTAGTGACCGCACACTCGTGTCGAAAAAAGGAGTGATAAATAATAATAAAACTTTGCAACGACTAAGAAGAACACTTATTATAAAACGGCTCAAATAAACTTAAGAGCCCCCAAGTGACTTGGGTAGAAGAATGATTGCATGTACCGAAGTACTTATATCATATCTATGTTCAACCGAACTTTAAACGCGTCTTAACTGACCGTCGGCTTCTCCCTCTTTGGTTATGGACCGAAAAGTGTTATGTACTCCATCGGTCGAGAATATCGACGGTGTTTCCAATAACCAGGCAATCAGGACATAAGGCTGTAACAGACAAAGCGCGCTCAGGGAACTTATTCTATATTACTGCGAAGAGTAAGAAGCATCTTCGAAGAAAATAGTACCCCCACCGATACCTTTCTTCGGTGCTCATTGTTATTATGAGACTTGTGCGATACATTTTTTGTACTCATGAGTTCCGTTGTGTGCCGGCCATCATTGAATAACTATAAGAGTGCTAGCTTTCGGCTTCACCCAGTGTGAGGTCCGGCTCGGGTGACCCGATCGTGACAATCGCAGAGGTGCTCCCTTTACTCCCTAGCCGAACAATCGGGAATGTAGGGGTAAACACAGGAGCGAGGCAAGCAAGCTTGCAAATTGCTTAAGTCAATATGGTGCATATTGTGGCGTAATACACGGAGAAGGAACGAAGTCGTACAAGTATAATCATATGCAACAGGAAAAGCTTCATAAAGGAAGCCCCCAAGCAAACGGGGTATTTGAATTTATGCGTCACAAACAAAGTTTGGACAAGGAAATTTTTTAGAAGCAACTTTTTTCCAAAAAAGTATAATGCTTGGTCGAACCAAACGCAAGTTAGAAATTAAAGCTTTGAGCATGAAAGCGACTTAGCTGGTTAATGTGTTCTGTATTGATGACGCGGTCCAAGCTTGATGCGGGGCGAGGTTCCATCCCCCAAGCCGGTCCCGAGGTGGCGGCGCGGAGAGCTCGACACGCCGAAGTGGTGACATAGCACGGTCAATGCAGACTGGCAGAGTGACGCCGAAGTCCCCGGATCATTTTCCTGTGCACAAAAAATAGTGCAAACCGGAGATAGTAGTAATAATGATAATTTAAAAAAAATCGTTGCATAATAAATAATTTATGCAAAGTGAGTAATAAAAGAAATATGGCCTGGCGCCGAAGTCAATGTCGATGCAGGGCGTCGGCGTGATGCGGTAAAGGCGTGGCAAAGCCTGAATTCGTAGGTCGGTCCGAGCTCCGGATGCGGTGTTCGCCGGACTATGTACGGAAATTGACCGAACCACCATGCGACTATCATGAATGCGGCTACCATTTGATAGACCTGTGTACATATGATGGACAAACCAGAGTAATAATTCCGTGGGAAAAATGAACCCAAACAAGCAAAAAATATTCGGGATTGATAGCACCTGGTTTATTTCTTGTAGCAATCCGAAGGAAGGTGATTCCTAAAATTGGGATCCGCTCCGCACACCCATTGCCTGGTGGGCGATAAAACGACGGCATGGCAATGCTGGTAAAGGTTGACTCGCCGAGGCAAAGCCCTCGGCCCAGCTAACGTGACGGAGCTGGTCGGCTAGTGACGCCGAAGTGTCCGGATTAGGTTGATGAAGAGATGGCGAAGCCCCCGGTCCAGCCGAGATGTCGAAGCCTCGATGTCAGCCGATGAGTCGAAGTAGGTCGGCGTGATGGACACCATCTTGAAGAAGCAATAGTGCGGCCCTGTCGATGCAGGTCGTGACGTGGTCGATGCCGGCTTGATGAAGCGACCGTGCGGCGATGCCGGTATGCCCGCTCTGTGTAATCCGTGGGGCGGCGATGTTGGTGATGATTTATCCTTCGCGATGCCGGACTCTTATTCGGCTTGCCGAGATGATGATCCGAAGAAGTTGAGCTCGGCTCAACAAAGTGACGCCGTGTCTAGCGCAGGTCGGCAGCCATGGAGTAATATTGCCGGACTGGTTTGACACCAGCATGATGTTGAAGATCAAGTTCAAAAGATCTTACAATTAGTGGGATGTGTTCGGGAACAAAACACAATACCCCATACAAAACTTCCTTCAAAAGGGATGTCTGAAATCCTGTTCATAAAAAAGATGAACTCGGGTCAGATTCGTTTTCGCGCAGAAAACAGATCCGAAAAGTGATGCACTAATCGGAAGGTTCCCGGAGTTTGGACGGTCGGATCGAGCGATTAATATTGATGATATGGGTAGTACAAGAGTAGATCTACCACGAGATCAAAGAGGCTAAACCCTAGAAGCTAGCCTATGGTATGATTGTTGTATATATTGTCTCTCTATCGACTAGCCTGGCCTCGGTTTATATAATGCACCGGAGGCCTAGGATAACAAGAGTCCTAGCTGAATACGCCGGTGGGGAGAAGTCCTTGTCTTGATCGCCAAGTCTTGTGGAATCTTCCTTGTATGCGGCAGCCGTCCGAACTGGCCCATGAGTATACGGCCACGGGGGTCCTCGGCCCAATCTAATAGATCGGGAGACGACATGTGGAGTACCCCCTAGTCCAGGACACCATCAGATGGCTTTACATATTTACAACAACAAGAGCAAACAGAGTTTGTAAAATTTTTTCTTTATCACTTTCAGTTTACCAACTGAATTGCTTGAGGACAAGCAAAGGTTTAAGCTTGGGGGAGTTGATACGTCTCCGTCGTATCTACTTTTCCAAAAACTTTTGCCCTTGTTTTGGACTCTAACTTGCATGATTTGAATGGCACTAACCCGGACTTGCGCTATTTTCAGTAGAATTACCATGGTGTTGTTTATGTGCAGATAAAACGTTCTCGGAATGACCTGAAACTTCATGGAGCAACTTTTTGGAAAATATAAAAAATACCTGCAAAAGATGAAGGCCAGGGGGCCACAACTTGTCCACGAGGGTGGGGGGCGCGCCCCCTACCTCATGGCCCCCCTGGAGCTCCTCCGACTCCAACTCCAACTCTATATATTGTGTTTCGGGGAGAAAAAAATCAGAGAGAAGAATTCATCGCGTTTTACGATACGAAGCCGCTGCCAAGCCCTAAAACCTCTCAGGAGGGCTGATCTGGAGTCCGTTCAGGGCTCCGGAGAGGGGAATCCGTCGCCATCGTTATCATCAACCATCCTCCATCACCAATTTCATGATGCTCACCGCCGTGCGTGAGTAATTCCATCATAGGCTTGCTGGACGGTGATGGGTTGGATGGGAACTATCATGTAATCGAGTTAGTTTTGTTAGGGTTTGATCCCTAGTATCCACTATGTTCTGAGATTGATGTTGCTATGACTTTGCTATGCTTAATGCTTGTCACTAGGGCCCGAGTGCCATGATTTCAGATCTGAACCTATTATGTTTTCATCAATATATGAGAGTTCTTGATCCTATCTTGCAAGTCTATAGTCACCTACTATGTGTTATGATCCGTTAACCCCGAAGTGACAATAATCGGGATACTTACCGGTGATGACCGTAGTTTGAGGAGTTCATGTGTTCACTATGTGTTAATGCTTTGTTCCGGTACTCTATTAAAAGGAGGCCTTAATATCCCTTAGTTTCCGTAAGGACCCCGCTGCCACGGGAGGGTAGGACAAAAGATGTCATGCAAGTTCTTTTCCATAAGCACGTATGACTATATTCGGAATACATGCCTACATTACATTGATGAACTGGAGCTAGTTCTGTGTCACCCTAGGTTATGACTGTTACATGATGAACCGCATCCGGCATAATTCTCCATCACCGATCCATTGCCTACGAGCTTTCCATATATTGTTCTTCGCTTATTTACTTTCCCGTTGTTATTACTATCATCACTACAAAATACCAAAAACATTACTTTCACTACCGTTACCTTTTGCTACCGTTACCACTACTATCATATTACTTTGCTACCAATTACTTTGCTGCAGATACTAAGTTTCCAGGTGTGGTTGAATTGACAACTCAGCTGCTAATACTTGAGAGTATTCTTTGGCTCCCCTTGTGTCGAATCAATAAATTTGGGTTGAATACTTTACCCTCAAAAACTGTTGCAATCCCCTATACTTGTGGGTTATCAGTACCCAACAATATTAAATGTTGTTAGACATGGCAAGAGGTGAAGCATAATAAAACTACCTATCTAGACAAGTTTAAATGAGGCCGGAACAACAAGCAACAATTCCAGAAAAATCCTCATGTGCAAATTATGGATTTGCTACTGTTCTGCCCTAAACCACATTTTAGATTTGTTAAACATGCAAGATGAGTGCACCATGTTCAACTAGGTATTTTTCTACCCCATTTACATATAAAGTTTATTTAAAATGGAGCTACAGTTATTAATTTATGAAATAAATCATTTTAACATGGCATTTAAGCAAATTAAACAAACAGCATTTTAAACATTTTTAACATGCATGAAAGTTGCAAAATATTAATCTACACAAAATTCTAAGCACTTTACACATAAAGTTTGTTTAATTCTGATGCACGATTCATGAGTAATTATATGCATGAAGGGTAGGGTCTTTTCTGTAAAACTGTATTTCTTTGGAAAAATAGAAAAATTCATAGAACAGAAAAAACGCATGGTGGGCTGAATCTAGTGCAAGTTGGGAATCTAGTGCAAGTTGGGCCAACAGAAAACAAAGAAACAAACAAAGGAGGCGCTGGGGCCTCACCATGGGCCTTGGCCCATCTGCAGAGGAGGCCGGCTTAGGGCAGCGGGGCTGGGCCTCGCAGGCCAATCGAAGCAAGGGAGCGCTGGGCCCTATGCGTCGCGGTCAATGGGAGCGGGCGCGTCTTCGTCCTCGTTTCCGTGCTCGAAGCAGGAGCTAGCGGCGGTGCTGGACACCGACGGGGGCAGGCAACGGGCGAGGGAAGGTTGAGGGTGGACGGGAACAGGCGCAGGGGGTTCGGATCCGGGGTGCCATGCCCGGATCTGGCCGGAGGAGGACCGGCGACGACGATCCAGCGACGACGGTCTCTGGAGGTTACTGCACCTGCGGGAGAGAGAGGAAGAGGGTGAGGCCGACAGGGAGAAGGAAAGGAAAGGGGCGGCGATGGACCTGGTGGCCGGCGGGGCTCTCCGGTGGCCGGCGGCGAGGTCAGCGAGGAGAGCCGCGGGTGGCGGGCGGCGGGCAATCCCGATCTGATGGGATCGAGCGGGAGGAGCGGGGCGGCGGCTGCACGGGCGCTAGGGCAAGCGGGCGCGACGCGCGGCCCATATCTGGCCCGGCGCGGGCCAGCGGCGGGCTCCGCAGGCCGCGGTGGCGGGGCGCGGGGAGGTGCCACGTGG